>NC_080477.1:4960000-5307500 GCF_030265055.1 Doryrhamphus excisus
AAGCCCGCCCTCGACCAGAAGCGTCAGTGGCCCATGTCACCCCACAACATAGCCCACCTCCCCCAGCAGCCAACCCAGCGCAGCATCCCCATGCTACCATGCCGACATGCAGGCTGTCAGCAGCACAGACGCCGCCCCCTGGAGCCTGTCAGACCCAACGACCAAGCACAGAAGTAGCTACGGCACAGGTCCCCGGGAAGGGCAGGCAAGCCAGAGCAAAATACCCTACAAAAATACCCACTGTGCTCTGGTCGTCAGCGGACAGCTCTGGCCCCAGGTGACAGAGGCAGGTGACACTCCAGCCATGTACAGTATGTGATGAGATGCCATCGTGTCTATTAAGCAATTAAAACATACATGAATAAAAGAGGATGGCTCTAGAAGGCTGTCTATGTGCCCGAGGATTGTATGTGTGTGTGTGTATGTGCTAGGAATGTATGTGAGTAAAAGCTAATGAGGCAATTAAAATTGGGGGAAAGCTGGGGTATGGTGGGCCCATCACCAAGAGCTGCAGACCACACCCTAGGCCCTACGCAGCTCGCCATCCAGTCCACCCGCCCAACCCCCAAGAAATGGCTACCTCCTACAGGGGCTCCGCCACAGATAGCACCCACAATGACCCCCCCCCCCCCCCCCCCCCCCAAACCTCCACACTGCACAGACCAGCCAAACGCCCTGAGGTAGCTCCAACCGTTGAAACTGAAACCGCCAGAACCATGGCCCACGCAACACATCCGCCACGGTCGCCCAAGGAGCCACACCACAGCAACCATAAGAGAACCGAGCCCAGCACTGAGCATAGTCGTATCCATGAAAGGGCCCACAAGAGGCCCTGTGTGGTGTATTTGTGTGAAGGTTAGGGTGGGCATCATTTACATATTGCCTAGTACCTGTAACCAAATTGGAACTTTAGAAATGGTAGTGATACTTAAAAATAAAATGGTAGTGAAGTACAGTCAGGCCGAGTGGTTAGCGCGCAGGCCACACACCGGAGATCGATTCCACCCTCAGCCATCTCTGTGTGTAGTTTGCATGTTCTCCCCTTGCATGCGTGGGTTTTCTCCGGGTACTCCAGTTTCCACCCACATTCCAAAAACATGCTAGGTTAATTGGCGACTCCAAATTGTCCATAGGTATGAATGTGAGTGTGAATGGTTGTTTGTCTATATGTGCCCTGTGATTGGCTGGCCACCAGTCCAGGTTGTACCCCGTCTCTCGCCTGAAGACAGCTGGGATAGGCTCCAGCACCCCCGCGACCCTTGTGAGGATAAGCGGTAGAAAATGAATGAATGGCTGAAGTCCAGTCATCCCTTGTTTAATGTGGTTAATTGGTTCCAGACCTGACCCAAATATAGGATTCAATGTTAATGAATGGAATACTTTCGTAGTTAGAGCATAGGTAACCATGATTTATAGACATTTCTGGTGATGCTAGACTACCTTTATCCTACACATGCAAGAGTTGTGTATTAATTGAGCAAAATTAAGTTAGTGTAGCTAGTGTGGACAACATTTTAAATTGTATATGATTTACTATATTACATAACATTTTGTATCTTTGTGTCCTTGAACTTCCTCTACAGTAGTAGAATCAATGTTGTTGACAAGATTTTTAGTACTAAGTATTCCTACCACCATCCAATTTTATCCTTAGTTGAGGTCAGCAGGCTCCCGCCTGCAACACATCTGCCTTTAAAACTAAATAATTGAAGTCATTTGTTTTAATGGCAGAGCGCCCCACACTCATTTATTTCTGTACTTCTGATTCACAGGCAACTTGACTACACTACAGTGGCTGCAGCTTTATTTCTTTTCCAGTTCTGTATTATTTCAAGTGGCTGGGAGAAAGGGGTTAGTGATAGGAACAGAGAATGATGCATTATTCATACAAATTAGATGCTGCTGCTCTTGTGTAAATGAGTAAACAACCATAGGAAATAGAGGAAGACAGGAGATGGGCATGGCAAAGGCCATTTCTTCCATGGGGCTTAAGCATCTGTCACGTAAACCCCATAGCCAGTCCGCCAAACAAGAAGCATGTGTGATGTTTTATCTGTGGGTCTGATGGGCTGCCAAGATTTGGGGCTAAGGGGACCCGCAAGGCGGCCAAGCTACCTTCTTCACTCTGCTCAACAACCTACCCTGACGTTCTTTACCAAAGTTACAGTAGTGGTCAGCTAACGATACGAGTAACAACTTGGATGGCATTACGCATAAATATGAGCAAATAGCAATGGTGCATGTGAACAGCCAAGTATACACAGTTTACGTAATAACCTCCAGACAGGATATTTACAAGTTAAACTGGGTTCTAGCAGAACCACTGGATTATCATCATTCAAACACAACCTGATGAATCTTCGACTTTCGGCTTTCATCTTACTCATTTCTATGCATTTTCCTCAGTCCTACCATCTGGCAGATCCATCTTAAGATTCCTTCTACCAATACAGTCACAATCCCTCCTTCTCATATGAGACCACCAAACCATCTTAGTCTGGCCGTTCTGACATTGTCTCCTAAATGTCTCACTTGGGTTGTTCCTCTTATTGCTTGTTTCTAACTCCGTTCATCCTCGTCATTCCCAGAGAAAACCTAAGCACCTTCAACTTGGTACCTCCAACTCTGCGTTGGCCTCTCCAGACAGACCACACATCAGGGCTGGTCTCAATACTCTCCCCAAAATCTTTCCCTTCACATTTGCTGATATTCTTCAGTCATAAAGGACTACTGACACTCTTCTCCACCCACTCCACCCTGCCTGCACTAATGTCTTCAATTCTTTTCCACACTCTGGGTTGCTCTGAACGGTTGATGCTAGGTACTTAAACTCCTCCACCTTACTCACCTCTACCGTTCTCATTCACATCGTTCCACCCTTTCATTGACAAAATGTGTTCCGTCTTGCTACCAACGACCTTCATTCCTCTCCTTTCCTTCTCCTTCATTCCTCCCATTTCTTCCAAGAAACATGGTCTGCTGAATATCTTCCCCAACTTCAGCACTTCAACGACCTACCACTGATCCATCACCTCCTTCATTTGTCCATTCCATGCTGATAGTTCTACTGATTAAATTCCATCATGATATGAGGGGCAGGAATACGGATTTGTTTGAAATTATTGCTGTGATTCAATTTCCATTTCTCTAAGGTAAAGAAATGAGTCTCGTCTGAAGCCCAAAATGGCTCTTTGAGCTGGCAAGCAGTACTTTCACAGTGTGTTTTTCCAGTAACTCAGTTTAGGGGTTGTGGGAGTTTAAAGGGTAATTCATTGGCCAGTAAGTCAAGGGTCTTTAAGTGCCAAATTTGTTCCAGTTCAATGAAAGGTCAGCTGCCAGAAAAATCCTACATTTCTTCTTTTTTTTTTTGAACGAGAGTGTTTTTTTTTTTTTTTTTTTCACATGAATCTAAGAATATATTCATGTTATAAACAGACTGCTGGAGAAATACTATAGAAATGAACAAATACATTCTAAGGGTGCTTTCAAACCGAGAGTTCATTTTTGTTCTTTCATATCAGTTTATTGCTTTGGAAACTGCACATTTCACCTATTGTTCAGTTTATTTTCACATGGTAAAAACAACATTAAGCAAAACAAAATGTGTCACAGCAGACCATGAGAGACCGCCATCTTGTCACGATAACGAGGAAAGCTTCAGTCATATGATGAAATGTATCACAAGCCACATGGTGAAGAACATTACATATTCTGTAAATTTTTTCTGCAACTGAACCCTGCATCTTACACAGTGGTGCGGCTATTTTATGGTACATTCTAATCTCATGACATCTCCTTTACTTCAAGCAAGTGATGAATAGATAGCTCTTTCTTTGTCAAGAGCATATCAGGAGCTATCAGTGCACTCACAACTGTCAACCCTTCAAAAGTCAGTGGAGGTCCGCATATACAGTATACCAGTATAACAACATAACAGTCTGACGCACTGGGTCACCTTTCAAGGAACACTTTGCTAACAGCACTAAATTCATCACACCACAACTTAATAGTCAAAAGGTGCGTATACCAATATAGTAACATGTCCCAATATCTTTATATATTAAAATGAAACAAACATTTTAAAGTTGTAATGCCATAGGGCAGTGCATCTGAGCAAGGCATTCATTGGAGCGCTGCCATGTCGTCAGTGTGCCAATTTTTGCTTTGGGCTCCGGGTCCTCTGGTTCCCTCTGGTGGAGAGAAGCAGCATTGCAATGTCATTTTCTATGCTCCTCCAATGAAATCTCAACTGAAATATGACAACACTAAAAAAAAAATTCAAATAAAACTCATATTGATACATATTTTTACATGGATAACCTGTGCGTGTTTGTTGCTGTGTGATGAGTTTTATAGTTGTTTGTGAGATGAAACCATAAGTCAAACTGCTAGATGTCCAATGGGTTGATAAGCTTGTTGTGATTTTGATTTTATGGAAGAACAAATCTGGGTTTTTCCTCAGTTAGTTAAGTGGGTGTTATACACTGAAATGCATGGCATATGCTCACCACACGGTGGCCTAGTGGTTAGCATGTTGGCCAAACAGTGAGAAAATCTGGGTTCAAATCTCTACTGGTTAAGTTGCCGTTTGCATGTTCTCACTTTGCACATGTGGGCTTTCTCTGTGCATGTTAAGGTTGATTGACAACTCTAAAATGTCCACAGGTATGAATGTGAATGTGAAAGGTTGTTGTTTGACTGAAAAATTACATACATATGTCCCGTAGTTTGTGGTCCCCGCGTTCGTCCCCAGTTTTGTGGGGGAATGTGTTCTGTTGCTCCTCGAATTAAATGCTCTTTTATGCCTTTGTTACACCCCATTTTTGTCTTGTGTCATCAATGAAAACTCATTCACGACACGTCACCATTTAGTCATCAGAGTACCATGGTTATCTCGTCACCGTCTGCTTTTTGTCATGAAAAAGCTTTGTCAACAAAATAATTTTATCATCATCATTGTTGATGAGGAGCACGAAAATGACACTGCAGTCTACCATTGTTGTTATACGCAAGTTGGTGCCCATTCCTCACAACCTGTCAGTGATATAGCGATGCAGTGTACAAAGACTGCCTGCAGACCACCTGATGACTGCGACCAACAAGCCGGCCAATTACAGTAGAGCTGGTATAGTAAGTCCAGGCTTAAACAAACAGGTCCCAGGTCCAGAAAATTGGGGCGTTCGGTCTACCGACCAAACATGATAAGTCAAGTCTGAATCATAACCAGTTGCCCAAATCGAGATTTAGTATCCTTGTACATCCCTCCGCACTCAACTCACCATATGCTATCAGACGGCACCCAAACATCCTCTCCACTGTTAGCCATTTACAATAAACCCGGAGCCTGACAAGCAAACTCCTGCAATAAAACCTCCTTTTAATTCAACACCTGCTTCAGTGTCGGCACTGGGGTTTAGTCTGTTGCCTCATTACAAAGGCACTAAAACATGATAGCCATGGACTTGCATACAAAGAAACACAAATGAAGCCATAAACAACAAACACAACCATGTGACACATAGCATTAAAGTCAGACAATCAAGAAAATTAATGATGTGCTGCAGTGACACTTAAGAGTTACTGGGAACAGCAGAAGCCGACAATGATTGTGGAGGTACAGGCATTGAACCGTAACACAAACATATCAAACCAAACCCTGAATTGTGTGTATTGTTGCACCCCTAGCAATTCAAATTATTTTTTAATGCAAAACAATAAAAACATGTTTTGGCTTTTGGGATGGATTCATTGGATTTACATTTAATTGAATTCTTATGGAAAATATTTATTTGGTAAGTGTCCATTTTGGTTGGTCAGACTTTCTGGAATGGATTAACCTTCCTCTTGTGTTAGCTTTCTGGTATCATCTCTTATGTTAACGAGTCAGTTATGACCCATGTATTAAATCAGCTATAAAATACACTAAAAACAATAAGTTACCATCAAATTTGCTTCTCATGTCTTGTTTACCTTCTTAGGCGTCCTCATCCATGAAAATGTTGGTTTTAATACTTTTGGTGTGGGCATGTAGGCCTTTTTTGTCACTATACCCCTCCATTTCAATTTCCAAAAATGGTAAAATGAACCTCAAAAGAATCATATTAATAAATTCAATTATTTTGTTACCTGGCTATTACTGAGGGATATAGAACAGCTTCACCACCAGCAACCTCTTCATCTGACTCGTATCATCTGTGTCTTCTGGATTATACTCCATGTTGTCCTCCTGCTGATCTCAATGGCTATGCTGGTCTCTCCTCGCCCTCATTGTCACTAAAAATTTGGTCCAGATCTTGGTTCACTGTACTTCTTGCCATTCTTTCCATGATCCAAATTGTAAATGTGAAATCAGCCATCAGTCAAATGAGTGAATTCCCCTCACATGTCTGGACCTTGTTTTTCTGCTGGTATACTGGAAAAGCGGTCAAAATGAGAATCCCCTGAAGCTTCCATGATGAGAAGAGGAGCTGGTTGTCATTGTGTTGGCTAATTGTACACTTATGATTTCAGTTTTGGCTCAAAATATTGCTTTATAGTCATATTATTATTATCGGGTCGAAACCGACCCTAACAATACAGTGGTCATCATTTCAACCAGACCATTTTAAAATTTAGTAAAAAATATTTTTTGGGTTTTATTTTGTTTCCTGACAAAGTCAAAAATGTTATGTGATTCTTTTTATGCATTAAAATGTAAAACGGGTCGGTGCCGACCCTAACACAAGAGGAAGGTTAATGACACCAACCAAGGTTCCACTGTGTACTGCAATTACCAAAGTATATGAATATAACAAAAATGCTTTAATACTAAAGGGCTATTGGGTCATTTTCTTAAAACGAAGGAAACATTTGGAAAAGTAATTCCCGTCTTTCCAACACGATTTTCAATGTTCACCAGTGCGCCACTGATTTGTGTAAGAAATGTGAATCAATAGTTACCACATCTAGTCTGATAGACTGGACTGCCAGAGGAGTCACGTCTTTGTCTGCTTCTCGGCGTTAGAAGACAGTGTTCCCTTATTTAGTTTTTTTTGAAAATACATTACAATTACTAATGTTAGTAGTGGTATTTTTATGAATAATCAAGGATTAATGCAAGCATATTTGTGCGCGTATTTGTTTCTTACAGAAGACAAATAATAGCTTTTTAATCGTAAATTGAACGCCAGTTTGACTATAAAATTGACTCCAAAATTACCACTTAATGAGAGACATTTACATCTTCTATTCATAAAAGACTGATGAACGTGTTTAATGAGGCAATATTAGATCATCGTGATTTACAACAGAGTCATCTTGCATTCATGAACAGTAACTGCATAGTCAAAGCGCATTCTGCCAGTGTTTTACATTTATATTGAAAACAAAAAACTGTAGAAATCAATGCACAGTTCTAATTTATCAACGGGGAGAATTATTGCGTGGCTCATAAGAATTAGGATGATTGGGAAAGCTGCGATGTGGGAGTTGATTGGATTTCAAACACTTCATGTATTTATGATTAGCAACATGATAGCCTTGAAATATTGCTGTACAGCAAATCACCAAAGCCAGTTGAGATGGTTACGGTACGACGAGCGCAGCACTCAGAGGTGATAGCGCCTCTAACAGGATTATCTTTCTAACTTTTCAGTGGGGAGCTGACCCTTTCCGTAACAGCCGCATTTGATAAAAAGTGCCACGACGCTTAAAGCTCAGCTGGGAATGTGGTTACCTTGAAAGAACCAGTAAATAGATTTAGGGCGGCAATCACACGCACGTGCACGCATAGACCCAAAGTGGAAGTGCAACCTCCAAAGTAAAACTTTAAGTATTGATGATGAACTTAGTATTCCGGTGTGATATAATCTGTTCCATGAAATTCAAACATCAAAATGCTTTACTGTGAAACACTTTCAAGTTTAATACTCGACTGGGAAAAGCTCCATTTCACAGAATCATCTCTTACTTAAGGGGCCGCACTGTGGTCTTGTGGTTAGCATTTCAGCCTCACAGGCTGAGGGTTTGAAGCTCCACTGGAGATGTGGAGTTTGGATGTTTTTTCCTGGGATTGTTTTTTTCCAGGCACTCTGGCTTCTGGATACATCCCAAAAACAGTACAGTGTATAGCAGTGTTTTTCAACCTTTGTTGAGCCACGGCACGTTTTTTAGATTGGAAAAATCTTGTGGCACACCACTAACCAAAAATGCGCCGTGAAAATCAAACAGAATAGTCAATAGGGCATGCCCAGTAAAACGTAAACATCAACATCACGTGATACCGGCTTCCCCAAGTTATTCTTTCACTTGTTGGAATAACTCCGTATTGCCAGTTTTTCGTCTGTCCAGTCTTGAAATTTAGTTTGAATCAAAAACGAACTTTGCTTAGTCCAGTGCCGATTGCTGGCCTCCATTTTTAAAAGTGAAGAACGTCTGGATCTGCGTGTTACGTCATATCTGAGCATGCGCTGAAAGAACGCACCCGGGATCAATTTAAACAGGAAAAGATCAAATTCAATCTTGCTAATATTCTATAATTAAACTCAGGACATGTTTTAAATATAGATATTTTTTTAATAAAACTGCACTTGTGAATAAATAGAAGGGTTTAGATTCTGTTCCACAGATGGCGCTAATGCACACGAAAGCTGCTTGCCAACCGCCAATAAACAACAGAAGAAGAAAAACACCACAAAGAAGAAGGCACCCTGACAACTTTCCATTTGAGCGGGTACAAGATACCTCAATCGGATTGGTTAAAGGAATATTCCATCCCTGTTCAATTCTTTCCGTTTGAGCAAATAAACCAAATGCAATTGGAATATTTGGGTCCATGTATACTATTGACATAATGGCTATTGACATAATATTTGCAAATGATGATTAATAAATGCTAATTATAAAAAGTGATATTGGGTAATTCCTCACGGCACACCTGACGGTTTCTCAAGGTACACTAGTGTGCCGCGGCACAGTGGTTGAAAATCATTGGTGTATAGAATACTAGTGTGGACCATTGTAAATACCCATTTGTGACCTTGATGATGATAAGCACTTTCAAAAATTGCCTTCATTTGCTCTTTGTATTGGATAAAGGAGGCATTTACTAATGGTGACATATTGTTTATGTACTGTACATGCACAATGTATACATGTTAGGTTCTGTGTTCTATTTGCATTATACTAGCCAATAGACTCATGTTTTATGGATGTTGTGGACATTTCCAGAAAACATAATGCATATATGAAACACTGGCGAAGAAGCAGAAACAGAATGTATTGTTCCTGGCAAACGGCTCAGACGTCATGGAGTCGATGTGAACAAAGAAAAGCGCTGTAATTGGTATTCTCACTAAGGCCAGTATTGACACAAAACATTGACGAGATGAGACATGACGTGACATTACAATACCTTCACGGTGCATGTAGTCAGCCACGGCATGTCTGACATGGTAGAGTGAAAAAAAAAACACCCTCATATTCCCTGTGGAAGTGGTAAAGCGAATGGCTTCTTACTTTGTCCTTTGTCCTTCTTTGGCAAAGGATACCTTACCTAACCTTACCTACCTAACCTCTAGAAGCTATACCATCGGATATGGTTGATAGCGGCAAATTAAGACAAAGTTGCTTAAACAAATAAGGAGGTCTGGACCAACTGCCATGCATTCTCGACCACGGATGGGTAGGGTGACAGTTGGCACCATCCATCTTTCTTCCAACGATACCCAAGTTGTCCAGAAATACCAGAATGTCCGATAACAGAAATGTCAAACAAGATTGAGTGTACTACTACATATAAGGAGCACAACTCCGAACACGGACACACATGGCATGATGAATGGAAGTACATTTCCATGAAACCATAGCTCCATTTAGTCTTTCAAGATACCATCCTTTCTTTTATTCTTTCCACTCCACAGCATCAATACTAACATTGTGACTCTCTTACGATGGATAATGTGGACAAATGGAACAGGTATAAGATTTCTATCTTAAAGGGGATCCTTTTTATCCTGTGTCCTCATCTTTTGTCAACATTTGTGTCTCAGCCTTCTTGACTTACTTCATTTGCCAGTTCTGCATTAATTTGCTGTCAAAGCCACTGAGGCTGGATTCGTGCGAGGAAATGCAAGACTTAAATCTTTCAGCTCGGTAGAGAAGATACGCAGAGCATCGATGAAGTTTCAGGAAACTCACCCTTGGCAAACAAACTTTTCAAGCTACTCCACAGGGGAATATCCTTTCCTTGAAGAGCATAGCATGTTTCATCTTTTGGTCTGCACTTTTAAAGATTGAACCAACTCAACAGAAATCCATTTTTCCTACGCTCGGAAAGTTTAAGGTACTTGAAGGGAAGAAAACTGTTAACCTTTTTCTTTTTACTGAGCTTCATGCATACTCATGTATGACATTTTCCCGCGAACATAAATGTCAGCATTACCCAACTAAGCATAAATATTTTTAGCAATTGTGTTGCTGTGACACAGATGCATACTGCAAACCTGCAAAAGCCAGAAAAGAATATAGAGTCACAGCTTCATAGTTTGTTTTTTTTGGAGGGGGATTTCTAGTCTTATTTTGAGTTATTTTGTTCATTTCTGTTATGCAAAGTGGCAGCTTTAATTTGTCATTTGCAGAAGAGTGATCACATTAATTAAGTGGTAAATCTTTAGTGGGAGCCATTATGTTGGGATTTTTATTTACATTTGTTCTTGATTTCAAGTCTTCCTATTTATTCTTATTGTGAAATTTGGTGTTTATCTTAACCCTCCTCTTGTGTTAGGGTCGGCACCGACCCATTTTACATTTTAATGCATAAAAAGAATCACATAATATTTGTTTATTACATCAAGGCTTTTTGACTTTGTCAGGAAACTCTATTTCAACAAAATAAAAAAAAAGGAAATTTGTCTGGTTGAAATTATGATCACTGTATTGTTAGGGTCGGTTTCGACCCGGTTATAATAATATGACTATAAAGCAATATTTTGAGCCAAAACTGAAATCATAAGTGTACAATTAGCCAACACAATGACAACCAGCTCCTCTTCTCATCATGTAAGCTTCATGGGATTCTCATTTTGACCGCTTTTCCAGTATACCAGCAGAAAAACAAGGTCCAGACATGTGAGGGGAATTCACTCATTTGACTGATGGCTGATTTCACATTTACAATTTGGATCATGGAAAGAATGGCAAGAAGTACAGTGAACCAAGATCTGGACCTGTTCTGCTTTTTCATTTCAGCTTATACTAAAGTTCTGTTGCTGAACACAATAACTTTTTCTACCTTTTCTTGACATTAATATATATGGGTCAAAATTGACCCCAACACCATAGATGTTTCTTTAGTGATTAATACTAAAATGAGAAAATAAATAAAACTAATTGATTTAAGAGATATGTTCTATAGCCCTCAGTAATAGCCAGGTAACAAAAGAACCTTCAATTTATTAATATGATTCTTTTGAGGTTCATTTTACCATTTTTGGAAATCGAAATTGAACTCAAAACCAACATTTTCATGGATGAGGAAGCCTAAGAAGGTAACCAAGACATGAGAAGCAAATTTGATGGTAACTTATTGTTTTTAGTGTATTTTATAGCTGATTTAATACATGGGTCAAAACCGACCCGTTAACATAAGAGATGATACCAGAAAGCTAACACAAGAGGAAGGTTAAAGGGGACCTATTATGCTTTTCCCACTTTTTTAAACTGACCTATAAATGTAGTTAGAATGTTGTATTCTCGTGTTAAACGATGCTAAAGTTTCAGATAATGAGGTTTGCACATTTTGAAGCGAGCCCCAAAAGAAGTTTGAAAAGTCTTGTTGAAACCGTCCTTTGTGATGTCACAGAGTGGCGGATTTCCTTATATCCTTCATAGTTAGGAAGCACGTTAGGCGTGTGACTAATCACAGACGAGTGGGCATGCCCGGAGGCGGGCCATGGATGGAATAAATCAAACAGGTTGTTTTGACATGAAGCATAAATCCAAGGAAATACAGCTGGAATTGGTACAGATTCTGCAAAATCCAAAATGTTTTCTGTGCGGGTTATTGTGTGTATCTGCTCTGCAGGAGACCACAACTCAATACAAAGGGTCAAAAAATGACCGTAATAGGTTCCCTTTAAGAAGTGATGTTTCCTGGCTCATCTCATCCAACTGTGCCAAAGTGGGGGAAGTGTAGCGACTTTTGACTGTGGATCAGTGCTTCCACTAGCCAATCATGTCATACTTTTGGTTTGGATAATACACCGAATACACCTAATAGAGATGCCCGAGCGTGAATACGGCCTACGTCTTTTATTTTAATACATTTACAGTGAAGAAAATAAGTATTTGAACACCCTGCTATTTTGCTATTTCTCCCACTTAGAAATCATGGAGGGGTCTGAAATTTTCATCGTAGGTGCATGTCCACTGTGAGAGAGATAAACTAAAAAGAAAAATCCAGAAATTACAATGCATGATTTTTTAACAATTTATTTGTGTGATACAGCTGCAAATAAGTATTTGAACACCTGTGTATCATCTAGAATTCTGACCCTGAAAGACCTGTTAGTCTGCCCATTAGAAGTCCACCTGCACTCCATGTATCATCCTGAATCAGATGCACCTGTTTGAGGTCGTTAGCTGCATAAAGACACCTGTCCACCCCATACAATCAGTAAGACTTTAACTTGTAACATGGCGAAGACCAAAGAGCTGTCCAAAGACACCAGAGACAAAATTGTACACCTCCACAAGGCTGGAAAGGGCTACGGAGCAATTACCAAGCAGCTTGGTGAAAAAAGGTCCACTGTTGGAGCTATCATTAGAAAATGGAAGAAGCTAAACATGACGGTCAATCTCAATCGGAGTGGAGCCCCATGCAAGATATCACCTTGTGGGGTCTCAATGATTCTAAGAAAGGTGAGGAATCAGCCCAGAACTACACGACAGGACTTGGTCAATGACCTGAAAAGAGCTGGGACCACCGTTTCCAAGGTTACTGTAGGTAATACACTAAGACGTCATGATGTGAAATCATGCATGGCACGAAAGGTTCCCCTGCTTAAACCAGCACATGTCAAGGCCCGTCTTAAGTTTGCATATGACCATTTGGATGATACAGAGGAGTCATGGGAGAAAGTTTTATGGTCAGATGAGACCAAAATAGAACTTTTTGGTCATAATTCCAATAAGCGTGTTTGGAGGAAGAAGAATGAAGAGTACAATCCGAAGAACACCATCCCTACTGTGAAGCATGGGGGTGGTAGCATCATGCTTTGGGGGTGTTTTTCTGCACATGGGACAGGACGAGTGCACTGCATTAAAGAGAGGATGACTGGGGCCGTGTATTGTGAGATTTTGGGGAACAACCTCCTTCCCTCTGTCAGAGCATTGAAGATGGGTCGTGGCTGGGTCTTCCAACACGACAACGACCCGAAGCACACAGCCAGGAAAACCAAGGAGTGGCTCCGTAAGAAGCATATCAAGGTTCTAGCATGGCCCAGCCAGTCTCCAGACCTGAACCCAATCGAAAATCTTTGGAGGGAGCTCAAACTCCGTGTTTCTCAGCGACAGCCCAGAAACCTGACTGATCTAGAGAAGATCTGTGTGGAGGAGTGGGCCAAGATCCCTCCTGCAGTGTGTGCAAACCTGGTGAAAAACTACAGGAAACGTTTGACCTCTGTAATAGCAAACAAAGGCTACTGTACCAAATATTAACATTCATTTTCTCAGGTGTTCAAATACTTATTAGCAGCTGTATCACACAAATAAATTGTTAAAAAAAATCATGCATTGTGATTTCTGGATTTTTCTTTTTAGTTTATCTCTCTCACAGTGGACATGCACCTACGATGAAAATTTCAGACCCCTCCATGATTTCTAAGTGGGAGAAATAGCAAAATAGCAGGGTGTTCAAATACTTATTTTCTTCACTGTATCTGAAGAAATACCAAAGCTCTAAACTCAGCTCTAGCTGATCATTGTTTTTGCTCTGGATTCAATAATACAGGTAGTACTTGGAATCATCATTCAGTGACACATAGAACTGTAAACTATGTCATTTTCAAAATTGGTGGTACTTTTTGTGCAATTGTGCATTTGTAGCTTCGAATTTGTGATGGGGAAAATGTACTTTGTTTTGACATAACAAAGAGAGGTTATGGCCAAGTAAGGGGAATACTTGGCAATAGTCTAAAACTGTATCTTTAAATAAGTTGAAACTGAGATTCATGTTAGTCATGGAGATGAGTTGGTAATTGGAGTTTTGTAGATGCTCGAGGTAATTGCCCCAATCTGATTTTTGCAGAGTTAATTTGCCAGATAATTTGATGAGGGCAGAATGAATTGCGCATACTCCCTCAGTTCATTAGGTTAATGATGGTGATGACCGTGACCTTGCGAACATATTGAAAAATATCTGCGAATGTACAAGACTGGGTTGTTTCCATGTTTAAACTCAATGAAATTAGACCATATTTTAGGAATTACAGGGAGCTGATGCACAATGTACACAACTTCCTTTAGCTTTTAGAAATACATATTTTTTAAATTTCCTGGTCCATGATTGCATGCTAAAGGAGGGTTTTATCATGTGTTAAGTTATCAATAAAATATATAAATGAGAATGTGGATCAAAAGATCTGCTATGGCGACTCAATCAGGAAAAAGCTGAAAGAAACAAACAAAATAATGCGCAGAAAAGAGAAATACATATGTGTTCATGTTTTACATATTGTGAATGATGGGCAAAATTCCCCCAAAAGTGCAGTTCCCCTTTGATACTTTGGGTGTCTAGAACAGATTGCTTGGATCTAGACCTTGTGGAACCGATGCCAAAAACTTGGGTCCAAATTACAGAGATGAAAACCATTCTGAATCCCGTAGACGTCACCAAATTCAGTGAAATTCCTTAATTTATGCCTTAATTAATGAAAATACAGAGGGTTCAGTGTTATACAAACCACGGGTAGCCCTCAATGCAAAGGAACAACAATTCAGACTTTGTCAGAAAACATCTAAAGAAAAAGCTGTTCTGGAATGAGGTCAGGGTCCAAAAAAGGGTAGAGCACCGTCATGAAAGAAACTAAATGCAACATTCTGTCTTAGCCAAGTCAATTTCCCGATTCCAAGCCAATAAAGCATCATTTTCACTCACTAAAGACAAAATTGATTGTTTCATTGTTTTCATTTCAAATAAATCGTGATGGTGTAGCGAACAAAGACATGGAGGTATGAATTTGGATCATCAGTGTTTGTTGCAAAGTTATTTCATGTTGCCTTTTGCCTTTTTTCTGCTTGTCTTCCGCTTCATGATTATATGTATGTGTGTAATGATGTCAACAGTAAACTTCACCCCCACTGAGTGTGTAATCCTATTCAAGTGACAATTGTGCACAGAGCATGTCCATTTTTCAGGATGTAAAGTGCTTTTTTGTACGCTGTTTTGAGTGCATCTATGTGCATCTGTGTGTGACTTCCTGCATCAGCGGTAAATAGGCCTCCAGATGTGTGCAAACCTTATATCTGGCTGTGAGGAATATTGGCTCTCCCTCCTACTTTATCATGGGGAAGCAGTGCCGACAGAAACCCTGACACAGTAAGGCTCTTTGAGAATGGAAGTGTCGACAGCTTGTGCATAATTAGAATTAATGCAAGGCTGTGCAGTAAGGAAATGAGCCATCACAATACAGATCAGCTCTTCATTTCAATTTTATGCTTCACTCGTTGAATTTCATGAGTAATAATTGATAGGCGCGGATGCTTATCACTACTGCTTGTGAAGACAGATACTGGGGCATTTTTTATGTTTCTGCTGGCAGAAGAATTGAATGTGCAGCTGCAGGACACACTGGATGTGCAAAAATTTCAAGATGTACGGTATAAACCTGTCTACTATACTTGTATGGTACAGTACCATATACCATTGACCACGAACATGCATGGTGACATTGGGATAAAGTTTGACATGAGAACTGATAAATAGATAAGTTACATATCTTTTATTCCTCTCTGATGTTGGCATCCTTCCCTTTGAATGGAGTTCATTTCAGCTTTGTTTAACATTGATGTCTGTTAGAAGTTAGACATTTTGGAACATTGTCTTATTGTTGTATGAGCAACAAGTGGTTGGTTTTGTAAACATCACCTACTTTGGGCTGCGTGTGCAAATGTGGGTGTGTTTGCTGTGTCCCTGAATGCAGCGGCAACTTGTGTCACAGGAGTTTTGTGATGCGCCTGAATGCACCATGTTAGAAAAAGCTTGAGCAGCACTGACAGCAGTTTGCTAGTTTTGATCCTGCTTGTTGAGTAGGAAGTTACCATTATGTGACTGGGATCTTTCCATGGTGTCCCCAATAAGATCCACTACCTTCTTCTTAATAGTATCTCCATCCATGCATTCATTTTCTATTCCACTTATCCACACTAGAGTTGCGGGGTATGCTGGAGCCTATCCCAGTCGACTTCAGGCGAGAGGCGGCATACATCCTGGACTGGTTGCCAGCCAATCACAGGGCACATATATTAACCTAACATGTTTTTGGAATGTGGGAGGAAACCGGAGTACCCCCATGCTAACCACTGGGCCACCGTACAGCGTCTTGGTATCTAAAATACAAAACTACATTAAGCCTCATTTTGGAATTTCCACTCAAAGTGCCAGGTTTTCACCACTGAGCCTTGCAGGGATGAATTGGAACACCAATATAAATGAAATCTTCAATATGGAATGGAATGGCCTTTATTGTCATTATACAAGATGTACAACGAGATTGTACAAGTGCAATAGTCAAGTTAAAAAAAAGTATACAAAAAGTAGAGTAAAAAAGACAGTTTAACAAGATATATACAAGGTATCCAAGATATGCACATAATATTGCACAGCAGCATATACAGGAGCAGACATATTGCAGATATATTAATTTTAGTGCAATGATGAATGGGTCTTAGTGCAAATAATGACTGGTGTATACAGATGAGTGAAACACTTTTAATGCAGAAAGTAATCATTTCAACGTACTTATTTGTTGATATGATGCACACAGAGCAAGGAAATACTTGTTTATTATTCCACAACTTGCCGCTCTGTCTTCTTCCTATGGACATTTGAGAGTCGCCACACACGCACTAGGAGAACATGCAAACTCCGGATAATCATGAAGAAGAAACGCAGGTCTTTACGATCTCCTGATTGTGTGGCCAGTATGCTAACCACTTGTCCACCGTGAGGTCCAGAGTCAGATTCATATCGATTCAGATTGATGATGCAGCAACCTTATTTTTTTTAAAGTATTGGTATTGGTGATACTGGCCCTGTATTTACTTGGTATCAGATCGAGCGGTATCACACACTACTATTGGTTGGACCCTGTGTGCAGAGACAAAGGCAGTGAAAGAAAAACACTTTTACTGACGGATCTCGTGGAATAAGATTGTGCATGAGCTCAAAGTACATCAACTAACAACATAAGTCTCTGGCAACAGAATAACAAAAATGCAGAGTGGAAAATATAGAAATAAGAGGCACTAGGTCTGACTGTGGAATGTGGGAGGAAGTCTGAGTTGCTGGAAAAAAAACCCACATGCACGAGGAGAACATGCAAACTCCATACAGAAATGTTCAAAATATTTTCAACCCAGGGCTTCAACTAGAGATGAGCAAGTACACCACCATCTATATCTGTTCACCCGTCTGAATTATCTGGAGCTGTACTTTAAGGGGGCGGGGCATTGAGTGGACATGGGCGTGGTTTAACAGGAAAAGTGTGGGGCTTTAAGTCTGAAATTGTCAGATTTTTTGAAAATTCATCAAAAGTTGCCACATTTATTGTTTATTATGCCACTATATGTGGACTGTGTATGTGTGTAAGTGTCATGTAAGACTTTATGATTTCATTATTTTTTCAGAATCTGTATCAATTGATTCATGCAAACATCCAGTGATGGCAAACAAGGAAATAATCTGCCAGCCTTGTTCACGGTATTTAGTACTATGAGCAAAGTTTTCCAACTGACTTCATATCACCAACCAAATTGGAAACAAGCAGATGGAAAAAAAACACTAAGTGCGTAGAGTGAATACATAAGTAGTTACCCAATGAGAATTTTCCTTCAGTAATGATAATGATGAGCTGTACTTGTTTCATGCTCGTACTCGGCAAAAAAAAAAAGCATTATCCGTAATTGATACTTGTCTAAAACAAGTACATAATAGATCAAAAACCAAAGTAGGAATATTTATGTTTTAGCAAATAAAATACTGGTGAAATAAAGACAGCTCTCTAACTGCATGTGTACCTCATTCTTTCCAGCACCGAAGGCGTACCACCGTAGAAGTACTATAACCTGGAAAGGAAACACAAAGGGAGCGGGTATGGGAACCAATACAAAAGACCATTTGTATGGTTGACAACAGCCCATTTGCATTTTAATTGATAATATACCACATGGAATTGTTTTTATCAATACATCTTACTAACATTTTGTAATAGTTTATGTTCAGTGTTTGCGACTGACCATGGAATAATAAATTGCCATTTCACTGTACTGTCCCTCTATTGCATTGCAAATTTTATTTATAGCTGTTGTCACACAGTCTTCTGCATATCCTACAAGCTTCATTAACCAAAACAAATGACTATGGAAATGAGCATGGGAATTGAGGACGTTCTTTTTTTTTTGACTTGTGTTACTATTGCATTTATTCATTCATTAGATGATGCAAAGGACAATTATGGACTGCTCGATTGCTGCAGGCTATCTTCTTTACCTATAAATCGACCATGATGTAATACAAAAGGAGCCCTACAACACATGCCAAGAATGATACGTTTTCAGTACATTTTCAGTTTGCTGATCTGTTGCCATAATTAGCCTATTATCAGGTTATTAGCTAGGGATGAGCGAGCATCTATATGATCTGTATTTGTATGTGTACTAGGAGTGGGCGGGGCATAAACTGGAAGTGGATTGTGGTTTAACTTGAAATCTGAGTTTAAAGCCGTACATTATGTTAAGCCTGAAAATGATTTGGATTGGAAACAGAAATAGCATACAAAAGTGGCTGCATGATTTCCATTTCCATGGCAAAATCTGCATTCGGCTTACACAGCCTGCAGTGGGAATGCAAGCTTGATCAGGCTTCATCACAGAGTAATTAACCAATATGATTGTCCCGGCAATTACTGCAAATAACTACAGAATTATTAATTCACACTTTTGAAATGTACAGTATTTTACATATTCTACTTTAGTGTGTGCATGTGGGCTGCACGGTAGGGAGTGGTTAGCGCGCAGGCCACACAGCTCGGAGACCTGAGTTTGATTCCACCCTCGGGCATCTCTGTGTGGAGTTCTCCCCGTGCATGCGTGGGTTTTTTCCGAGTACTCTGATTTTCTCCCAAACCAAAAATATGCTAGGTTAATTGGCGACTCCAAATTGTCCATAGGTATGAATGTGAGTGTGAATGGTTGTTTGTCTATATGTGCCCTGTGATTGGCTGGCCACCAGTCCTGCCTCTCGCCCCAAGGAAGACAGCTGGGATAGTCTCCCGCGACCCTCATGAGAATAAGCGGTATAGAAAATGAATGAATGTATGAAATCATACTTCTGATCATACGTGTGAGGAATGGGTGTCAATACTCGGTACCATCATGGTACCTGTGCTGACATTAACGATCAATAAACTAAGCAGATATCAGTGCCTCATTTCAGTCATCTCGTGTTGTTCAGCAGGTACAAACGCACTCCCATAAATTATTAATACTGTACAAAAAGGAAACAGAGAACTAGTTACATGTGTGTGCAAGACGACGTAGATAATAATAATAAACATAATACCGTGTTGCTACACAACAAAGGATGATGAAGGACGATGAAGGTCAATGTCACTTTTGTTCTTTTTAGTAGCTTTTTAATTTTAACCTTCATTATGTCTCCCAAACATGAGGCAGGCTCTTCTGGTGGAAACACATCAAAGAAAATGAAAGTGAAATTATACATTCTAAAATGTTCATATCATGGAGAAATCTACGTGGTCAGCTGCAAGCCAGTCAAACACTGCGACTGTAATCAAGGATAAAGATGATATTCTTGCACACATAAACCCGTTACATTTCGTCATTGTCCGTATTCGTGTTCAAAGAAAATGCTCGTTATATATTCACTATTCCAGTCGCACACAGCGACGTCGGGAGTGCCCAGCGGCTTCACACAGTATAATTGGGAAGTTGAAAACGCCATTTGTCACAATACCGCTTTATTAGGTTTTCTTCAGCTCCTCTGTTTTGGTTTGAATCTAAAGTTACTTAGTAAACTTGTTCCGTAACAAGTACGATTGTGCGGTGACTTACCTGCATTGACTGGCCACAACATTAGGCACATTTGCACAAGTGCAAAATAGCGTTTAACATGAGCCATACATGAAATATTACTCCCCTCTCAATATGTTGCAGTATTCACGTTGCAATCTTAAAACTTGTTTCATAACTACACGTGCATCAGTCACTGACAGTGTTAAGTCAACTTTACACTAATAAAGACCGTAATACAGCGTAAGAAAGGTTTGAGCAATTCGGGACATTCGGCAAGAGCGCCAAAAATTTTTAAACTGTTTAAAAATTTGAGGCGATCTGTCACGAATTGCGTAAAGCGGGGAGAGCGTATTAAAGCTTATCAAAGCGTCACAAAGCTTATCAAAGTTTTGCTCAAAGCGTAGGAAAGCTTAACAGAGCTTGGTTCAAAGGATCAATGGATCTGCTGCATCTTTATTATTCTCTGGATCAGAGGCGGGATGCAGTCGGGATCTCGAAATTTTCCATTGCGTAACAGAGCCTATCAATGCACAAGAGAGCTTGATAATCGTATCAGAGCGTTATTTAAAGCGTGATAAGCGCACCAAAGCTTATCAATGAGTATTAAAGCGTATCAAAGCGTGATTTAAAGTGTAACAAATCCTGATCAATCAGCATCAAAGCGTGAGTAGCCGTAGCGATTCGGGAAATAATTTGTCGCCTAAAGCGGGAACGAATTTCGTATCAGAGCGTATCAGAGCTTATCAGAGCATAAACATATCTGAGGAGATCGTGAGATTTTTTGAAAAATGACACCGAATTCGTCGCTGATTCAAAGCGCGACATTCGGCGTCGGTGTGAACGTAGCATTATGATGCCCAATATAGTTGACAAAATAAGAGTAAATATGCCTTTTAAGAAATAAATAAGACTCATGCCTGTGTGTGTTACTCTAAATGCAATATACTAAGCCAGTTGTCTGACCCTTGTTTGTCTTAACATTAAAGTCACATGACTGACACCTAGTCATTAGTGAAGAATACTACATTAGAGCAACATTTTCAATGGACCTTTTCAGTGCTTTACACTTGTATTTTCATGTAAGCATACGTATGTATGTTTGAAAATGCCTAAATTAGGGGGGGGATTTATTTAATAATAAGACATATTCATCCACAAAACAGCATTATTCATCATATATTTTTGAAAAAGTGTAAGTGACGCAGCGACATTTGAACGTTGTGGAAGTAACTTAATTTTGCTCAATGGATTTATGACTTCTGCATGTAGTATTGACTAGCAAACACGTACTAATGTATTCATCAACTACTCATTGTTGCTGAAATTGTGTGGAATGTACAGTATGCACTTCAAGTAATGTAATAATAACATCAAAATGTAATAAATGTTAAGTATTTTTTAACTGTGCTATTCAACTTGCATGACACAAAATTGTGTAAAAATGAATAATTTTTGGACAAAAGTACTGCTTCCTAACCCTATTTCCCGTACACTTCTTACACAAAGACACATTCACTGGAAATGTGCATCGTTATGAACTCCATCTGCAAAAGTAAATGCAATCGATCTTTTAGTATTCTAAACAAGCAGGTGTCGGCCGCTCTCATTAGCAATGAAGCCCACAGGGCTTACATGAGAAGGATTTCTCCACAAGTCCTTTATTACCTGTTGCGAGGCACTGAGCGTGGGCGCTGGGAAATAAATGTGGAGCTATAAGTGCCATCATCTTCCTGACAGTATGAAACATCACATAGCATCTGAGTCAGAGGGGGAAGTCAATACAGTGTCAAGTGATCAATCATTCATCTCATGTAGAGGACATAATCTCCAGTCAAGGTAGTTTGCCACTCTAAAACATGAGTTCATACGTGGCTTTTGCTTTTAATGAAATACTCGAGAAATTGCAATTGATTTAACAAGGTCACAGGGATTTCTTTTAATAATTAAGTTATGTCCTTATTTAGCAAAATACTGACTGCTGGCAACATGGGTTTACACCAGGGGTGGGCAAACTACGGCCTGGGGGCCACATGTGGCCACCAAGCGTTTGAACCCGGCGTTTGAATTTGTATGTTAAAAGTTGAAATACTTTTTTTTACAAACTGGTGGGCGGCACGGTGGTCTAGGGGTTAGCGCACAGACCTCACAGCTAGGAGACCAGGGTTCAATTCCACCCTCGGGCATCTCTGTGTGGAGTTTGCATGTTCTCCCCGTGCATGCGTGGGTTTTCTCCGGGTACTCCGGTTTCCTCCCACATTCTAAAAACATGCTAGGTTAATTGGTGACTCCAAATTGTCCATAGGTATGAATGTGAGTGTGAATGGTTGTTTGTCTATATGTGCCCTGTGATTGGCTGGCGACCAGTCCAGGGTGTACCCCGCCTTACGCCCGAAGACAGCTGGGATAGGCTCCAGCACCCCCCGCGACCCTTGTGAGGAAAAGCGGTAGAAAATGAATGAATGAATGAATGAATGAACATACAAACTGGCAACATGACTTGCAAGTCGGATGTCTTATTTAGTAAAAAAAAAAAACGAACAAAACTAAAATTAAATTGCATAGTTTGATGTAGTCTGGGCTGCACGGCGAACAAGTGGTTAGCATGCAGGCCTCACAGCTAGGTGACCGGAGTTTAATTCCACCCTCGGCCATCTCTGTGTGGAGTTTGCATGTTCTCCCCGTGCATGCGTGGGTTTTCCTCGGGTACTCCGGTTTCCTCCCACATTCCAAAAACATGCTAGATTAAAATCCAAATTGTCTATAGGTATGAATGTGAGTGTGAATGGTTGTTTGTCTATATGTGCCCTGTGATTGGCTGGCCACCAGTCCAGGGTGTACCCCGCCACTCACCCGGAGACAGCTGGGATAGGCTCCTGCACCCCTGGTGTACACCATTCTGCTTATATGATAACTACAAGTGTTGCATACATATAATAAATAAGCAATAAATAAATACAGTGGTAAATCCTAGATTACGTCTAACATAGAATTGTAAAATGTTGATAAACTGAGCGAAAAACTCAAGGTGAAAGTATCAGCTATACTAATTATGAACAAAGGGCCGTCTCTTTATGACCTTGCTGACTGTGCAGGATAATGAAAGTTGAATAAGGCAGAAAATGGGATGTCGTAAAAAGTGACCATTCGTAATTCAGTCATCGAAGTGCATGCATCGTTGCACCGTAACTGCAGCAATACTGCAATCTTTGAACACATGAGACGCATAATACGAGACACTGCAACATTCATTCATACATTTTTTGCTGTGTATCAGGTTCAGTATTAGGTATTTCCTAAAATGCTAAAATATATATAAAGAAATATTTTACCAAAACCTCTCAGTCACATCCATAGCAGATGCACGACCTAATTAAAATGGTGCTGTATTTTTTAACTTGCATATGTTTCAGAGATATTTGGAGCAAAGTGATAAGTTTTGAGGGTGTTAAGTGTTCAAGAGTTCATTAAAAGTTTCCCTGCATTGCTTTGACACTGATCAAATTCAAATTACACATAAGTGTGCTCACGGCTGCATGTGCATACTCTCCCTGCTGGGACTCTACTCAGCCAGAAACTTGTGATGTGTGTTTGTTATCGGGGGCTCAGTTTGACCTGAGATGACAGCGGAATGCAATTAACCACCTGGAGGGAAACAGAGCAAGTCGTGCTCGACACCCTACAGGACCACATAAGAGCTCTGCGTGTACAGTACGGTTGATACGGTTTTCAACAGGATTGAAATGTGGGTCAACGCTGAATAATTGAACCTTTTGTGTAGTTTTAGGTCCAAAAGATTAATTTAAATGTCTTAATTTTGGCTCAATTATTAATTAGATTTTTTTCCCCCTGCAAAAATACACATTTTTTTTTTTTACAGAAAACACATCTCAGTCATAAAACTTGCAGCAGGATGAACACAAGTTAACAAATAAGCTCGTGTGTTTGGGTGGGGCGCCAGAGTGGCTACTGATGGAATACACACAGTATTGGAATCTCGTTTGTATTGCCAATGTTTGCCTTGGTGTCGCTTGCCACAGCACCATTCGCCAGTACAGCTGCACATTCATTCATTCATTCATTCATTTTCTACCACTTATCCTCACTAGGGTCACGGGGGTGCTGGAACCTATCCCAGGTGTTTTCGGGTGCTCTAACCATTCGGGTGCAGTGCCCCAGCTGCACATGTAAGATATATTTAATGACATGTGCATTATGTTTACACAAAAGGATGGTCAGGGCTGCATAGGGGACTAGTGATAAGCGCGCAGGCCACACAGCGAGGACACCCGAGTTCGATTCCAATGTGAATGTGAGTGTGAATGGTCTGTATGCGCCCTGTGATTGGCTGGCGACCAGTCCGGGGTGTACCCCGCCACTTGCCCGAAGACAGCTGGGATAGGCTCCAACGCATCCGCGACCCTCATGAGGATGAGCGGTGAAAAGGACGATCATGGAAGTGTTTTCTTGTATTCCGAGACAAGCTGCATTAAAAAATAAATGTCAAATGTTAAAATTTGTATTTATTTTTTTTGTTCCACTCAGAACCTACACGCCTTCATGGGGCATTGTAAAATATTCCTTATATTAAAGCCGTAAAAGGAAATACTCCGTACGAACATTTCATCTGCTCACAACATCAACATTCATTCACATGAGCCCAAGTTACACACACAACCACATGGTCATGCTAAACTACGCTAACCCCCGCTAGCTTCCATTCACACTTTGAGAGAGTAGATACCACCAACTTCCGCTGGTGTTTATCACCATTTCAGACTGTTTAGGTCAGGAGATGGCTGTTTAGGTTTGGATCTGCCATGATTGAGCCATCCACAACATTTGTACACATTATGTGAATTTCTGCGAAACAGTAAATTCCATTTTTAATGGCCAATTCTATGATTTCATCTGTAAACACGGGAATCATAGGTCCCTATTTGTAATGGTAATGGTTTTATTTCATTTGAACATGCATCAGATTACAACTGAGTGCATCCCATAATCAGTTCACAGTTCCACATGTCCAAAAGGAGTAGGAAGAAGCAAAGCTTATTAAATCCTACCCCTCCATCTGGTACTTTTACAATCAGTAACTGTTACATTTGTTCACTTCCTGCTTTCCATAATACAGTTTTTTTTTTTTTTTAAATAATGTACCTCGTACCGAAGTACGAGGTGATATGAGCATCCAATGACATAATGGGTACCATAGTAAGTGTCAATATAGTGATATATATAGCACATCATGACTGGTTCAAGACTCTTCATCCTTGTATTTAGCAAACATCAACTGCTTGTATTGTTTCTTGAATTGGCTCATCGTTGTGCATTGTTTGATTTCCTTACTCAATCCATTCCATAGTTTGATTCCACATACTGAAATGCTATGGCTAGCATAACGTAGTCCTAGCATAGAAGTGTTTCAAATGTACTTCTTCCCTGAGATCATATTTCTCCTCTCTTGTAGAGAAGTATTGGATGACATTTTTAGCTAATTGGTTATTTTTAGCCTTATGCATTATTTTAGCTGTTTGAAGATGAACTATATCAGCAAGTTGAAGTATTTGTGATTTTAGAAATAAGGAGTTAGTATGTTCTCTGTAGGCGGCATTATGAATTATCCTTACTGACCTTTTTTGCAGTACATTTAGCGAGTGAAGATTGCTTTTATAGTTATTAGCCCATATTTCCATACAATAAGTAAGATATGGTAGAACCAGAGAGTGTGGAGTGATTTAACCTGCATCATCTGAAATTCCCGGTACATTCTATCACATTACATATATCTATATACATTTTTGAACCATGTAACACTGGGGTTTGATTCCCTGAATAGGTATCTCTGTGTGGAGTTAGCATGTTTTGGGAATGTGGGAGGAAACCGGAGTCCCCACAGAAAACCCCCACATACATGGGGAGAACATGCAAAGTTAATTGGGGTCTCCAAATTGTCCATAGGTATGAATGTGAGTGTGAATGGTTGGTTGTTTATATGTGCCCTGTGATTGGCTGGCGACCAGTCCAGGGTGTACCCCGCCTCTTGCCTGAAGACTGCTGGGATAGGATCCAGCATACCCCGCGACGGGGTGGATGGAACTATGTAATAACACTGGGAAGGCTTGTCCTTTTCAGGGAAATGTACGATGTCATATGGGGGACCTTTATTACTCTTCCTTTCTAATCGTAGTAAGTATTGATATAGCTAATTCTCTTTTATTAGTTGTTATTGTTTCTGTTCCATCAAGTTAAAGACTAAATCTGAAAAATAACAATAGGCTACACAAAATGATTGTAAACAATTGTAGTGTATCTTATATGTTATGAGATATGTATTGCCTCTCAAGTCATTTCTATTACATCTTAATGTAATAATATATGTCCAGGGAACTAACCTTAAATAGGACTTGAGTGCACCCAACTTCATATAATAACATTTACCACTTTAGCATCCGTAAGAGTATTCCGATATTAAAATTTAGTCATTTGAATTCATTAAAATGTTTCTAATTAATTAGCATTTCACTCGAGTGGCTTAACAAGTGAGGCCATCTTTGCCTAAAAGGATTTTGAAGTACACGCTGATTAAAATGCACTCCTCATTCTTTATAATGGACCGGCTGGTGCATATAAAGTGGACAGATGTGTGACACGCCATATTTCTGTACAAAAGATAAGTAGCCTCGGCACAGAACGTGTTCGTTAAAAAATATGAGTCCTTGTGTGTGTGGCCTTGTTTAAAGGAAATATGACACATAGGGTCTGCATGCCAAAAACTATAACAGATCTTCACATGCAAGAATGATGAAAATACATATTTATTGTACTATAATTATTGTACGAGCTAGTTGAGGCACCTTCTGGTACTTTGTGTGAAGGGAGTGTGTGAGCAGTTCCTGGAAGGAAGGCATTGACTGCTGACAGACATCATGAGTTGCCTTGAAGAAATTGTATGTGGAAAAGCTCGACTCTTTTGATGTAAAAGTCTGATCACATTTGTGATGTTGTCTTTGATAGTCCAATTTGAAGAAGTTGTTGAGGTTGGAGATATTCATTAATTTATTCAGCAGTGCGTAAACACATCTTTATTGAACTTGACTTGTTGAGTGCTTATTCTGGTGGACAAATTGCACACGCTGGGCTGGTGCTGTGCAGTGTTGTGTTCAAGTTCATAGTTCTCCTGAACCTGTTCAAAGTTCACTTCACACAGTATAAATATGAATACTTCACGTCCATAGTTCATTTCATTTTTAGGGTGAAAAGTGAGAATGACCTTGTTTTAAAATAAAACTATGAAATCTACCACCACATAAAACTGTTCACTGTTTACAATGGTGCATTGTCCTGGTGAAACTGTAGAACAATATTGAATATAAAGTGGTTTTCTTTATGCTTTTTAGCCTATGCGTGTTCATTTCTTCACCCCCTGCAAACAAAATCCACAACAAATTTGTTGTTTCATTCAATGAAATCAATTAGTAAATACGGTGCTACGTATGCAGAAGTTCACAGGAGCACTTGGTAATGGTTTTATTTCATTTGAACATGCATCAGATTACAATTGAGTGCATCCCATAATCAGTTCACAGTTCCACATGTCCAAAAGGAGTAGGAAGAAGCAAAGCTTATTAAATCCTACCCCTCCATCTGGTACTTTTACAATCAGTAACTGTTACATTTGTTCACTTCCTGCTTTCCATAATACAGTTTAAGTTTGTTTTTTTTTTTTTAAATAATATTTTTGTTATTTTTTGTCCCGTACCAAAGTAGGAGGTGATATGAGCATCCAATGACATAATGGGTACCATAGTGCGTGTCAATATAGTGATATATATAGCACATCATGACTGGTTCAAGACTCTTCATCCTTGTATTTAGCAAACATCAACTGCTTGTATCGTTTCTTGAATTGGCTCATCGTTGTGCATTGTTTGAGGTCCTTACTCAATCCATTCCATAGTTTGATTCCACATACTGAAATGCTATGGCTAGCATAACGTAGTCCTAGCATAGAAGTGTTTCAAATGTACTTCTTCCCTGAGATCATATTTCTCCTCTCTTGTAGAGAAGTATTGGATGACATTTTTAGCTAATTGCTTATTTTTAGCCTTATGCATTATTTTAGCTGTTTGAAGATGAACTATATCAGCAAGTTGAAGTATTTGTGATTTTAGAAATAAGGAGTTAGTATGTTCTGTGTAGGCGGCATTATGAATTATCCTTACTGACCTTTTTTGCAGTACATTTAGCGAGTGAAGATTTCTTTTATAGTAATTTGTGTCACGCCCTGTGTGGGTTCCCACGTGTCAGGTTGTTTGAGTTTCCTTCTGGGCTTTGGTTTCCGTTCTGGACTCTCTTATTTTGTATTTAACTTCCTGTTTTGCCCTGTCTTCCTTAGTTGCCATAGTCACCCACACCTGTCCCTAATTTCAGTGTGTATTTAGTTCAGGTGTGTGCGTCTCCCTGTGTGGGATCATTATAGTTTGTCCTTCTGCTACCCGAGTTGCCTTTTTCCTGCTGCTGCAATTATAGCTAAAATAAATAATTTTACCTGCATTCGGTCCTGCTCTCTGCATCCCGGGGTCACATCGCAACACAGACATGCCGAACCGTGACAATTAGCCCATATTTCCACACAATAAGTAAGATATGGTAGAACCAGAGAGCAATAAAGAGTGTGGAGTGATTTCTGATTGAGAACAAATTTTGCTTTGTTCAATACTGAAATATTTCTGGCCACCTTATGTTGTATATTTGTACTTGAGCGTGTGACTGTTCACAGCGGAGTGGGCGTAACAGTAGATAGTCACATAAATAGAAGTAGAACCTGGAAGATCTAGAAAGTAGCTTTGTATCTCTGTATTTTATGTATCTTCATGTCTTAACTTAACTTACTTTAAAGTAGGGCTAGGGAACCATGGGGCCAGATTTGATGACTGCATCTGGATCTCAGACATTTCTTAACACGATAAAATGTGTTTATTGTAATGTTTTTTGTGACATTACAGAAATTACAGCATTAAAAATAAAATATAAAAGGTTTTTTTATGCATTGGAAGCCATCCATCCATTTTCTGCCACAATGTGGGTGGCTAGGGCCAAGGCAAACTGTTCTTACCATATATTTTGAGTCAGTCACCAAAACTCAATTATTACTGGATAATGTGGTAGTGTACACGGGTC
Source organism: Doryrhamphus excisus (assembly GCF_030265055.1). Lineage (NCBI taxonomy): Eukaryota > Metazoa > Chordata > Actinopteri > Syngnathiformes > Syngnathidae > Doryrhamphus > Doryrhamphus excisus. The sequence goes on from NC_080477.1 coordinate 4,989,470, forward strand.
ATTGAGATGTCAAGAAGTAAACTTCATTCCTATTGTCAAATAGCTTTCTAATTCTGCAGAGCCAACCCTTTTGATAAAGAAGATGAGAAAAGAAAGAAACATACAGAGTACAGTGCAAAACCATATTGCCACAAGGTCACATTATTTTTATGTATTTATATGTATGTATTTTATTTATAATTGGATAGCTTCAGTAGAACAATGATATTTAACGGAATACATTCAGAGACTAATTTTATTAAAAAATAGTTGGTCTTTCTTGAAAATGCACACAATTTGTTTTATTCAATGTTAAAACATTCATTCATTCATTTTCTACCGCTTATCCTCACAAGGGTGGCGGGGGTGCTGGAGCCTATCACAGCTTCTGGGGGGCGAGAGGCGGGGTACACCCTGGTCTGGTCGCCAGCCAATCACAGGGCACATATAGACAAACAACCATTCACACTCACATTCATACCTATGGACAATTAGGAGTCACCAATTAACCTAGCATGTTTTTGGAATGTGGGAGGAAACCGGAGTACCCGGAGAAAACCCACGCATGCACGGGGAGAACATGCAAACTCCACACAGAGATGGCCGAGGGTGGGATTGAACTCGGGTCTCCTAGCTGTGAGGTCTGCGCGCTAACCACTTGTTAAGCCCCATGTTAAAACATATGATGTAAAAAATATGATGTGGTTCTCACATTGAAAATATGTGGCTTTCATGGCTCTCTTAGCCAGAAAGGTTGCCCACCCCTGCTTTAAAGATATTACACAGGCTCTAGAAAGTCACGGCATCGTAAATGATTTTGCAAACAGTATATTGGCTACATGTGCTAACAGGCATGCACCATCCAACTCAGTGGGGTGGGGTTAAGCATTCAATAGGTTGACAGCCCGGGGGAAATTGTTTTTGTGTCTGGTTAACGGTGCTCTACATCGCCTGTTGGAGTTGGAACAGTCCACAGAGATGTTGCCCGCCCTCTTCTGAGCCCTGGACCGGTATAGCTCCTCCATGGATGGCAAGCGGGTGCTGGTGACTTGATTATCTGTTGCATTCTGCTTTTGTCCACCTTGGTGGCAGAGCCAAACCAGACACAGAACAGACTGTAAGGTAAGATAAGGTAAGATAAGATAAGATAAGATATGCCTTTATTCGTCCCTCAGTGGGGAAATTTGTATTGCACTGCAGCAAGAGTACAGAATCACAGTACAAAATACATTCATTCATTCATTCATTTTCTACCGCTTTTTCCTCACAAGGGTCGCAGGGGTGCTGGAGCCTATCCCAGCTGTCTTCGGGCGAGAGGCGGGGTACACCCTGGACTGGTCGCCAGCCAATCACAGGGCACATATAGACAAACAACCATTCACACTCACATTCATACCTATGGACAATTTGGAGTCGCCAATTAACCTAGCATGTTTTTGGAATGTGGGAGGAAACCGGAGTACCCGGAGAAAACCCACACATGCACAGGGAGAACATGCAAACTCCACACAGAGATGGCCGAGGGCGGAATCGAACCCTGGTCCTCCTAGCTGTGAGGTCTGCGTGCAGTGCAGTGCCGCCCAGTACAAAATACACAATATAGAAAAATAAACAATATAAACAACCCAAGTATTAACAAAATCAACATTTTTACCCAGAGTTATATACAAATACAGTATGTAGATAATATGAAACGAGATGACATATATGACCAGTAGGGTGCATCAAAAAACACTATTATTGAATTTTGATATGGCTGGGTACTAAAAGCCATACAAAATATACAAAATATTTTTCCAATACATGATTATGTAGAAGTGCCACCATACATCTGTTTTTGTGGAATAAAGTGGTGAACAGTTCAATGGTCGCCATGGAGATTTGAGGTCAGCAAAGACTGCAGCTCAAGAACTCTCATGTGATCTTTATGTTTTTGTTGGTATTTATACTCCTATTACATATTACTAGCAAATTTGTGGTTTTGTCTTTGTAATTTGAATGATTTGTAGTCATATTTATAGGTATTTAGTGCTCATTGCCTCTACTGTAGCTAACATTAGCTAGCTACAGTTTGCTAATGACAGTTAGCTAATAGCTAATAAGCAAGCATAACATCAACAACAGTAATATAGAGTAGACAGTATTACTGATGCCTCATATTTATTGAGAGCAGTACTGTAGTCCTACATAATGTGATATACACTTGTCCATTTATTATTTTAGGCACTGTGCAGCACAACCCACCAGCTCTCCTAAGATGCTGCCCTCAACAACTAGTTCCTTTCAGACTAGCAGTCTCAGCTTGGTCTTTGGTCTGGGTCCCCTTTGATAACCCTATAGAAAATGATGCTGTATACAAGTTCATTGTACTCAACATTTCCAGGTCAACTTTTTGGCAATTAGACTAGAAATTGCAAATTTTTCGAAATTTTACAAAAGTTTATGTGTGAGGTGGCACCCCTAAATCTCAATGGATTCCCTCAAAACTTTGCAAAATACATTTTTATGTTCATTAGAAAAAAATGGAATGCCAGCCAAATTGATATTATGAAGTTAAAATGTCCCATTCAAATTTGATGCACCCTAACTTAATATATTGCATTTAGAGCCTTATTATTGGCTGAGATTGCGGACAAAACTTTTGATCTCTGCTCAGTATTGGCCAATTAATCAGTATTGGTTGCTTTTTCTTGAAAAGGACACCCAGAAAGTTGTATTTTTTTTTTAACAAACTAGGAATTGTGCATCCAAACCCGAGTAAGCCAACAAGTACGATTTCCACACACGGCTTTTTTGTGAACAAAAAACAGTTCTACGCATACCATACCATACCAAACATACCAATATGTCCAAAATCAAAATGTTCTCAAATGTTTGCTGATAACTGTTAGCATGTGTTTCCATGCAACAATGAGTGTGATGGTGAGGTGTGGGGGCTTGAACCGACCCTTCACCCCTGATCAACTGAGTGGGTGTGGTGGGGAAGGAAGCTGCGGAATCCGACCATATCAGTCAAGTTACCCCGTACACAATTTGAGATTTATGGAGTATTTTCTTCAAAGAAACTTTTCCTTAATTTTAAAAGCTCCTGAAATGAGCTGGGTAGGGCCACTTTAAGAATCAGTATATTGCCATTTTTGTCCCCGTGAGGTAAAAAAAAAGAAAATTCTCTCCAACATTAGCATACGGTATATCAGACCATAAGCTTTATCCTGCCCTTTGGAATTACCAATTAACCCATTTCACTTCAGCTGCATGTTCTAATAAAGAATATTGTAATAGATCAACATGATCAAATCATATGTATCATGTTGTGGCTCATTTTACTGAATGAAATGGAAGTAAAGGTCAATTGAGATTATAATTTCAGGAGAGTACACGCTAAAAGTGAGCATTAACTGACACTATTAATCCAGTCTCACTTTAATCCTTACCGTCTGTCATTCTATGCGGCAAAGGAGACCGATTGTATGGAAATGATCCAAAGGACAACAAAATGACACCAAATGATGTCCACTAAATACTTTCAGTAGCATGACTGAAATACATATGGTTTAAATCATTAAGATGTTTAAACATGGCAAACGAATGATCTTAATATGGACTCTGATCTTAAACTTGACAGCCAGATCAGTTCTGTCGTTAGTTCTAGTTTCTACCACCTGGGGCAGCTGGCAAAAATAAAACCTATTCTCTCCAGGCAGCATTTTGAGATGGTAATCCATGTCTTTGTTTCCTCTCGGCTGGATTACTGCAATGCCTTATATGTGGGGGTCAGCGTGTCGGCCATCTCTCGCCTCCAGTTGGCGCAAAATGCCGCAGCACGTCTTTTAACTGGCACAAGAAAATATGAGCACATTACCCCCATTTTATCTTCACTGCACTGGCTGATGTACGTTTTAGGGTTCATTTCAAAATGATTTTATTTGCTTGATTTTTTTTGCACCGTCGTACCTCTCTGAGCTTCTACATGTTTACACTCCATCCCGGTCTCTCAGGTCAGCTGATCAGCTGTTCCTGAGAGAGCCTAAAACAAAGCGGAAGTTCAGGGGGGATGGTGCCTTTACTGTTGGAGCCCCAACACATTGGAATAATCTGCCTCAGCATATCAGACAGGCCTCCTCTCTGTCTGTTTTTAAATCAAATTTTAAGACCCACCTCTTCTCCTTGGCTTTTAACACTCAGTAGGAGGCTGACTTCGTTTCACTTTTTGTTTGGATTTGATTTGCTCGTACTTTGATACATTGCACTGTGTTTTATCTCATTTAATTTTATTTGATCGATTTTACATTTTGTTTAATCTTATTTTATTGTAATTTACCCTACTGACTTCATTTTTATTGTGTTTGTATTTTTAATTTTCTTGTCCAGCACTTTGGAAACCTTGTGTTTGTTTGTTCGTGCTGTATAAATAAAATGGATTGGATTGGGTTGGATAATATGGCTATATGACAGCATTAAATCAATATTGTAAAGAGTTTTAATTAGCATTATTATGTGCTTCTTTTTCAACTTCTCAGATGTTTGTGTGTTCTGAATAATATTACTATTTTTTTAAAGATTGGAAGTTTTGTGTTAAAAAGACCTTCTTCAAATAACATAAATATATAATATAAAAACATAATGAGCAAGCTCATAGAATAAGGAAAATGGAGGTTGACCTGGAGGTTGACCTTGTTGTAGGAGAAGCTTCTTGAACATTGTTGAGGAACCTATCTTCCTTACCTTAGACCAGGGGTGCTCACACTTTTTCAGCATGCGAGCTACTTTTAAAATGACCGAGTCAAAATGATCTACCCACTACAAAAATGCAAAACATCTATTTATTTTAAAATGTATTGAGGATTATTTGTACGTACAATGTATGTTGATGTACCTTACATAACCAAATGAGCCAATATTGCAAAACACACATAATTAACTATTAACATTTTTTGTAATTACCTGAATTTACTTTGATGACTTGCACTGAATTGAACCAGCCAGGGATGCATAGTCCGGACAGTAGCTGCTGATAGCCAGCCTCAAGCACACTTCCAAATGTTTATCAGTCATGGATAATATCCGTATCATAATATCCGTATAATATTCCATATCCGTATGGAAGTGATATGTTTTTTGCCTTTTTACTTGGTCCAGTTTTTGCCTTTTTACTTGGTCCAGCTCCTTCACTCATTTTAGTGACCATAAACTTTAGCGAGGGCTTTAAAATCTCGCAATTCGCCGACTAGCTTAGCACTTTGCATCGTTGTTTACGCATGAGCGGTGACCTAAAGGTCAAAATTCAGTTGTCATCTGATTGGTTGTCCTGTATGTCAATCAAGTAACGGGGATGGATGATAGGCTGACATCGTAAGTTCTGCTGCACTTAGAGACGTTGTTTGATTTGATTGGTCACCCGAAGGGCAACATTCAGTTGTCATCTGAATGGCTGCCCTGTATATCAATCAAGTGACGGCATTGATGCTGGGATGATATTTCTTTAATGTCACGCCGCGATCGACCAGCGATCGACCAGTACCACCTCCGCGATCGACCGGTAGCTCGCGATCGACTTAATGAGCACCCCTGCCTTAGACCATAGTCAAGTAGCTTCATAGTTTTTTCTGTGTCGGTTGGAAGTCCCAAAGTAATTATGGAAGACACTTTCAAAGTTGCTAAGAATGACCAAGGCAAGATCCTGTACGACTTCCAGATCCAAACGGATGTGGTAGCGATGGCCATTCAACCGTACTTTGGTTGCCAACAGCTCCATAAGGCAGTTGCAAAGTGACAACAATATCAATGAAGGAACACAAAAGCTCTAAATATACCAAATGTATATCCTAGCCACACGGTCAGTATATCGGGAAGAACTGGGCATCTCTGTGTGACGTTTGCATGTGTGTGGGTTTTCTGTGGTTTACCAAGTTAGGTTAATGGTGTTGCGTTAATTTGAGACTCATAATTGTCCATAGGTGTGAATGTGAGTGGGAATGAGACCAGTCAAGGGTGTACCTCGCCTCTCGCTGGGATAGGCTCCAGCATACCCTAATGAGGATAAGTGGTATAGAAAATAAAGGAGTGAAAGAGGAGCTCAATTAGTATGTGGACAGATAAGGTACTCATGTTGACTGTGGTCAAAGGAAAACTGTGACCACCAAACTCCAAAATTCCAGGAGCCACATCCAGAAGATTCCAGGAGCAACATCTGAGACCTCTGCATAGGAGAGCACAGGCAGTCTTGGGGACATTGGACACTCAGGCTTTGGTAGAGGACCTCATCTGGAAGGAGGAATCATAAGACTGCCTACATGAGAGCGAGTAGGAGATTTTTCTTTTTTAACATAAAAACATTGCAGTGCTCAAATAGGAGATGTGGCAATGACTGTATCTGAATCTAAAGAGGATTAAGATCACCTGAAGCAGATAAATAAAATTGCCTATTAAATGATTAGATCTTTTTCTTATAGAATATTATCTTTGATCACGTACATTTTATGAAATGAAGGATGAAAACCAACATTCACTTCACTTCAAAGAACCTTTCTGAAAGGTGTTTTGTGGCTCATAAAGTATGATAGACATAATGCATTCAATAATGTACATTTTTAATAGCGACATCCAACGGTTATGGAAAGTACATTACATGATTTTTGATCTTTGTTAACAAATGACCCCGGGTTGGAAAATCCTGCAGGAACAGCAGGGAAGGACCTTCAGTACCTCAGCATCCCTCACGACAGGTGAAACAGCCTGTTGCTGAGAAAGCTGCCCATGCAAGGCTATCAGCGTGACCTTCATGAGATGCGACATGTTCTTCATCAGGGACAATAGCTTACTTCTCCCGCCCACAGTCGGCATTGTGTAGAGGGGCACAGTGGGACGGAGCTGACCTTCTTAATCAGTCTGTTAACGCAGGAGGACATTCCTGTTTAAGATGGCAGGTGCCCACACAGTCATGAAGAGTCCTCGAGAGTGTTGCACTCCAAAAGATCTTCGGGAGAAGTAGCTGTGAAGGTTTCAGTTTAGAGGGTCAAAGGTCCAATGAGGGTCAGAACACAGTGGAACGTGATCCTGCATACAACTGTTTGTTTTTACTGTAACCTTTACTGCATCGCGTACATTTTTTCCAAATAAGTAAAAAAAAAAAAAAACTTGTGCCATGTGTGTCCTTTGTAGTTATACAAACTGATGTACATGTTATTTAAGTATAGGTTTCTTGGGAAAAAAATATGTAAGAAATACAGAACATGTCGTTTTTTGTGTTCATTTTAATATACAGTATTTATCACCAATGTTGAGCATGATGGAATTACTGAAATTATTTCTAATTTTGATAATACTTTAGCGGTTCAACATTTGCTTCATTCACATATTCTTGGAATAATTTTCGCTTCTTTAAATAATAAATATAAATTTTTAATGCCAATTTATATAAAAAGGGATTTGATGGCGATAAAGACTACAGCTATGAATCCAGCAGTTTCATGCGCTGTTTCACAAGTCAATTCGATCAACATTTTCTAGCAGGAAGATGCTATGGCAGGATGTGATGATGTGTAACTGCACATAATGTACGCAGTGTTTGGATTGAACGCATTCACTTTCTAAAAATGTTAAGGCAACATATTTGTAAGTACTTGAACGTGAACTCGTTCAGATTATGGGAGAATCAGCGCCACTGTTTAGGTTTGGATATTACCTCATGAGAGATTTTTGCACCCCTGCTCCAACAGCATGTTGTTGGCACTGCCTACAATTTACGAGCAGACGGCACTACACATACTATATGTATTCAAGCTTCTTCACGTTGCATTACCCATGAAGCACACTAGGTAACAATTCTGAAAGGGGACTTATTATGCTAATTTTCGGCCCTTTGTATGAGTTGTGGACTCCTATAGAGCAGCTACACACAATAACCCGCACAGAACGTTTTCTAGATCTTCCAGATTCTGCACCTCGTTCTGCAGTAATTCCATGGCCTTCCTGCCCTCCGAACAATTGTGGGGCAGGTAGTCTGCTAAGAAAGTCTGGATCGCATTGACAGTACAAGTCTGTAAAGCCAAGCGTGCTGAGCCGTTCAAATCTTCTTTCAGGGCTCACTTCCAAATGTGCAAACCTCATTATCTGATACTTTGCCATCATTTAATACGATAATACAACATTGTAGCAGCATGTATAGACCAGAAAAGTGCAAAATGTATAATAGAGCCCTTTAATTGCTTCCTTTTCTACAGAAACAGTAGTGGGAAAACATGAATAAAATCAAAAAAAGTGTGTCTATGTGATAGACTTTCTAGTATTATTGATTTCATTGCATGAAACAACACTATAATTTGTTGTGGCTTTAGTTTGCAGGGGGTGAAGAAATAAACATGGATCAGCTAAAAAGCATTAATAAAGAAAAACACTTCATAGCCAATATTGCTCTAGAATTCCACTAGAACAAAACAGTTGTAGGTGGTGATGGATGTGTCATAGTTTTCTTTTAAAAGCAAGGTCAGTCTTTCATTTTCACTTCTCACCTGAAAAAAGGAAATGAACTGAACTTTCAAGTTCAAAATTGAAATGGAACTATTCATATTTATACTGTGGGAACTGAACTTTGAACTAGTTGATGAGAACTACAGTATGACCCTGCACAACACTGACTGTATACCTGTAATTGTTTCTTAATGTGTAAAACTACATTTGAAATGTGTTTAATAAGTGTAAGAGGTGTACTATCGGGTTCAGAGCAAGTGTAATCAAGCACATGTGTCCAAGAGCCACAATGTTCCGCAGCACAGGGGTACATTTCACTCCTGGCCACAAGACCAATGTAACCTGCCGGGTCCAGCTAATACTGTGTTCCGCTGTGCTAGAACCAGAATGAGAGTTTAGAGTGCTACTGTCAAGTGTGTCTCGGGTGACCCCCTACCAATAAGCCCAAGGGGGGACAAGGGGTATGTTTCTGAGGGACAATATGGGACACCCCCGCCGCAGCGGTGACCCCCCACCTTGCGGGCTGACTCACTAATAGAGGTTATCACATACCTCTTTAGATGGTATATTGGTATATATATTTGGCGGTGTATATATTTAGATGGTATATTATCATCTGGGGTCTTACATAACTAGGTTTGTAACCTTCCGTTTTGTTTTTTTTTTTTCTTGAACTGGTGGCCATGGCCATAACAAAACATTACCTTTGGCTGTTTCCTTCCGTTGTTCATTCAGTGGTCTTTTCAGAGCTTTAAGGAAATCCTCGACGGAGGCAGAGGCGAGCACGTCCATGACAATGGCTTCTGCCAAATTGCTGGAGCTAGCCTCGTGCCGCAATCTCCCACTGGACATGATGTAGCGCGTTGGACAGTGTGACACACATTTGTCACCTCTGCAGCAGTCACTTTATCTGCTAGAGAATCAATTTTAGGTCGGATGAAAGCATCCATAGATGTGGACGTCTCCCTCTGTTGGACACGTTTATTGTAAGTCTCTGTAAGCCTGCGTTGTTTGACATCGTATTCCCCTCCATGTTCACTTGAAAAGTGACACGGGATGCCCCTCAAATCCTGTTCATCATAAATATTGAGTTTCCCAATCTTTCTTATAGACACACTTTACCTTTTTAGTCAGTGCCTTATTTTCTCCATTCTTCATTTGCCGTGTGTCTTGTCCTCGCTACACAGGACGGGTGGTCACCATAAGTGTGTCTGTCAACTTGATAAAAAGAATGTATAAATTACAACTTCACATCGGCGGCTTAATTGGTATATATATTTTTGTCTGAAGGCCTCTGAGAGCGGATTACACTTTGGTCTCACCCAGTCGAGAAAACAATTAAGAGTGCAAGTTGCTGACCCTAAATGTATATTCTGTGGATTGAAGATTTTGCGCTTTAATGACTTGAAACAAACACAGTACAGCTTTGCTACTGATGGTTAAATATTGCTCAGTCACTGCCTTTGTGCTTGCATGTTATTGATTTTATGACCACAAATGATTCATGATACTCAAAAGTAATCACTGTTCCAGCTACAGATTCATGAATTGTAGAACCTGTACCGTGTGATGTAGCTGAGGGTAAACTATTTAAATTTATAATACATTAGTAAAACTATAATTAAAATAGAAATACACACATATACAGCAGTCTTCACTTTAGAGTTCATAAGCTGTCTTGACTAATTAGACATTCCCTAATGTTAACACCACCATGTAATTTGCATATTATTTTGTTAAAAATCACAATCACTAACACATGCAACGCACTGCTCTAGATGTTTTTATGCAATGTGCTCAAATGATGTGTCTTAACATCAATGAAGTACCATAATATTCCCTGAAATTGTGTGGCAGTCCAGTGCGGCGCCTTTAAAGGAAATGAAAAGCGTTCATTTGATTGGTTAAGATTACACTCGGCTCTGTTAAACCGTCTCTCCTCCCTCTTTGCCAATTGCACCGGTAGAGGGGATAGAGGCACGGGTGCGTGGCACTGCGCCAGACGATATTGCTCATAAAATTTGTGCTGGCCACACCCCGTTGGCGCAGCGAAGGTGGGGCGCAAGGAAGGTGCGCCGCACCTGCGTCTGGTCTACGAAATTTGAATTTGAATTGTGCACTGGTAAACAACGACCAGTCCAGGGTGTACCCCGCCTCTCACTCAAAGTCAGCTGGGATAGGCTCCGGCATACCCCGCAATCCTAATGAGCACAGGTGGCAGAGAAAACAAATGGATGAGCAAAGAACATTCTTACACAGGAGTATTGACAAGCTTGTAAATTCTAGATGTATACAATCAATGTCAACATTTTGTGGTTACAAATGCATGAATTAAAAACATATTTTTGGCCCGTAAACACAAGACTCGCTGGAGAACTAGCTACAGCACATGCGGCGGAAGGATACAGCAGTGATTTTCAACAACTGTGCCGCGGCACACAAGTGTGCCGTGAGAAATCGTCAGGTGTGCCGTGAGGAATTATTCAATATCACTTTTTTTAATTAATATGTATTAATAATTTTCTGCAAATATTATGTCGTTGTCGTGTGTCATTGGTGTAAAGACAATATTCGTGTAATATTCGTCCGTGTGGCAACACGTAGCTGATTGCCTCGTTCCTCTAATAGACTTAGTGATGCACATGTTGTAACATTGTTGGTTAAATTAGTAGGCGGATCAAAAGGATCTGCTGTGGCGAGTCCGTAATCAGGAAAAAACGGAAAGAAGCAAATAATGTTGGTTATTGGTGTGCCGCAAAATTTTTCTAACGTAAAAAACGTGCCGTGGCTCAAAAAAGGTTGAAAAACACTGGGATACAGTGTGTGCCTGCACAGCTACATGAAGGAGAGTCTCTTATATAAGGCAAACTAGTTCAATCAATGAGACACTTGAATGATTAAATGCCAATTTTTACTATGTTTAAATGACAGGACAGGATTACATATATTTGTATGTATTAACAGGTCCAAATGAATCGTGTTATTATGAGCTATGAAGGGTTGCATTCAAAAACATCATGTCATTTTAGGTAAATGTACTTGTTTTCAGTGTATTTACGAGCACACTTACATGTAGCAAACTGTACTTCCAAATGAAGATATCAAGTGAGTGATAAAATATCCACTTTGTGTTTTTCTTCTTTTATTCCTGTTTATTTACGTATACACACACAAATTATAAAACCATTTTTGTGATGTTCAGAGTGTCCCTGAATTCATCCAGCCTTCTTGTAATGAGAATGAGGCAGCGTCGTTCCCAGAATCCAAAATTTCCAAAATGTGCAACTCTGTTTGTTTGCACTGCAAACGTGTTATTTACAAATTGTAGATAACTTAGTTCATAGCATTAGGCATAAAATACATGAACTAATTCCATAAAACTTTAATGAATGCTACATTTGGCAAAAAATAAGCCATTCTTGCGAATCCACAAAAGTACAGATCAACTAAATTTAATATTCTGGCCCATCATGATTTGATGGCCATGTTTAGGACTGATCCGTTTTGGAGTTCTGCGCTCTCAAGTACCATAATAATTTTTATCTGTACTTGTGTGTCCCCACTGCTGAATCGTGAAATCTTTTAGAGTTCACGTTTAGATTTTAATAAGAACTAAAGGTATTGGATGTCGGATTCTGAGACCACAAAATCAAAGAAAGTGGATCTATTGCTTTTCTCAGTTTAGATAATTGGCCGTTTTGGGAGTGATTTTGTCAAATATCTGTCATAACTTTTAATTGTTTCTCCACAGTTAAACAATGGTCAAAATAATCAGTATGATATATTCATCCTTTTAAATGTACAGCCCTCAAAATCTTAAGACCAGTTGAAAAATAGCTTGGATTTGCCCTTTGCACATTTGTATCTTAATGAGGTTTTAAGTCGAGCAAGAAGTGGGAATGTGACAAAAAACACTTTGAAAAAGTAATTTATGAAAACAAAAATTCAACTGAAATAGGCTGTTTATCAGCTGATCAAAGGTTTAAGACCATCACTCAAAAAATGCAAAAAAAACTCTCCAAACCAGAAAAAGAAAATCTCAGTAGGACTCAATAATGAGTAGCTCCACTGTTCTTTTTCATCACTTCGAAAATTGTTTTGGGCATGCTTGCTGCGAGTGTTGCCAGGAGGCTATAGAGAACATTGCTCCAAGTAGTGAAGATGGCTTCAGCGTTGTCCTGTTGAAAAACCCAGCTGTTACCACACAGAAAAAGCCCCTCGGTCATGAGGGATGTCTGCTGCAACATCTGCACGTAACCCTGACGACCATGCACCGCCTGAGGCTCCAGTGTTCCACTGAATGAAAAAGCACACCAGAACATCTCGTAATGTTTCGACTGGTCTTAAAGGAGACCTTTTATGCTAATTTTTCCACCCTTTTTGAGTTGTGGACCCCTATAGAACAGCTAGACACAATAACCCGCACAGGAAGCGTTCTAGTTCTTCCAGAATCTGCACCTATTCATCTGTAATCCTCTTCATGGTCCTCTTCATTTCATGGTTTCTCTGAAAACGGTCTGTTTTAATGTATTCCACCAACTATTGTTAGTCTCTGCGCTTAGTCACACTGCCTGGGCATAGAAGGAGTTAAGGAATTCGTCCCCTCTGTGACGTCACAAAGGGGCAGTTTTACCACGCCTTTTGCAACTAAGCGTTTTGACCCAAACTTCTTTTAGGGATCACTTCCAAATGTGCAAACCTCATTATCTGAAATTTTGGCATCATTAAACACGAGAATACTACATTCTAACTACATTTATAGGTCAGAAAATTGGAAATAGATCTGTTTAAGATTATGATCTGGTCTGTATATTCTGATTGAAGCAGAATAGTGTATCCACTGTTTAGACTTCTTATCATGCAGGATTATAGCAGGACTAAATTAAGAGGCCATCAGTGGAAAAAAAAAAACATCAGCTACAAATACTCCTGGATATCACCTTCCATTGACTTACCTGTAGCTGGCTAATTGGTTTCACTGTGATCTATAGTGGCTGCCTTGCTAGTCATAAAAGGAAAGCTCTAATCACTGCTCAGAGACCGAAGAGCAAATTACAATGCGTGTCCCAAAAGTGTGATACTCACCTCCCTTGAAAATAATAACAAGAAATAATTCTATCACAGTGCAGTGCAGGTTATGATTAAACCAAAACTGCTTTAATTCCCTGAAAGGACCAAGTGAGGGATATATCCAACTGACCTTATCTCAACAAAAGGTAATGAGACAATGAAAATGTTTCTTTTGGTGTGTATTACTATTATTATAAAATTTGCAACTCAATTCCAAAAGGTGGAATTTTGAGTTTTATGAAAGAGTACGCCGAACACCCCATAGGTTTACCAGCAAATAATCAGCACAAAAAAATACAAAAATACAATATTGCACATAATTATAGGTTATCACATGGTTTGTCTGGTATCAGGCCAGGTATCATGCCCCCAAGTGTCAGTATCAGCCCGAGGCCGAAGGACAAACCATGTGATGATCTTATTATCACATACTATTTAATCATGAGCTTATTATCACGTAATTTTTCACGAAAATGTTCAGTTTATTACATGTATTATATCTAAACAGTGTAAACACAATAATTGCAAAAATATTTCAACAATAATATTTTATCAACAGTCTTATCTTATCAATGTCTGACAATTAAAGTTCCATTAATCAAGTTTGTTTTTTTTGGTAACTGGAGAAGCACTAGGAATATTTATAGTTAGTTTTTGTCGATCATTTCAAGAGTGTCCTCCTCATTAATGGTGATAAAACGTTCCATTTCTAATATTCTGTTTGCTATTTTCCCTATTTGTCTTTCGCGGGGAGTGTCAACCGCTGACATGTTGACAGAGCACAGACGGCAGCAAAACAAACGCTGTGTGTTCACGCTTGTGCGCTGTTCTCCGATCGGTTGTTTCACGGGCACGATACCAGAGCAGCGCGCTGAGTGGACAGCTACGGGGGCTGATACTGGACATGGTTAAACTCTATATTTTATCAGTATCACTGCCCTGGGCTTTGACACAGTATCATTTCGGCCTTTTGCCGTATCATTCATGGGCGCTTTCTAGGGTACTGGGCCAATTAATACTGTAGTATGTGATAAGAAACAGTATCATCGTACACCGCTTGGTACATAGATAGCATTGCTTATTTCCATCCATCCTCTTTTCCTCACTAGGGTCACGGGCATGCTGGAACCTATCACAGCTGTCCTCGGATGAGAGGCTGGTTGCAAAAAACAAAAAAAACATTCACACCACATTCATACCTATGGACAATTTGGAGTCGCCAATTAACCTAGCATATTTTTGGAATATGGGAGGAAACCGGAGTACCCGAAGAAAACCCACGCATGCACGGGGAGAACATGCAAACTCCACACAGAGATGCCTGGGGGGGATCGAACCAGGGCCTCCTAGCTGTGTGGCCTGTGCACTAAACACATGCTTGTTTAATCAATCAAATGAACATAATACTATGGCATCCTGAAAGTCATATTTGGCAAACTCAAATGCTACATAAACTAGCCTGTTAGCCCTGTATCTGCAACTGTATCATTCACATTCAGCAGACTTGAGAGCCCAAAAACAGGTTCCCACGCGTTGGTGACTCAGTCTTCATATAATTAATACACCGCGTGAGTCCAGCTGGGTTTGTAACGTGTCTTCAGTGGGGCGACTATCATGATTGACATGTACTGTATGACTGTCTAATGATTGCACACGCAGAGCTTGAAATGGCACACAATCACGGTGCAATCACACTAAAATTGTGATGATGATTGAAATTACTCATAATATGCAAATCCTGAAAAGGTCTCAACGAGTTTGACCACCTTAAAAATACAGTGCATTGTTTATGTGTGCAGCGCATGTTTATTTATTTATGGTTACCATCAAATGTAATAAAGCATCTCTTCAGCAAATGACCTCTAACAGAATAAAGCACAAACCAGCACTCATGAACATTCATATATGAATCTTTCACTATGCTAACGCTAACATATTTTGATGTCCGGGACCATCTCTCTTCTCTCCCTTTGGTGAGCTAATCTATTCACATTGTGCATGGCTTGTCACATCTTGGCCTTCAAGAAAAACAACACGGACAAAACACAGCGAGTGAACAGTCACAGAGCCGCAGCGTTGTAATGAGAGGGGGATGTCAAAAGAGGGAGAAGCGCATTGTGATGTGCTGTCACAGAGGATATTCTCAAGGCCTGATCAGGCTCTCCTCTGCAGGCAAGACACATAAAGGGACGCATCCACATTAAAACTTCCCACAAGGCCCATGGAGCTGTGTGCAAAACAAAGGCACGCACACCATTTCAGTAAGTAGCTAGTAGACTGGAACTCGGGCAATCCTGCAGGCCAGGCATGTCGCTGAGTCCATCATTTGTCACTCTTTGATGCTGCTGACAAGGTCACTCTCTACAGAGCATCTTCAAAGCCTGGCTAGGATTTGCTTCTCTGAAACGAGACGCCTCGTTTAATTACGCCTTTGAGATTAGCAACCACACATGATAATCAACAATGAGCCATCACTTAAAAAGTAAGTAAGTATTGGGTACTGCGGTTTCCTCTCACATTCCAAAAACATGTTCATGACTCCAAATTGTCCATAGATATGAATGTGGATGGATGGATCTTATAGAAGTGACTCATCCGAGATGCAGATTATGTGTAAACATTCTGCATATACTGTATTTAAATGTGGAAGTGTGGTGCTTTTTTTCATATACTGTAGACTGTGTGCATCTTTGCTTTCCTACAAACCACAAGTCCGTGTTTCTCTGGACTCATTAAGCCTGTGGCCCATCAGTCATATCCCGATGCATACACTCCATGAAATATTTACCTCTCTAGCGTCCTCGGGAGCTTGTGCCATTTACGTCACACATTTAGGCATGCACATCATTTTGAAATTTCATTGCGTCTTTTTACAAACCAAGACATTTCAATTTCATGAATAAAATATGCATGTGAACATACACACTACAGCAGCAGCCTACTTCCAAAGCCAAGAGTTTCTTACCAAACTGTTCAACAGTAAAGAAAGAGGGGAAAAAAAAACATCCTTTTCCTTATCAGCCAAAGCCAGAAATAGAGAGCCACACATTCACAAATAAAGATCAATATCAACAGGTTTGGCCAGTAGGTATTGTGTGGATGCTTTTTCCAGACTTTCTGTGTTTCTGCAGTGGAGTATGCCTGAAGCTTCCAGCGACCCAGAGTCTGTATCTGACGATGCAGCTTTCACAGTTGCCAGAGATGGAAGTCATGATGCAGAGGAGGCAGAGGAGAGGGCATTCAGGAGGAAATCCTACCATATTTAATACTTGGAATTTGGGGACAAAAGCTGCATATCAGAGTGTTAATTATGAATTTGAATGTGAACTTTATTGACCTGGTGGCCACTGTACTGAATACTGTACCTCTACTTGCGGTGTAAGTAATTTAGAGGACATGCAATCCTGGAAATGATATTCAATCCAATTCATCTTGTTTTAAAATGAAACTTTTAATCATTTTACCACAGATCTGCCCTTCAAAGGTAAGTAAATCAGTAAAGCCCAAAAGCACAACACCACATGAGGACTTTTTTCATAACTTTTTGAAGCAAAACAACTGGTGGCCAGTAAAAAAAAGGAAAAAAAAGTTGGCAGTCGAGTGGTTGCAAGCCTCACAGCGAGGACACCCGAGTTCAATTCCACCCTTGGCCATCTCTGTGTGGAGTTTGCAAAAACATGCTAGGTTCATTGGCGACTCCAGAGTGTTCATAAGTATGAATGCGAGTATGAATGGTTGTTTGTCTATATGTGCCCTGTGATTGGCTGGCGACCAGTCCAGGGTGTACCCCGCCTCTCGCCCAAAGACAGCTGGGATAGGCTCCAGCACCTCCGCGACCCTCATGAGGATAAAAGAAAAAGAATAAATGAATAATAAAAAAATAAAAAAATCCAGACCATTCATTCATAGGTCGGGTGAGAGGCGGGGTACACCCTGGACTGGTCGCCAGCCAATCACAGGGCACATATAGACAAACAACCATTCACACTCACATTCATACAATTTTGAGTGGCCAATTAACCTAGCATGTTTTTGGAATGTGGGAGGAAACCGGAGTACCCGGAGAAAACCCACGCATGCACGGGGAGAACATGCAAACTCCACACAGAGATGGCAGAGGGTGGAATTGAACCCTGGTCTCCTAGCTGTGAGGTCTGCGCGCTAACCACTCGCCCGCCGTGCCGCCCAAATCCAGACCAAAAAGAGGTAAATACTCCTATTGTTAGGTCAGGTGATGATTTGTGACTGGAGTTGGCAAGCTAGTTGTTAGATTGCAAGTGTCCTGAGAGGTGAAGCCAGAGGCTGTCAGGGATGGAGTGGGTAGGACCAATGTCAGTTTTGCTGACTTTGCTCCAATACACAGTGTTGGCTAGCGGGGTTTTTAGTTGAACTGCATTTCTCGGTTGAGTGATCGTAACATCTCGGTTGTCCACATAAAATATCTTCTCAACAGTGGAAGGTATTTTACTCATCAAATAATGCCATAGCCTACACAGAAGCGACATTTATCCAGGCATTTCCAAATTTTAAATGCAGCACAGAACATAGAACATTGAAAAGCAACAATATGCATATTATGTATTAGTGACTTTTTGAAATTGTTTTTTTTTTGTACTTTTTTTTTTTTTTTCACGAACAGCCCCTCCACTTTTTTCTGTTGTTGTAATTGGGCTCATATTCTTCCAGTTCATATAAAGTCAGTTCCTCTCTCACTATCAATCCAGGTCCTTGAGATTGTGAGAATCTGATTATACTAAGGTTCATTGAATTTTCTAATGTATTGTTTGATGCTGTCAAGGTTTTTTCTGCAAAAGATAAGCTTGTGATTACTCAGTTGTGGCTCATCCTTGAGCCTCCTTGTGTCACATTTAAAGGGGGCCTATTATGCTTTTTTCCAATTTTCTGACCTATAAATGTAGTTCGAATGTTGTATTGTCGTGTTACATGATGACAAGGTTTCTGATAATGAGGTTCGAGCATTTGAAAGTGATCCTTGAAAGACATTTGGGATGGCTCAAAATGGCCGTTTTCAAAACTGTTCTTTTGTGATGTCACAGAGGAGCAGCCAAAATGGTGAGTTTGTATCGACTGACTAATTTTCAACCGACATTTAAAAAGCAGAGAAGAAATACAATACACTCATATGTGACTTTACTCATCTGTATACACCAGTCATTATTTGCACTATGACCCATTTATCATTGCACTAAAATTAATATATCTGCAATATGCCTGCTCCTGCATATGCTCCTGTGCAATCCTATGTGTATATTTTGGATATATTGTATATATCTTGTATATAGTATCTTGTTAAATTGTCTTTTTTACTCAACTTTTATATACTTTTTTTTTTTAAACTTGACTACTGCACAGAAAGGAGAAGCTCTCCAATCTCGTTGTACATCTTGTATAATGACAATAAAGGCCATTCCATTCCAAAAAGAGGCTATTTCTGGTAAGTACACAACAACATTGTGCGTACTAAATAATCAAGTAACCAAAGGACTGGAATGTGTCAATCTCCACTTTATCAGTAATCTACGTACCATTGCCGTGGTTACACCAAATGGTTACTTTGCTCCTGCTACTTTTCAAAGTCGAAATTCCATTTTGTACTGCAGCAAACACTTTGGCTTGGTGAAAACTGCACTGTGGATATCTCCAGTCAAAGCCGCTGTCTTTGTGCCCTCCCTCCATCTGTTTTGGAGGTGTATTGTATTTTGTGGGCGTGGTGCTCCTTCTGCGCGTGCAAGCTCCCTCCAGATTGCCGTTCATTCATCTCACTTTGTCAGCCTGATCACCATCTATCTCCTCATCAACCTTGCAGTATATCAACCTCTATTCCTCATCCGCTCATCATAAGATGATTGTTTCTGTGTGGTAGATGATGCTTTGAGGTCACTTTGAATGGCGTACTCATTGCTTATCTTTTGTTGTTTATTCACTAAATTAATCCTTGTCTCACTGTGCCACGGGGCTATTATGTGCCTGTCTGTTTCTTCTGTGTCAGACCGAAACCCGGTAGCGGTACTGCTGCTGAACGTTCAGTGTGGATTCAACCAATATAATATAACACAAGTTAACATTCATGTGTCCTGCGTTTGAATGTGTTGGATATAAATATTGCACCTTTAGATTCAGTCTAATTGCTCAGTGTATTGGCATACTATAGCTCTCTTATAGAAGGCCTTCCTGACACACATACTAACATAGCAAGTTGCACAACACGTATGACTGATGGAAAAATACTGGAATATCTGATAGCAATGCGACCCTTGGAACCAGGTAGAAAACCTGAAGGAGCTAAACAGGTTTTACATGTAAGTTTTTCATGTAAACTGTATACAAATCATTTCCAATGTGTCTTGGTAATTGCATGTACAGTAAACCTCGGATATATCGGATTCAATTGTTCCCACTGGTTTTGTCCGATATAAGCGAAATCCGTTATATGCGTATACCCGGAAAATGTCCGTTTTACGCATATATCAGACTTATATCCGGTATATGCGTAAATCGGATTTTATCCGTTATAAAAAGCCTTGACTATGTTTCCAATGTACCTGGACGCGCAGGCAACGCTGCAAACGCTGCAAATGACGTCGTATAGTGGCCTGTCACAATTCGGCGAATCGGAGCGCCACGATGTGGCCATCCGATATATGCGAGGGAAATTTAATGGAAATGCATTGGAACGGGACTGGAGATTTTGTCCGAAATAGGCGAAATCCGTTATAAAAAATCCGATATATGCAATGAATTTTTATTGGAAATGCATTACAGAAAAATTGGTTCTTTTTTATCTGTCCGTTGTGAGCGAATTTCCGATATATCCGAGTCCGATATATCCGAGGTTTACTGTATAATATATTGTAACATTCTTGGAAGACATGTTTTTTTTCGTTTCATGTGTATTGAATGTGTTTGTTTCTGTCTGTGTTATAACTATAATTTATTTTGAAGCCACTTTGCCAGAGGCCAAAGGAGCCAAGCCAGGTGTTCCATCCAACTTGACTGATCCAATTGGCCCAAAATTAAAAGGAAAACAAGTGTCACATGATTGTATGTATGTTTATGATGTGTATGGCTATGAATACGATATGTGTGTCTTTCAAATCCCTGTTACATATCTTAGCTTGTGTTACACATTATGATGACTTGTTTAATGGCTATATGACATAACCATAAGTCGCATTGTACAACACGAGGTGCTTGTCCAAAGTAAACAACTGAAGAAAGGAGAAGTAACAGTTATTGTCAAGACCATTTAGGTGAGTATATTAAGAGAAGACCGGAGAGACCGCTGGTATCTAAAAATGTCATCTGTCATCACTGTGATATGCTTAGCAGTACATTGACGATATTTTTCTTGATTCAAAGGTTATCGACCTAACCTGTACTCCTGTAAATAGCTGAGGTGTGAAAATAAACCTGAAGAAAACCTACTGGAGCGGAGTTGATACACTGATCCTCTGCAATCTTCTCGGCCTTATCAAGTTCCGGCTGATACCTTAACACCAGGTACTGTAAGCTCTCAACACTAACATAATGTGACAGTGTATTGTCCCAGTGTGGTAAAGTAAACATTTATTATTTTAAACTGTGACAAAATTTGTGCAAGTGAAAGAATATTGATGACTTCAGCAATGGAGGCGTCCATACTTCAGACCACTCCATTAAGTAGACCCATCCATCCATCTGTAGATAGATGGATGCATCCATCTATCATGGATGGATACACCCTGGACTGGTCGCCAGCCAATCGCAGGACACATATAGACAAACAACCATTCACACTCACATTTTTGGAAAGTGGGAGGAAACTATCTGTAAGACTTATTATTTACGTTTTTTTTGTATCCTACTTTGTGGAAATTCACTCATTTCAGTCAGGTCTTGAACCAATTAACCGTGATAAGCAAGTTTTGGGACGTGTTACATCTTCTGGCTCGCTTAACCAAAATAGCATGGTCTAGAATGTCTTTTTCTCAGTTCAGCGCCATGTAGTCATGATGCATGTTCAGGTTGATTTGTCCATGTCCTGTGAGCGGTGGAATTATCTGCCCTCATTCCTCTGACACATAGCGGAGAAACACAACAACAAATAAAATAGTGCAGCGTGACGTTATTACACTGACTCATGGCCGACAATATACTGTTGTTTTGTGGCATTTATTTGCCTCCAGGTCTGTGGCTCTCAGGCAGAGAGCAGGGGTGGTTGTAAACAGTACAGCGACCTCAGCTTGCTTTAATATTTACATAAAAAGGATGTTAACAAATGTTTAGATTCAGTCGACTGTAATATATCTAATCAGATAAAGCATCAAGACTTGTGCTTGTTTGTCACACAAATTTACAAATGTATGTATTAATTAGTCAATAGGGATGAGCCCGATACATGTTATAAACGAGTATCCATTACGGACAATGCATTTTTGTCGGATATGAGTATGAAACTAGTACATTTCATCATTATTTGTATTTGTGTTTAAAGAAAATGGTGATTATGTATTCACACTTCACGCTCTGTGATTGGCCAGTCGCACACATCAACCGCTTCTCCCGAGATGGCTGCAATGGCAGTGGCATAGCATTGATTCACACGGTGCAATTGGGAAGTTGAAAATGGCCTCTCTGTTTGTCACAATGCCTCCACTTAACTAGGTTTTCTTCAGCTCGCCTCTATTTTGGTTTGTATCTAAAGTTCAACTTTTTGCATAACATGCGCCATTGAGTGGTGCACAGCGCTGCACTCAACATCTCAATGCACATAACCTGCATTGACTGGCCACAACATTAGGTACACATGCACAGGAGTTGTTAAACTGCGTGGCACTTGTGCCAGGTGTTGAGGACCCCAGAGCAGAGACCAAGGCAAATGTATAAAAAAGTATTGAATAATAAACAAAGGGCGATGACAGGAGGAGGAAAAAAAAAGTACAACAAAAGATGCCAGTGACAGAAGGTCAGTGGGAAGCTAAAAGTACAAACAAAAGAGTACAAAGTAGCAAATAAGGATTTACAAAGTTGCTTAACTACTTACATAGCAAAAATATAAATACAAGGCAGAAAGACAAAGGGTCAGGAGGAAAAATGAAGCGTGCAAGGTGCAGGCTGGATGAGGCATGACAAGGCAAACGATCTGCCAGGGGAACAATGGAAGTGGAGTTGATGGGCAACAGGTGCAGGTGTGCAGACCAGGAGCGCAAGGCAGGAGTCCACTGCAGGACAGAACAGAGACAACAGGGGCCGGCAGACCCAAAACAAGTTCAGATCAGGTCCTGAAGGAGCAAAACAGACCCAGAACATCACTGCAGCACTGCCACCACTATACTCTTTACTGTTGGTATGTTCTTCTATTTTGAAATGCGGCGTTACTTTTTACACCAGATGTAACGGAGCACAGACTTTCCAAAAAGTTAAACTTCTGTCCTTAGACAGAGTAAGGTCTTTATGATCATCAAGCTGTTTTCTGGTAAAATTGAGAAGAGCGTCAGTGTTTTTGTTCAGCAGTGTTTTTTGTCTTGGAACAGTCCAGTGTCTTTCTTATGGTGGAGTCATGACCACTGAGCTTAACTCAGCCAAGTGAGGACTGCAGTTGTTTAGATGTTGTTGTGTGGTCTTTTGTGACCTCTCAGGTGGTAATTTTGGTTGGCCGACCACTCCTGAGAAGGTTCACCATTTGTAGATAACACCTCTTGCTGTGGTTTGCTGGAGTCCTAAAAGCTTCAGACTTAGCTTTATAACTAGGGATAAAGTGGATGATGATTTTTTGCTGAGTATTAGCATGAAACAGGTACAACTCGTCATTATCCATAATCATGATGACTGAGAAAAATACAGTGAACAAGACTGACAGATTATTTCTGCGTTCATCACCGAAATCACCAAATTCACACAAATCATTAAAACTAATTACATTATAGTGTCACAGATCACTTACACACATACACAGTACAAATATAGCAGAATATAAAAATATATAACTTCGGTTCAATCCATGTCAATTTCAGACCTAAAATAATAATAGTCCAGATTTATGCCCCACCCATTTTCGTTTAAGTCACGCCCACTTCCGGTTGATTTCCTCCCCACTCGTCAGATTTTTTTTTCTGTTTCCGTTTTGTAGCACAAAGTGAAAATGTTACACCAAAACAGTTGTGAGTGTATATCACAGCTGTAGGCTGTTAATATGCAGCCGGTTAAGTCAAATGTAAAATGTGGTCATCCAATCAGTGCTGTAATGACGACCAATACTTAACTTAACTTAAACTTAAAGGGGACCTATTACACTTTTTCCACTTTTCGTTGAGAGACGTCTTGAAGTAACCTCTTTTCTTGAGAAATAATGGACTGTCCAGTCTCTACTTTTGGATTGGATTTGGGATCCAACATATATGGAAATGTATATGTATGTTAAAAAGATAAATCACCGTTTATTACCAACTCCTATAGCATATACTGCCAAGTCACATTTTCCGTGACTTGACATCAAAGATTACTGTAAATGTGGCCCGCAAGGTCTAAGTTAAGCCAATTATACTCATAGGGTGCAAGCATAAGCACTACTGAACTAAGACAGACAGACAGACAGAATACTTTATTAATCCCTTTGGGATTCCCTCAGGGAAATTGGCACGAGTATGAGAATGAGTATGCCACAAGGAAAATGAACAAGGGGGGTCACTAGACACAACTCTACACGATGAATTTATTTATTCACCGTATTGAGATATTATCATTATGTATTACATATCGGATGGCATCATATCGTGTTTCCCAGCCCTACTCCCAAGACCTGATGCGACACAGCCTCACCCAGACTCTACATCCAGCGGCCCTCGGGAAAACTGAGTTGGAGACCCTTGATTTATTGCAAACCCAGAACCGAAATGTACAGCACAATGTAAACGATACCTTGCACTGCTCCATAAAACTATGTCAGGCAAGGTCCATCGGATATATTCTTGTTGTGAACCATATTATTTTTGTTGATATTGGCTCCACGGACCAGCCTTTTTGGAATGTGGTCCTATTCACTTTCATTATCTCACAGAAGTGAGAATCAGTCCTCCCATATCAGCAATCATTTGTATGACAGTATGATATGAATATGGTTATACCTTTAAGTAGTTACTATACACTAAAAATGATTCAACACAGGCCATTATTGTCTAAAAAATTGCTTCTTATAAACTACTGTAGGTTTAATTTCTACATGTTTTCTCCTTGAATAGGAGTAAATGGTAGCTGAAATCTGAAGAGTATACTCACTTGGTGATATTATGTTTAATGTTGAATAGTGTACATCCAAACACAACCACGCCTGTACACTCTGCCCCGACTCATATCAGCAGATACTTGAGAATTTCTTTACAGTATTAACAAGTTTGAAAACCTTTTTTCTGCCCTACGCAACGCTCTAATGAGGTATAAAAGATGGCACTGCAGCACATAAAATCCTGACACTGAACCAAGTGGAAAGGCAAACATAAAGGCCCTATAGGCTGTATTTTGTGGATGGTCTCTACACATGTAAATGATCGACTTTGAGTGGCTCCCCCAGCACATCCTTGCAGAGCTGAAAGGATTTCCCAGAGGAACAAGTGGTTAAGGACAGAAAACGGGGTAGGCATGGAGGGGGGAGGACTGAAGCTTTACAGAAGGAGGTTATTGGGTGAAATGAGACCTTGCTCTAGGCAAGGATTGAGTAAAAGGCCTTCTGCATCTTGGGTTTATGTCTCTTTATAATCTCTCCCCCTCCTCTTCACCCCCTCACCCCCACCCCTTTCAACTATGTTCCTTTTCACCCCGGTTCCAGCCTTTCAATAAAAGAGGTTTTGTGGGGTGGGCTGTCGCATATTTATGTGGAATAGAGGAACACGAAACTGGCAGCTATCAGACACCTGAATCAGTCCTCTCAACCTCGACGGCGGCTGATACCAATCACTTTGTACGCTTTGCACTTCCTCTACAAAGGCTCTTATTCACTCAAGTGCACAGACAGTTGACTGACATTCCAGTCTATTGTGACTAATCAAGTCTGTTGCATTTGCGTTTAAGATTTTAGTCTTTAGTCGTTAGTTAATGATGACTTCTGCGTACCGTGTGTCACTAGTATTCACACGGAAACTGCATGTTGTGTCTTGTCATAGTGTTTGAGCTCAGTTTATTTTTATTTCTCCTTCACAGCGTTTTGTTCTTTAGCTTTGCTGATGGTCCACCTGAATTTAACCAGCATGATGTTCCAGATGTACCCAGGGCCTATCCTAGCTGGTTCCCAATCATAGGGTACACAAAAAAAAACAATTCATATTTACACGGATGGGTAGTTTAGAGTCTAACGTACATGTTTTTGTACTTTGGGAGGACACAGAAATAGCGAAAACCCTGGGGAGTACACATCATACAAAGAACCTCAATGATTGTTGATGATGATGTTTTTGGATTGTGGTGTCCTGAATTGGATTAAACATTTCAAGGACATTCTACTTGCTCGTCAATCTATTTAGGGAATATGACGCCAATAACTCGTGGGCGTGTGACCTTAAAAAAACAGACCTGAAAGTAGGCCCTAAATATTACAGCGTGGGAAAGTATGCACTAATAATTATAATTGTAACATGTTTGTTCACTTTCGTTCTGGAACTGTGGTCAATTATTCACATTCCTTTATTTTTTTTTATTTTATTTATGTATTATTTTTGATTATTTCTCTTCCCTACCTAATGAATTATCTTTAGGAACTAAATTCCTAATTTAAAACATAACCAAATCCCATTGATTATTAGACACACAACATACAGCACTATAAATAGAAAGCAAAATACACAGTATGCAACTAAAATGAGTTGCTAGTGGCTCATGGCTTATAACCCTTAAGATTCCTTGAAAACCTCAAGAAAACAAACATCTGACCCAATGTGAAGGAAGATACAGACATCTGCAAAGGTTGGATCGAGACAATTGGGTTCTTTTTCTTCAATCCTCACATTTTCCGTGTGGATTTTCCCTATTTATGTCCCTAGTGGGTGTCTCACCATAGGGCTGTTGTTGTGGTTTTTGCTGGGTGTGGCTGGTGAACGACTGCAAAAACAGATGATTGTCCTCCATTTCCATTTCCATTTCCTTGTCAAGTCTTTTATTTTGGAATTGTTCCCTCTCTCTCTCATTCTGTTCAGCAGGAAGACGTCAATCGGTTCTTGGTAATCCTCTACGGCAGGGGTCTCAAACTCAATTTACCTGGGGGCCACTGGAGCTAGGGTCTGGGCACGGCTGGGCCGAATCAGGTTTTCCAAAAAAAAACAAACACGTTTATTAAAAACAGAAAAATATACTAACTTTTTCAATGCTTTGGTTCCGATTTTCTACAAGAAAAGCTCTGATAAAACATTCCACTTTTCTCAAATATCTTCATTTTTATTTTTCTACACAAAATAAGATGACAACAATAAAGAAAATCAATCAATCAGTAATAAATAAATATAATAATAATAAAAAGGCAAATAATAAAAACTTAGACATGACAAAACACGACTATAGTCACATTTATACTCTTTTTATTTACAACATATTGCGCAACTGCAGGGTCTTGAGACACATGCTAACTCGCAAACTAGAGAGCTAGCGACCTAAACGGTAGCCTTCAAGTTATTTCCTTTAAACTTAAATAGCCAAAAACTTACCACTTCCACACGGATAGGGAGGATAACTATTATCAGTTATTTAACCTTTAACATGAACATTAATCAAACGTAGTATTTTTTTCTGGGTACATGATACCATACAGCATCCATATCAAACTTGCGCGGGCCGCACCAACATTAAACTTTCATATCAAGGCAGGGGGCCTCAAACTAGTGTCCTGCGGGCCACATTTGGCCCACGGGCCGCGTGTTTGAGACCCCTGCTTTAACATGAACATTAATCAAACGTAATAATTTTTTCTGGGTACATGATACCATACAGCATCCATATCAAACTTGCGCGGGCCACACTAACATTAAAATTTCATATCAAGACGGGGGCCTCAAACTAGTGTCCTGCGGGCCACATGGCCTGCGGGCCGCGTGTTTGAGACCCCTGCTCTACGACATCATCTCTATGTTCTTCAGAGCTGTGAGAATAGCCATTCCCATCTACCTCCAGCCGGTAATTTTGAGTCCCAAGAATATGTATCACACTCCCCAATGATGTTTTTGGGGCCCCTGTCAGTCAGTCGGCAGTCAACTTTACCTCCTAGTTAGTTAGTTCCTGTTTCTTACACAGTATGGTTGATATTTTTGTGTTATAGTCTTCCTTCTGTGCCTCAGCTGCATTTATTAGATTAGCTGCTCCGTTTTATTCTTCATTTTTAGTTTTATCTACCTCAGTCCTTTATTTATCTGTTCTTGTGCTGTCGTCCTTAGTTAGCCTTAACTGTGCTCTTTTTTTTTTTTTTTGTACTTTGTAGATTTGTGCTTTGCCGCTTTGTGTGAGTCTTTTGTACCGTAGATGTCCTCTGCCTCTGCAGCTGAAGTGAGTACCCCAAGTAAGTGGAAGAGTACGTTACACTAGGGTCAGAAACAAAAGGTTCAATATTCTAGTGATAATATTGAATATTCTAATACAGTACATGGGAGTAGGAAGTAGTCCAAGATAGACTGTTGGGTAACATGTCGCTCTACATCACAAATTGTAAGTTCAGAGTTATGTTTACAGTTCAAGGTGAACAAAAGGGAGTCTCATTCACCCCCCAGACTCTCCAAGACTCTCTGTGAAGCCAAGTGAGGGTATTGAAACACAGATTTGGGCGTTGATTACCATGGCAACAGGAAGAAATTTGGGTCAGCCCTGACAATAGCATGAGATAATCCTGCTAACAGTTGTTGTAGAAATGTAGCATACCGCATCAGCACAATAGACAGGAACATACATGATGTGTGTTTAACAAAGTAAATCATGCCTGATTTGTAGAAAATACTGTTATAAAGTAATATAGCTTTGCAGTTGTCACATGTATATTGTCCGTAGCTCACAGATTGAGCATTAGAAAAACCTCAATGTTAGGATAAATCTATTATTTCTATTCTATTTCTATTTGTGTTACAAATGAGATGTATCTTCTCTCCTTCCATTTGCAAGTTGAGTCAGTGCTAAAGGGAAAAAAGAGTAGGCTCATGAGTTATAAACCACCATTCAGGGACCAGATTTCCAGTTCACTGCATGACTCGGGTCAATAAGGAACACAGACCATTTTTCTTATCTGCATAATTACACAGAATATCTCAGGCTGTCAGGATATGAAACAAAAATTACAATGTTTGATGGGTATCCCGCTGAGACGGAATGATTCAACTAGACGGCATTCCAGGCCCCTTTCGGCCGTTAGATAAGAAACAGATCTCTGATCTATCTTTTGGGCCATCTGTCACATGGAAATGAATCACGCCACATGCTTGTGTCATGCCAGCAAGAGCACTGTTTCCATAGAGTTAATTAACGGTAACTATCTAATGCAGTGCTTCTCAAATGGTAGGGCTGGGCCCCTTGGGGTCCATGAGAGGGGTGAGGGGCGGGGGTGTGAGAGGCAGTTGCAGGGTCCTTTAATGCAGTGTTTTTCAACCTTTTTTGAGCCACGGTATGTTTTTTACGTTGGAAAAATTTTGCGGCACCCCGCTAACCACCTCACGTGCATCACTAACTATTGGAGGAACGAAGCAATCAGCTACGTGTTGCCACACGGACCAATATTTAATTGCTCTGCCAGACTTTACACCACGGACACTCGAAAAAAAAACTGATATTGGATAATTCCTCACGGCACACTGAATGATTTCTCATGGCACACTAGTGTGGTTGAAAATTACTGCTTTAATGTATCTATAAATGTTTGAACAATGCTGGTGCCAACATCTCATACAGTGGTTTGTACAAAAAATATGATCATGTTCTCAAAAGTAATACTAATCCCTGGTTTATCGTGGTTTATTGTAAGTAATATGATTCTTTGTTGATAAAAGGAATATTCTTGTTACAGCATTAGAAAACCTGTTCACAACATTCTAAATATGTTTTTTGAACATTATTAGAGTGCTCTAAACATGAAGCAACACCCCTATAGTCACATTTACACTCGTATTACCCAATATCGTAGAGATAATGAGAATGAATCAGCAATTTAAGACATATGCGTGTGTGTTTTGGCCAGATATGAGTATGAAACAAGTACATTTCGTCATTATCCGTATTTGTGTTTGAAGAAAATGTATTCACTCTTCTCATTCTGTGATTGGCCAGTCAAGAGCCTCTCTGACACAGAGGAGCTTTTATTCGTATTATTCCTAATAATAGCCCGTTTTTTCTGCAAAGTCTTGTGTGTGTGTGTGTGTGTTTCACCGAATATTACAGTAACATTACTGACACCTAGTGATCAGTGTGCAATGCTACATATCATTCACTGAATGTGTCATTGAATCCATCTTTTGAATACCTCGCATTTGTATTTTAGTTGGCTGCACGGACGTCGAGTGGTTAGCATGCAGACCTCACAGCTTAGGAGACCAGGGTTCAATTCCACCCTCGGTGTGGAGTTTGCATGTTCTCCCCGTGCATGCGTGGGTTTTCTCCGGGTACTCCGGTTTCCTCCCACATTCCAAAAACATGCTAGGTTAATTGGTGACTCCAAATTGTCCATAGGTATGAATGTGAGTGTGAATGGTTGTTTGTCTATATGTACCCTGTGATTGGCTGGTGACCAGTCCAGGGTGTACCCCGCCTCTCGCCCAAAGACAGCTGGGATAGGCTCCAGCAACCCCCGTGACCCTCGTGAGGAAAAGCTGTAGAAAATGAATGAATGTATTTTAGTTCATTTAGCCATTTTTATGCTTGAGAATGAATTAATTTAGGCAAAAAAGTACATTTGCTTCAATATCATTTATTTTTAACTATTCATGACATATTACTATATTTGAAAAACTGACAAAACATACGTATATGTCCCCTTGGGGACGTATGACATCTGTCATATGGGCATGACAGAAAATAATAGAGAATCACTGATCTAATGTATCTAAAAGTCCAAGACTAATGCAACCTTTAGTAGCTTGTTATAAACACTTCATGATTCAATAAACAGTGCGCTTTGTATGTGGAAAAAATGAGATTGCTGACTAAACTCAATCAATAAGAACAAAGCTCTTGGAGTGGAAGAGGAAGTCTGAAAAACAAACGTCATGACATTCGGTCGATTTTCACCCAGATCGACTCCCATTTGACTTCCTATACCTGCTGTACCTGTGAGGAGAGTGGATATCTGGGTTGTATTCCCCTTTTGCTACTAAATCTACTTTTTAGTCAAAGAAGAGTAATAAGTAAAGGATGAAAAATGAGGGATTTAAAGTGTAATGACTATTTAAATGTGATAAAGACTCAACTTGAGTTCTTCTGACGAGGATCGCCTTAGGAGGCAAACTTATGAATTAGGTGCTTCCGATGCAAAGGATTGAGCTGAATAGAAATATACAGACTTTTTAGCTCCACTAGTTAACACTCATTAACTCTTGCCAAGCGTGAAAGTGAAAGTTGGCACAGTTTAGAGCAGACAGTAAAAACTGATATTTGCAAGGAATCTTTAGTGTTCATAGTCTGCAATCTTTCCGCCTTGCCACTCTGGCGCCTTTCTAATTGAATACCGTATGTGACACCCCCTTTCTTTCCTTCTCTACATTTCGCTGTGTTGCTGATCTTTCAGTTGTTGCCGGTTGAGGTATCATCAGTTTCACCTGCTGCAGCTCGGCTCAGCGTAGATTTTAAAAACAGATACTGCATACCTAGCAACCTTACAAAAACTGTTTGAGTACTTCCACTGATAAACGATAATGTCAGGATAATTTCTGCTTAACTGTTTGATTCGATTTCAGTTGGTCCTGATGCTGCGTCATCAGTAGGTAAATGTGCTAACGTGCTTGGAGCGTCTTGGAGGTGGACCTCCATCTATACAAGTGAAAGACCATTTACCATAACTGAGTGCATGGTGAAGATTACCGAGTTATATAAGAAAATCCTGTCTAGTTGTACAGGCGTACAAAAGACATTTGTAATCTGCAGTCTGGGTTCTTTCTGGATCCCCCACGGATATGAATGGACAGAGCCTCCAGCTGAGTGAAACAGTCCATGTGTGAAATTTATTACTTGATTCTTAGGCCTTCCTTCCACATTGTGAACATGGACTTAACGCTACCCTTTATAGCTCTTTGACAGAGTTGAGAACCTGACGTGATATTATTAACTCAGCTTTTTGCTTTTATATGCAATATTTGTAAAATAAATTAGTTTTGTGAATGCACACAATAAACATTTGCTATTTGTTTTCACATTTCTATCACTTACCAAGTTATTTAGTTGTCTAAACAGCGGCCTATATTTGTATAATATCATAAACCAGACATTCTGGTTTTGCATTAAAAGAAACCTTGTACATGAGTGAATGTTATGCTTAAAATGTATGCGTTATTCTGCCTGCTCCATCTGATGTTGACTAATATCTGTAGGCTACATAGTTTTTGGCACGCTAATTGATTAAGGGCGCTAGATACGGATAAAGATGTCCCAATACCATCTGAAGCTTAGGTTAATCCTATGATAGAGTGGAGTTTGGATTGCATTAGCATTATTACGTTATCAGTGTTTTTTGTTTTTTTTTAGAAATTTTTGTTCAAGTGAAATCCTAATCCTAAAAATTCCAAACTAAATGAGCAAACTGAGGTATGGCTAAATAAGATTATACTGTATGTTACCTATAGGGTACCAATGTTAGTGATGGCAGATTAGGTTGGCCTCTGCTCATTTTTTGCTCCAACCATCACTACGTAGTGCTACTTAGTACTACTTAGTACTGTACCTGGACTCTGCCTTTGTTTCACGAAGTAATTGTCAGTTCACTTTTGTGGGGGCGGCTGTGTGATGGCCAGATGTTGCAGAGATTATGCCAGATGTTGTCAAGGCTTAAGTTAGTGGCTCAAAACATCATTGCCAGCTTTTTACAGCACGTCCAAACAAGATGGATCATACATGGTATCTGAAGTCCAGCATGGCGGCAACCCGAGTGAGGATAAGCGGCATAGAAAATGGATGGATGGATTGGTAGTTGATATCTGGCATATTTTAGTGAAAGACTTAAGTTAAAAATACTAGTAAAAATTTACAGATCTGTACATTTTGTGGCTACATGTTGCATGAGTAAAAACAATAATCACCAAATTATGAACATTAAAATACATTCGTCCCTCGCCACTTTGTGGTTTGAGTTTTTATCAGGTTTATATATATTTATATATCTACTGTATCTCTTCTCCCTGTAACCTCACTCTTCTACTTGGATCCCTCTCATTTACATATATATATATATATATATATAATATCATGCTATTTTGTGGTTGAGTAAGCTCGTGTGTGTGAATGAGAGGGATCCAAGTAGAAGAGTGAGGTTACAGGGAGAAGAGATACAGAAGGTGGAGACTTTTAAGTACTCGGGGTCAACAGTTCAGAACAATGGAGATTGTGAAAAGGAGGTGAAGAAGCGTGTGCAGGCAGGATGGAACGGGTGTCAGGCGTGATGTGTGATAGAAGAGTTTGAGCTAAAAAGAGTTTGAGCTAAAATGAAAGGAAAGGTATACAAAACTGTGGTGAGACCAGCCATGTTGTTTGGTCTAGAGACAGTACCACTGAGGAAAAGACAGGAAGTAGAACTGGAGGTAGCAGAGATGAGGATGCTGAGGTTCTCATTGGGAGTGACCAGGATGGATAGGATCAGGACAGAGAAAGAGGAGGAAGAAGCAATTTAATAATATGATTAATAATGTTTTTATTAATATTATTAACATTTTTGGCCTAAATTCAGCATTTTTAAGCATAAAAATGGCTAAATGAAATACAATACAATATACAACATTCAGAAGACACATTCAAAGATGCTATGAATTATATCTCATATTCCACACTGGTTTTATTGTTTTTATTTATTTTTGTTTTCTGCCGTGTCTTTTTTACTTTTAGCTGTATATTTATTATTTGGCAGGTGTTTTTTTACTCTTTTTTTTTTACTATATTGGGTAATACAAGTGTAAAGGTGACTATAGGTGTGTTAGTTCATGTCTACTGGGCTCTAATATTTTAGATATTTTATTTTTTTAGATTGTTTTATGTTTTAACTATGAGCATATTTGATTAATAAATAAGGTATTCTACATCACAAAAATTCACTTATCACAGTTGGCTCTGAAACCAATTAACTGTGATAAGCAAGGGACTTTGTTGTTATTGTGCAAGGTAGAAAAAGAAAATATAATAAGATACTTGATGCATATCAATCATGAGAGAATTTGACAGTCAACAACAACGTGCCCTCAAAACAACACTTCATACATTTGGCTGAACATCAGTGGTTTTGCAGGCACTGACGCTGCAGCCGCAGTCACCACTGCGCGCACTCAGACCTACTCGGTTGGGAATGGAGTTTGAGCCACATCCTCCTGCACCATGCCATGTCATTGATGCCGGTCTGCAGAAAGTAACCACTGAGCTCCACACCACAGCTTATAGTACTTAGTCCATTCCAACCCCAACCATAAATCCTGTTTCTAATCCTAAAACAACATTACTTATTTAGCAGGATCCAATTTGTATCCCAGTTGTGTGATTATCCACACCCCCGTAAGACAATAGGCTTACTGACAAAAATATAAATACACTATATGGTTGCATAAAGCTCTATTGTATTGTGGCTGAATGGAATATATTATACACACACACACACCGCAATACCAAGGCTTT
The DNA here is from genome assembly GCF_030265055.1 of Doryrhamphus excisus. Classification (NCBI taxonomy): domain Eukaryota; kingdom Metazoa; phylum Chordata; class Actinopteri; order Syngnathiformes; family Syngnathidae; genus Doryrhamphus; species Doryrhamphus excisus. Next base: position 5,023,799 of record NC_080477.1, read on the forward strand.
AATTTGTAGCAGAGTTTAACTGTAGTTAAATTGGACTTGATCCTTGCACCTTACAAATGGTGTGTCCTTTGTGAACACAATCTCCTAAAGTTAATACAAATGCACCACGTATGTTTACATATCTGAGTGTGTGTATACCTATGTACGTTCCGAAAGTTATTATGTTATCTTGGTGAATGCTGTAAAGCCATATATCAAATGTGTGAGCCCATACATATGGATGCTTGAGACGTATGTGATATACGGTGTCTGTTTGATTAAAGAGACCTCTGACAAAGCAGCCAGTACAGCACAATGACAGACGAAGCGCTTTGGGTTTACACTGCATAAAGCTCATCCTGAGGGACCAGCATCTAGTTGGAATTTCAAGCAGCACCATTGCTGCGCGAGAGCCGGAGAGAGGCGAGCCTTTTCAGGTCACTTACATATTCAGTGAAGGGCAGGCAGATTGGGTACTTCTTGTTTGTGGTGAATACCAAACAGCTGCCCGGAACCTATTTTCCTCAACAGATCAGCTTGGGGGGGGGGGGGGGGGAACAAAATTATGACCATCATGTAATTGTGGTAGGCACTGGCTTTTCTTCTTTTTTCTTAGAAATAAAGCAATTACTAACATACAGTGATTGCATTATCTGTACTAATTTAATTTGGTGGCATTGTGATTAGAGAACCTAATTAAAAACAATTTTAATTAACTAATCGCTGCAACTGATCACAATAAATATGCACTGGCCAGATACTTCATTAGGAAGACCTGCATGATATAATGTCGTTCAATTTAAAGACATTGTTTATTATTTGATTAGGCAGTGAGCTGTTTGACTCCAAGAAAGCTCAATATGTTCTGGGAATCTGGTTCAACTCCAGTTTATTTGACTTTTTGGCGTTTACTGATGCGAGTCAGTCCGGGGGCACAACATTTGCACTCACATTCACACCTATGGAGTCATCCATCATACAATATAGAAAAATAAACAATATAAACAAACCAAGTATTGACTGTTGATTTTGTTAATACTTGGGTTGTTTATATTGTTTATTTTTCTATATTGTGTATTTTGTACTGCTTAACTGATTCTGTACTCTTGCTGCTGTGCAATGCAAATTTCCCCACTGAGGGACAAATAAAGGCATATCTTATCTTTTCTTATCAATAGCAATATTACAATACCGATTACATATCGATACCAATATTATTGTTTTTCAATTACTTTCTAGTGTGCTTTGCTGTGCTGTTGTTGTACTAAATGGTGAATAAATAACATGTTTAGAGCTTACATAGTTGTTGGGTATTCTGCATCATTTGTTGGTAGTGTCTTATGTTAATCTTAATCTACTTATTGCATTGCTGTTTGATGATTTAACACTTTCTTTAAGAGTAAGAATGGGAAGTGGAATATTAATATCATATTCAGTGATGCTAGTGAGGTCATTATGAGCTCTGCTTGCTAAAGTAGGGTGGTAGTTCTTTCCCAGAGAGTGATAAACTACTAACTGCAATTTACTACAATCTCTGCAATGCAATGTTTGTCCGACGTGCTCTGCATCGGTTTTCATCAAATGAATGATCCTGATACTGATATCACATAATATCAGATTTTTATGCTGATATCGGGACGATAATTTTTGTTGGTCGATATTATTTTAATGCAAGAAATTTCGCTTCCTACTTGGAGTTTTGGCAGTTAGTTTAGTTTTAATTTAATTTTTCCACATCTTTGCTTTTGGAGGTGCTTTTTTCTGATGTGTGCGGACTGCAACCGTGTTCCGGTAGTGCTTATCTTGCTTTCTGTGTCACTAAATAAATGAAGGTGCTGTTGCTCCACACCTCCTATGTTTGTTTATATGAGTGTTTGTCTTGAGTGTTCAGAGCCTTTTTCTTATCGATTCATCATCATTCAGTGCTCATGTGTAACTATATCAAAATGTGACCATGAAAAAATACACATTACTGAAGTTAATGAACCAATTATGTTCAATATTTGAAATTAGGATAAAAAGGCATGTTTTTTTCCATTTCTTTCCAATAATTTGTGCAAATACACCTTATGTGCAATGTAAGTAGCAAATAAATATAAGACATTATATGGTAATGGATTAATCAGATTACAATTGAGTGCATCCCATAATCAGTTCACAGTTCCACATGTCCAAAAGGAGTAGGAAGAAGCAAAGCTTATTAAATCCTACCCCTCCATCTGGTACTTTTACAATCAGTAACTGTTACATTTGTTCACTTCCTGCTTTCCATAATACAGTTTAAGGTTTTTTTTAATAATAATAATTATGTCATATTTATTTCCTTTAAACACTAAAGTATATTGAGGTTTAATGGTTTTATTTACAAAAAAGACAAGCTAATACGCAACAACCAAAAAATAGACTAAATCATGTCATTTTTGTGAAAAAGGTGTTTTTTTGAACAATTACAAAAATAAAATCAGCAAAATCCATGGCGGTCGTGTGGTTAGCGTGCAGACCTCACAGCTTGGAGACCAGGGTTCAAGTCCACCCTCGGCCATCTCTGTGTGGAGTCCGGTACTCCGGTTTCCTCCCACATTCCAAAAACATGTTAGGTTAATTGGCAACTCCAAATTGTCCATAGGTATGAATGTGAGTGTGAATGGTTGTTTGTCTATATGTGCCCTGTGATTGGCTGGCGACCAGTCCAGGGTGTACCCCGCCTCTCACCCGAAGACAGTTGGGATAGGCTCCAGCACCCCCCACGGCCCTTGTGAGGATAAGCGGTAGAAAATGAATGAATGAATGAAATCAGCAAAATAATAAAATATAATAATATAATATATTAATATGAAGAACTACTATCAGAATGAAAACAAAATGACAATTCATAGTAACATGAACATTTTAACATGAATAAATATCTCAATGTTAGTTTCTTCTGGGCTGGGAAGGTTGATGCATGTTCTTCACACATTTTGCTCACATAGAATTTTATCACATATTTGGAAGCAATGGATTTGCTGTGATTTATTTAACAGTGCTTTGCGCCACTTAAAACTGCATTTTGGGGGTGAATTTTCACCACCATCCACAATCAGACATCAACACACGGTTTGTAATTTAGCCCGTGCGTTTCCGAAATCAGGAAAAAAGCCAAAAGAAACAAACAAACAAAGACAGTTTGATTAGTTTTTCCTTCTGTGCCTTCGTTCCTGTTTCTATGCCACTTCCTGTGTTGTTCCATTCCGATTGTTCCAACCTTTTCATTACACACACCTGCCCCTAATGTGCCCATTGTCTATTTAATTCAGGTGCACACTTCTCCCCAGGCTGGAGCATTGTCAATTCTTTGTCATTTCTTTGTCATTTGTCAGCTCAGTTGCTGGTTGCCTGTGGCTGTACTTATTATGATTATTATTAATACATATACATTTTTACCCGCACTTGGTCCTGCTCTCTGCATCCTGGGGTCGCAACGCAACGCCACCATGCGGAACCGTGACAACATCTTTCCCTTTTCTGTGCATTCTAAAGGGACAAAAACAGCTAGCATGGGGCGGCTCCTACGGAGATTCACCTATTTTGTGTATAAAGCCCTCTAACAAAACCTTCAAAAAACGGCATTTATATAACATAACATGCATAATGACATTGTTATTGTAGGAGGCACGCCAGAGAACTAGATTTCTCGTGTAGTGGCACAGCGTCTCTCTAACAGCACTTTAATCACAGCATGTCAGGTCACTACTGAGAGGTAACATTAGCTACTAAAAAAAGTTCTTGCTTGGTTATCAATCATGCATTGCATATGTATCATAGAAGGTTGTGGCAATAACCCGAGAAGTTGGTCAAATGTGGGCATCTGTTTGTGGACTTTGCATGTTCTCTCCGTGCTATACGAGACATAACAGAAAATAAGCCCTTATGGTGTTGTATTTGTAAAAGAAAATGTTATTTTCACATAAAACAACAATTTATTTATTTTGTGGAATCATTATTTAGACATTTTGGCTAAATTTGTGTCAAAGTTGTGCTTTAAATGTATCATTTCACAAAAAGCCCACCCTCGGCCATCTCTGTGAATGGTTGTTTGTGTATATGTGCCCTGTGATTGGCTGGCGACCAGTCCAGGGTGTACCCCGCCTCGCGCCCCAAGACAGCTGGGATAGGCTCCAGCATCCTCGTGAGGAAAAAGCGGTAGAAAATGAATGAATTTCACAAAAAGCCTTTTTTCTCCCTTTTTTGGTGAGAACTGATATATACTGTATATATGAAACATCTAACTTACAGGATTACTAAAGAACAAAAAAAGGTTGAAACAATGATGAAAAATGAAAGTCAAATTTTTGTTAGTGTATTTTAGGGTGTTTGAGATGACGTTGTATTGGATAGTTGGATAGTTGAACCCGTCTTTAACATTCCATTCATTGCAATGGCGTACAATGGTTTACCTCATCATTAACTACAATCACAACCCTACATATATCTGGCATTAAACATTCATTCATTCTACCGCTTATCCTCATGAGGGTCCGCGGGCGTGCTGGAGCCTATCCACAGCTGTCTTTGGGCGAGAGGCGAGGTACACCCTGGACTGGTGTCCAGCCATCACAGGGCACATATAGACAAACGACCATTCACACTCACATTCATACCTATGAATGTGAGAATGTGAGAAACCTAGCATGTTTTTGGAATGTGGGAGGAAACTGGAGTACCCGGAGAAAACCCACGCATGCACGGGGAGAACATGCAAACTCCACACAGAGATGGCAGACGGTGGAATCGAACTCGGGTTTCCTAGCCGTGCAGCCGGCATAAAACATGAAATAGAAAAAAACAAAAAAAAATGAAATGGCCAACACAATGATCGCACACTCGCACCAACTGTCCTTACCTAATAATGCAGTGAGAGACTATCATGCTGTAGCAGATGCTCGGCTTCTATGTGCTAGTGTGTCCCCTGACATGACTCCCACCAGCTAGGTTCATTGACATCAATGCTCTAGGGACCCCCCATGGAATCAGAGCTTTCGCTGCTGCTTCATCAGCCTCCCTTTGGCACCGCTAGAAACACATGCATGGGCTTTCTTCCACGAGGCTCTGATGTCCCCCCCAGCAACGTGAGGTATTATTCAGAAAAGGTTAAATGAAGGGGACTTTAATTGCATTACAATAGGAGTGTAATTGCATTAAAGGTTCTCTACATGTTAACGTATGTTAGAGAAGACTCAGGCTGGGTCTTTTCTTATCTGAGGAACCTTATGGTAATCACCTTCATTGACAAAGTGAGATAAATTTCCCAAATTACACCATTACCGGTCATTTATAATGTGGAAAATGTAAACCTCAGCCAATGTAAAATATGTATTCATGTTCCCACCCTTTAATTCTACAATATAGATGCAATGCTACTACCTTTTCTTTGGTACTATTCAAAGTGCACTGATTGACAGGTTGAAGATGTATCGCTTTCGCTTTGCTTTATTTTAATTTTGGATTGCTTATTTGAAGTACCATAAAACAAAAATGCCACGTGCTGATATTAAAGCTTGAGGACATCAAAAAGTTGAAGACAATGACTCACAAAGTTAGACTGCAGAAAAATACATTTTGGAAAATACGCTTGAGAATTAATCACGTCATAAACAGACCACACATAAATGAATTAATCCAAACAAAACAGTAAAAGGAATTAGTTTTTTTGGACATCACCAGTGAATTAGGTATTATTAGAAACAAAAACACTGCATGGTATGAATATGCTATCTTTTCAAAGCTACAAGATTAAGTCTGGTAATGGGAATACAATCTGCACTGTCTTGTCCTGTCTTGCCTTCAACTTAAATGGCTATTGACTATTTTTACTTCCTGGTCCTTCTGGTCCTTCTGGTCCTTCTGGTCCTTCTGGTCCTTCTGGTCCTTGTGTCGTGTGGAAGATGGGCCACCCACTAAAACGTGTAACCAAGCTACAGATTCCCATGGAGATGTGACTTTGCACGATCACAGCACCCGAGGTGCTAAGTTCCCATCAAAGCCAATGAAAGTTTTTTTTTTTAATCAAATTAAAACAAGATAAAATAATACAAAATAAAGGGCTGTTTTCTATATTCAAAAAATAGTTGTATTAATCCCAATTTTAAAATTAAAGATGATTAATCACCATTTAATCACCGTTTGTAATGTATTTTTGTCCAGAAAGATACATGACAGGACACAATTATTTATACTGTATTTTTTCTATTAACAGCTCCTAACAAACTTAAAAAACTCCTAAAAAACAATTTAATTTGAGCCAAAAGATGCAACACATGCCTGCAAATGTATTTGCATAACCCGAGCCTCTTCCATAGGAGCAGAACAGCCCCGAGGTGTTGCGTTCACACACCACTTATTTTCAGTTCAGTTTCAGATGTCCGAGCATACCACACCATGAGCAAGGGCTGCAAGTGCTCATCGATGATGAGCAGACAAAAGATGTGTTTGTGAGTTAAAGATACATACATACAGTATATGATTTTGGAATTCAACCGCTGTTGATGTGTTCAGGTCAGAGTGTTACCCTCTGCCATTGTCTGCCATTATAACAGAGACGTGTGGCTTGACATGATGTGCAGTGACATTAATGGTAATGGTTTTATTTAATTTGAACATGCATCAGATTACAATTGAGTGCATCACATAATCAGTTCACAGTTCCACATGTCCAAAAGGAGTAGGAAGAAGCAAAGCTTATTAAATCCTACCCCTCCATCTGGTACTTTTACAATCAGTAACTCTTACATTTGTTCACTTCCTGCTTTCTATAATACAGTTTAGAGTTTTTTTTTTTATAATGCACCTCGTACCGAAGTACGAGGTGATATGAGCATCCAATGACATAATGGGTACCATAGTAAGTGTCAATATAGTGATATATATAGCACATCATGACTGGTTCAAGACTCTTCATCCTTGTATTTAGCAAACATCAACTGCTTGTATTGTTTCTTGAATTGGCTCATCGTTGTGCATTGTTTGAGGTCCTTACTCAATCCATTCCATAGTTTGATTCCACATACTGAAATGCTATGGCTAGCATAACGTAGTCCTAGCATAGAAGTGTTTCAAATGTACTTCTTCCCTGAGATCATATTTCTCCTCTCTTGTAGAGAAGTATTGGATGACATTTTTAGCTAATTGGTTATTTTTAGCCTTATGCATTATTTTAGCTGTTTGAAGATGAACTATATCAGCAAGTTCAAGTATTTGTGATTTTAGAAAAAAGGAGTTAGTATGTTCTCTGTAGGCGGCATTATGAATTATCCTTACTGGCCTTTTTTGCAGTACATTTAGCGAGTGAAGATTGCTTTTATAGTTATTAGCCCATATTTCCACACAATAAGTAAGATATGGTAGAACCAGAGAGCAATAAAGAGTGTGGAGTGATTTCTGATTGAGAACAAATTTTGCTTTGTTCAATACTGAAATAATTCTGGCCACCTTATGTTGTATATTTGTAATATGAGGTTTCCAGCTCATATTTTCATCTATTGTGATCCCCAGAAAAAAAAATTAAAAATGTTAACGTAATGAGTGAAATGAATGAGTTACTACCCTTAACATGAGGGATGAGCGAGTACACCACTATCTGTATCTCTATATGTTCACCCATCAACATTATCTGTATTCGTATACTTAATCGGAAGTGAATGTGGGTCAGAGCTTAAAGCTGTATTCCTCTTTGTGAATTTATTAAGACTAATCTGTTATACATGTCAATCATAGGGGAAATTGTTGTTTTAGTTGACTATTGGTCATGATTTTTAAATGACATCTGATGAGACAAATAGTTTAAAAACAGCGGTGACCAAACTTCCACTGAGGACCACATACTGATACTTCACATAATGTGGGGGCCACTTTGATTTTTTATATTTTGTAAACCAACATTACACATTAAACATGACATTAAAGGAAAAATACATCCTCTATTTGAATCTTTGTGTTATAGAGGGCAAAGTGAATAATTATGAACTTTTTTCTGCTTACATTTATGGTCATTTTTTCTCATTTTTAAATGTTTTGTTTAAATACTTTTTAAAATCCTATATTTTTGAGACCCTCGGTACTGATAATTATTGGACATCCCTGATAAGAACTTTTTTCCAACCAAATTTTCCAAAAGTGTCACTTTTATTATGCTTGTTTCTCATGATATTGTGACCAAGCAATTAAAAAAATATTAATTATTTATGTATGCTTCTAAAATATATGTATTTATTTTTCAGCACCGTTTTACTGATTATTATAATTTTAATCTTTTGATATTTTCACTAGGGCTGCATGGTGGTCGAGTGATTAGCACGCAGACCTCACAGCTAGGAGACCAGGGTTCAATTCCACCCTCGGCTATCTCTGTGTGGAGTTTGCATGTTCTCCCCGTGCATGCGTGGGTTTTCTCCGGGTACTCCGGTTTCCTCCCACATTCCAAAAACATGCTAGGTTAATTGGTGACTCCAAATTGTCCATAGGTATGAATGTGAGTGTGAATGGTTGTTTGTCTATATGTGCCCTGTGATTGGCTGGCCACCAGTCCAGGGTGTACCCCGCCTCTCGCCCGAAGACAGCTGGGATAGGCTCCAGCACCCCCGCGACCCTCGTGAGGATAAGCAGTAGAAAATGAATGAATGAATGAATATTTTGACTAATCTCTCATAAATTGTGTAGTGTTTAATTGTATTAAAAATACAATTAAACAGGGCCTTGGGCCCCCGGGCTGACCTTTGGACACCCTCCCATCCATCCATCCATCCACTTTCTATGCTGCTTATTTATCCTCACGAGGGTCGCGAGAGCATGCTGGAGCCTATCCCAGCTGTCTTCAGGCGAGAGTCGGGGTACACCCTGGACTGGTGGCCAGCCAATCACAGGGCACATATAGACAAACAACCATTCACACTCACATTCATACCTATGGACAATTTGGAGTCGCCAATTAACCTAACATGTTTTTGGAATGTGGGAGGAAACCGGAGTACCCGGAGAAAACCCACACATGCACGGGGAGAACATGCAAACTCCACACAGGGATGGCCGAGGGCGGTGTTCATAATAATGAATATGATAATTATTTCAAAATTGTATTTAATTGGACAGGAGATACGGTATATATTTCAGTTGGACTAAAAATACATCAGCACCTTCTCACATAAAAGTACATAAGCACAAAGAAGTGGAAAGCGTGATGGGATGATGTTGACTCAATGTCATTGGATGGATGGGAAGGGAGGGGGGGGGGGTGTAGTGTTATGTGGCAGGCGAGGACAGACCATGATGATGATGATGGTGTGTGTGTGTTCATGGGAGAGAGAGAGAGAGAGAGAGAGAGAGAGAGAGAGGCAGGTGGAAAGAAAGGGGAGGGGTCTGGGTGGTCCAGACAATCAGTCCTTGTGTCCCTCACACACAGGCATCATAAAAAGCAAGAAGGCTGGCAACCTTCTCTCTCTGGACTCCCTCACCGCCTGACTGCGTGATAATAACACCACAGCCTCTCCTCCTTTACCCGCACTCTCTCTCTTTGCATCCGAAGCGAGTTTTTCTGACGAATCCCGGTCGGACGACGCATCATATATTTTATCAGAGGATCAGCCCTGTGCCTTTATTTATTCTCCGTTCGAGAAGGGGAGCGAACATTTGGCAACATTTATGAGGACTAAAGGCAGCCGCCGCGTACGGAGCATCATGAGAACACTCCTGCTACCAACAAGGTAAAAAAAAAGATGAATTTAATCTGTATTAGCGAGATGGATGGAGGATTTATCAGCACGCAAGCACATTCAATGCAATGTTAGTGAACACTTGCTGTCTGGGTGGGATGCGTTCAATTGTGCGTTCAATGCCGCCTTATCGCAGCATTACTGAGGATGACTCCATCTCACATCAGCTCATCAGCAAGCTCAACCTGTTCACTGCGAGCTGCATTACTGGATGTGGGCTTCATGTGGAGGACATCTCAGCATCTTTTTCTCCAAATGTAAACCATCAAGCTCTATTTCATTTCTATGTATAAACTGTGTAAACTGTGTGAAAAAAACAAGCCAGATATTTGACTTATGTTGTTTTTCAATATTTGCAATATAGCACAAGTTCAATAGACTCTATATTGAACTTGCAGCGACGCCAAATGTATTCTCTGTTGGACCTGACACATTTAATGCTGTCAAATGTGGGGATGATGAGAGGCTTTATTTATTGTACATCATCAAAGCTTCCTGCATGAAGGCACAAGCTCGTGATTCGCTGTTTTGGAAATGATTTTTTTTTTTTTACTTGCAGCATCACTTCCCCTTGACGTGACATTGTTTGTGCAGATTTATTCTCTTATGCATACCCACCATAGTAGAGTAATTACACACTATAGTCAGAGCATCACGGTACTTTGGCACAGACGTGGAGTTGACAGAAAGTGAGGCTGCAAATTGAATTGTTAAAATATTCCATTTGTCTAATATATTACTTGGATGCTACATTAAAATAAAATATGTATATACATATATACTTATATCTAAGCAACAAGAGGATGCGATTTTTTTCAGTTTCACATTTTTATTTATGTACAGCATTCTTATGTGTTCACTACATCCATTTTTGCTAATGCATGAAATAAAGTCCGCAAGGAATGAATTTTGTGTTCATTATTGAGTTATGTTCACTTCTAATTAGCAGCAATAAAATGTCTGCTCCTATTCATTTTCTGCTCATTCACCGGGTCTAATTAAGAAAAACACAATATTATTAACACATTTTAAATCTAATAAAAAAAACAAGTAAAATGTCTTACTGTGCTGTGAATTCTGTGTTCCCAGGGTGGACCTGGCATGGACCCCTGTGTCTAAATGAAGTGGTTCCGCCATGCAATGTTCCTGGAAGGCAGTGATCCTGCTGGCCTTGGCCTCCATCGCCATCCAGTACACGGCCATCCGTACACTCACTTCCAAACCTTTCCAGTTGTGCACATTGCCCAGTCCGCAGAACTGCGGTCTGGGTGATCAAGAGACGGAATCTCCCTTTGAGCGGGGGTCAGCAGGATGTGATGACTACCCTTATTTTTACGTTAATGCAACCCGTAAAACACACATCCTGGTTTTGGCCACCACTCGTAGCGGCTCCTCTTTTGTCGGCCAGCTTCTTAACCAACATCAAGAGGTTTTCTACCTGTTTGAGCCTCTTTATCACGTCCAGACAGCACTGATCCCCCGCCTGTCCCACAGCCACAACACCGCGGACCGCCGTGTGATGCTGGGCGCTAGTCGAGACCTCTTGCGAAGCTTGTATGGCTGCGACCTCTATTTCCTTGAGAGCTACATCAAACCAACACCGACAAACCACACCACGGACAAACTGTTTCGCCGTGGCGCGAGCCGAGCATTGTGCCAGCAACCTGTATGCGATGCCTTCGGCCCCGCCGATGTGAATGTGGACGAAGGGGATTGTGTTAAGAAATGTGCGCTGCTTAACATGACCGCGGCCACTGAGGCCTGCCGGGAGAAACAACATGTGGCCATCAAGATTGTCCGCGTACCAGAGATTGGGGATCTACGCGCCTTGTTGGAGGATCCACGACTGAATATCAAAGTGATCCAACTTGTCAGAGACCCTCGTGGCATCCTATCATCCCGAATTGAGACCTTCAGAGATACATACAGACTGTGGCGTATCTGGAGGGCCACCGGGCGAAAGCCGTATAATCTTGACTTAAGTCAGCTCACTGTTGTCTGTGAAGACTACCGAAACTCTGTTTCAATGGGTCTGAGCCATCCATATTGGCTGAAGGGAAAATATATGTTGGTTCGCTATGAGGATTTAGCAAAAAATCCACTCCAAAAGACAAAAGAGATCTACGACTATCTGGGGCTGCCAATGGATAAAAACGTGGAGGACTGGATACAAGCAAACACTCGAGGCAGCAATGAGCCATCAGCAAAACACAAGTTTGGTACGATACGGGACTCGGCAGCTAATGCAGAGAGTTGGCGCTTGAAACTGTCCTATGACATGGTAGAATACACACAGACTGTGTGTCAAAAGGTTCTCCATCAACTGGGATACAAAGCTGTGAGGTCAGTTGAGGAACTGAAAAACATGACTCTCTCTCTGGTGCAGGACAAAACCTTTGCACCTTTTTTGTAACAAAGATAGTTCTCTACCGACTATTTTTGATATATTTATATGATTGTTGCCTTATTTCATTGGTTTTTCTTTCATTTTGACTCTTCAAATTTGCACTAAATGAGAATCTGAATGCACGAAGGGACCTGTGGATGATCCCCAAATGTTACGAACAGCACACAGTGAAACACAAAGTAATCAAACAAGCTAGTTTACAAAATATGTCATTGATGTTTTCCCATGAAGCGACCAGGACATCGTCTTTATTCATTATGTGTATGCAAGTAGTTCCTTCATCAAAAGTTGTTGCCCTTCAAAAATGTCGGTTGGTAATTGGAATGGGTCATGTTTCTTTTACTAGGAATGATAAAAATGTGCAATAAACAGTGAATGTTGCAGTCAGTCTTTTGGCGTTTCTATCCAGACAGGGAAATGGATACATCTGTCAGATACAGTGCAGGAAAATGCGTAATTAGTGGGCTCTAAGTTAAAGTACCAGAAACCCAACGTAGGTCAAAAGTGTTTCACGAGAGGATTTATGACCGTCTGGGATAAACAAACACACTAATGGGAGGTAATTCGGAAATCTTCACTCAGTGAGTATTTAGAGATTAGGTGAAAATTTTCAAGATTAATCGTGGCATTATGAATATTGATGGTGGTATTCATGCAGGCTTTAATCCAAATTGACGCAATCTGATGAAGCACTATGTTGTTTATTTTTGGTCTCGGAATGTCTACATCGAATCAGGCTGTGTAAACACTGCAGGCTATGATGCCCGATTCACCAATTGATTTATTTTGTTAACAACTCATCTTTTCATGTAGTCGTGCACATTAACAAAAACATATACGTTGTGTTTGTAATGTGAACGGAATTTGTACGTGAAGTCACACCAATGGTCTGGCAAGTGCATTTATGACAATTTCAAGGACATTTTTCTTAACCAAATAATTTTGGCAGCTTGAGACATCTGTCTCAAAAAGCGTGTGGGTGGATGTCGAAGCCAGGAGTGGTGAGACATTGACATCAGCCACTTCACTGACAAAAAGAACTTTTGCCTCCATCTGCGAGTCCCTTTCCCTAAATTTTACATGGTTTTCGATGATGGCTATATGTGATCCAAACGTTCAAACTTCCAAAGACAAAAGAGACCCGTTTTCGACTTTTGTCACATATTCACAATCTCCTTTATTTTCAGTAAAAACATGCTAGATGGAAGAAAAATCAACTCCCTCAAATAAGCTCTCAATTTCTTGTTTATTAGCAAATATAGAGACTCAGGAAAACATACAGTTAATCGAATATAGCTTTTTATGAACTGATGTGTCGCTGTTTTCCAACATGATTTTCTGACAAATCCCTTTGCAAAACCAATTTTTTAGAACAGTGTGACGCCTTTCTCCATCACAGCATCGCCTCACATCTAAAACAAGTATGAGACTAATGAGTCTTCATCATCTGAGAGAAATCTTTTGATCTTTCAATCTGCAGCAGTGATGCTGTTGAACCTTGCAATGTTAGAAGGGAAAAGGTCAAACCCTCAATACTGCTCATCTAGTCATGTTGTATCTGTCTTGTTACGTAAGAGAATACGGAATTCAGTGGGCAGCAGCCAGGACATGATCCAATATACATGTGTTGGTTTGTTGGATCCTAAATTAAGTCTAGCTTTAACCACATTTATTGCAGCACATCTTTTAAAATAAGGCGATTTGTTTATTTCCATTTCTAGACGTACAACGTTCTACTGGACGAGTGTAAAGACCTGCTTAAACAATCTGTTTTTTGGGGGGGATTTGTTGCGAAAATGCAAGGTTTCAGCATGATGAGCTGCACACTTCTGTGTGTGAAATCTACAGAAAAACGGTATGTATTCAGAAATGCAATGAAATTCAATAAATTTATGATTGGAGGAGCATTTATTGGACACTTCCACTCATTTTCTTGTAACAAAACAAAAGAAAAGAAAATCTAAACACACTGCAAATAAAGTATCTTTTCTACCCCAAGTAAATGTAAACAATGGTAAACATTACATAACAGTACTGACAGACAACACAACTCATGAGTTTAATACAATTTTGAATTTAATGTTTGTGAATCTTCTAATGAGCTTTACATTTACTTAAAGGAAAATAAATTATGTTAATCGTTAATGTTAATCGTATGTTAATTGTTTTGAAACTTAGTTTGCACTGAGCAGAAAGTCACTAAGTCAAATAGAAATATGAATTAATTTTCAAATAAGTGGTCATCACCGAAAATTGCCTATTCATGGTGCGTGATGCCCAAAATAAACCTTGTGAATGATTGCTCATCAGTATTGGTGGCCCAGCGTCCATTGAGATGCAGAGCACAAACCTTTTGATCCTCCTCAGCGTTGAAGCTGGCGGCAAGCTCGCTCTTCCTTCTGTTTTTTCCATAGTCCTCCCCTTTTTTGCTGCGAATCTCGAGGGATTCTTCTTTTGCTTTAGCCCTCATGCCGAGTTTTTTCACTTCACCTTTGAAATGACTGAATATGCTTCGAGGGCTGTGCGTTTTGAAACTGTTTATTTTGTAAAACTGGGATTATGTATATGATATTTGTGTGATCCTTGCTTTGCAATTATTACCAAATTACAACATTCTCATTTGGTAGTTGACTAACGGAAGTGACTAACATCTATTGATATATTCTCCACCATTTTTACAATAGAAGCTTTGATGATTCACTGTTGTAAAAATCAGCTTTTTGGTTTCTGTGCTCCTGGATTGTCAGCCAAGCCCCTTGCATGTCCATGTGTTCTACCCTGCTGTGGTTCATCCTGTCTTTGTCTTGTGTGCATGGGGGATATCATCCTTCCTGGCCTGCTTCTTCTGTTGGTTTTGCCTTTTCCTCAGGATCCTCAGAGTATTGAATCAGTTGCAACTGGACTGTTGGGTCGTAATGATGAGAGCTCGACGACTTGTTACGACAGCTCAAGTACATACGTATGTCCTATATTGTTTAGATGTTCTGATGTCCTTTCTATGAGCTGTCCTATCTAGTATTTGAGTATGAACTGGTGAAACCTGCTCAGATGAGAGGCACATCATAATTTAGTATTAAATTATATTAAATTTAATTCATTCATACATTCATTTTCTACTGCTTTTTCCTCACGAGGGTCACAGGGGTGGCTGGAGTCTATCCCAGCTGTCTTTGGGCGAGAGGCGGGGTACATTGGACTGGTCACCAGCCATTCACAGGGCACATATAGACAAACAACCATTCACACTAACATTCATACCTATGGACAATTTGGAGTGGCCAATTAACCTAGCATGTTTTTGGAATGTGGGAGGAAACCGGAGTACCCGGAGAAAACCCACGCATGCACGGGGAGAACATGCAAACTCCACACAGAGATGGCCGACACGCAGAGATGGCCGAGGGTGGAATTGAACCCTGGTCCTCCTAGCTGTGAGGTCTGTGTGAACCACTCGACCACCGTGCCGCCTAAAATTAAATTTAAATAAATAAAATGAAATTTATAAATGTAATAATTATATCAAATTAAAACATACATTTTCTTATACAACCTGAACAGAACAGTAGCAGTCAATTCAATGCTCTGAGAATACAACAACTTGGATATTGACCTTCAAAAACAAGTTTCTGCATTCAATTCCACAATACACAAGTTAAAAATATGGACAGGGCGGCGCGGTGGTCGAGTGGTTAGCACGCAGACCTCACAGCTAGGAGACCAGGGTTCAATTCCACCCTCGGCCATCTCTGTGTGGAGTTTGCATGTTCTCCTCGTGCATGCGTGGGTTTTCTCCGGGTACTCCGGAGACAGCTCGAAGACAGCTGGGATAGGCTCCAGCACCCCCGCGACCCTCGTGAGGAAAAGTGGTAGAAAATGAATGAATGAATGAATTATCCGTATCCAACTAAACTGGCGACCAGTCCAGGGTGTACCCCGCCTCTCGCCCGAAGACAGCTGGGATAGGTTCCAGCACCCCCGCGACCCTCGTGAGGAAAATCGGTAGAAAATGAATGAATGAATGAAAATATGGACAAAAAAAAGTGTAAACATCTGATTCTTACTCTGCTTATGGATGTTATGAATGGTTGTTTATTTCTACGGTATATGTAGAAATAAACCAACCAATCCAGGGTGTACCCCACCTCTTGCCCAAAGTCAGCTGGTATCGCTGGCATATAGCTCCTGTTCAAATGTGAAATTCACACTTCCACACAGTGTGTAAATGCTGCAACCACCATACACCATATACAATCTTCTTCATACCACACTCCATTTTGTTCCTAGGTTTCTGGGCTTCCCATTTACCCAGCTGATGTCAGGGGTAAGTCATAAATCCCTGGTAGACAGTCCAGCAACCCCCATCTCAAAGCCCCCCCTCCCCCATGTCTCCATCTTACATTAGTCTTCACCCCTCATGATGTAACCTTAATAAGCGGACCTTGGGTACTCCAAAAGAACAACAAATAAAGATCAATGTCGTGGAGCTCAGAAGTGTCTTAGAAGTGTCTCGTGATGAAAATCTTTGATGATGTCCAGCTGCAAAGAGACCAAAGGAGTTAGAAACCTGAAAAGCTTACTGAGCTGAACAAAGGCCACGTCCTGACATGTTATTGGCAAGTATATATAGTTTAATCTCTGCACATGTAACCTCTGTTAATCATTTGGTAGATTGCCCTGAATGTGAATTGAACAGAACAATCAAAACGATTCCTATAAAAATCATAACGTCGCTGGGTTCAAGTGTCCTGCTGATGTTGGCCAAGTTGCCATTTAGATTGCTGGATAAACGGCAGTGGGGGGATGGACCATCTGAGCTTTGCCAGAGGTGGTATGAGAAGCTTAATTGAAGTTGTCAGCAGGTCATTGTAAGAGAGGCATAACAATCAGGTCATTAGTAAGAAATCCAGGAAATCATAGTCGGTTTAATGGCCGAGCAGCTTGGAGTTCACGTTTTCAAAAATGGAATATTCCCTCTAATATGCAAACTATAGCATTTACTCCTTGAGGGGAGATTATATATGTGACATTGTAACTTCAATTCCTGCTTGCCATGCATGGTGCTGCACTCTAGTATCATCTGTTAATGCAATACATTTTTTGAGCTTACTCTTTGTCTTGAATACAGGTGGTCCTCGGGGTACGGCGACCCTATAAATAAATTAAAAACCTGATTTCAGTCCTAAATATGGGACATGCACTGTATGCTCAATATTGGCTGCATTAAGGATGAAGATTGAATTGCAACATCTACCTGGGCGTTGTAAGGATGAAGAGGAGGTCCCTTTTTTGCAAGATCAAAAGAGGCTACTCTTGGCTGAAAATGACAAAACAACATCAGCAAACTCAACTGTCCTCACAGTTGAGTGTCGGAAATCACAAAACTCACAAAACACTAAATTTAACAACCAGGTTGCTGCAGTATCCTAGAGCATGTTGAAGGATCCAGTCATATGAAAGTGACTGGATAATAACATTTTTTCAAACATTTTCAAATAATTGTTTCACATCATTCTTGTATGTTGTGTTTTTATTACTGTATTGTATCTTATTGTAATATGGTGAAATATTATATGATATTTAATTAACTTTGCACATTTTAAGAATTGTGAATGTTTTTACCTCGAAAAAAAAGAACAATAACAGTGATACAGTAATCCCTCATTTATCGCAATTAACGGGCCACCAGTGGTTAGCATGTTGGCCACACAGTCAGATCTGGAAGACCCGGGTTCGATTCTCCGCTTGGGCATCTCTGAGTGGAATTTGTATGTTCTCTGTATGCATGCATGGGTTTTCTCTGGGTACTCCGGTTTCCTCCCAAAACATGTTAGGTTAATTGGTGAATGTAAATTGTCCATATACAGCAAACCTCGAATATATCGGATTCAATTGTTCCCACTGGTTTTGTCCGATATAAGCGAAATCCGTTATATGCGTATACCGGAAAATGTCCGTTTTACGCATATATCGGATTTATATCCGGTATATGCGTAAATCGGATTTTATCCGTTGTAAAAAGGCACTTCCTTGACTATGTTTCCAATGTACCTGGACGCGCAGGCAACGCTGCAAACGCTGCAAATGACGTTGTATAGCGGCCTGTCATGATTCGGCGAATCGGAGCGCCACGATGCGGCCATCCGATATATGCGAGGGAAATTTAATGGAAATGCATTGGAACGGGACTGGAGATTTTGTCCGAAATAGGCGAAATCCGTTATAAAAATCCGATATATGCAATGAATTTTTATTGGAAATGCATTACAGAAAAAATGGTTCTTTTTTATCTGTCCGTTGTGAGCGAATTTCCGATATAGCCGAGTCCGATATATCCGAGGTTTACTGTAGTAGGTATGAATGTGGGTGTGAATGATTGTTTGCCCTGTGATTGGCTGGCAACCAGTCCAGGGTGTACAGCGCTTCTTACCGAAGAAAGCTGGGATAGGCTCCAGCATACTGGCGACCCTCGTGGGGAGAAGCGGCATAGAAAATGGATGGCTGTTTCCATAAATTTTCCGCAAAGTAGGAAACACATTGACTGTATTAGGCATAAATAAGACTCACACATTAAAAATGTGAAAGTTCATTGTTGTTTTTCTGGGTAATTCCTGCGTTGGCTATTAGTCCCATCAATGTAATGTAATGGCAGCTGAACGACACCACATCAGGATGGCTGCAAATTAGTCAGCTTTTTTATGTGATGGAGACACAGAGCACTGTCTTTCAGGCAGATGCTGAAAAAAACACAACATGAACACTTTCCACTTATTTTCTTTTATAGACTTATTTCCTAAAAGCTCCATCTCACCAAGCGTGCAGAATGTCACGAGCAAAAAACGATATAATCGCTACATAACTTTACAGACAGCTTGTGACCAGTGTAGAATACAACATATCACATCTTTAAATGTGACTTCTGAATGCCTTATATTTGTTTTACCCTTCATTTTGCACATTTTCATGCTTGAAAATTGATAATTAATGCCAAGAATATGCCTATTTTTGACTCATCATTTACCGTCAATCATCAAGGTTGTTCCGTTATGGTTTACATTTAAAATAAAATTTGTCATCTTGTCACTCTATGCTTTTCTGCATATAAAGGAAATTGGAGCTGTGCGGTATGATAGTGGACACACACGCTTGGTGGACACTTCCGTAATAATAATAAAAAAAAACATGTCAACATCATTGGGTTATGTTAACATTTCAAAATTGTCCAAGTGGGAGAGTCGATATTCACTGGTTGCAATAACATTTTCTATATTTACATATTGTGCTCTACAGCGAGCAAGAACAGATTTTCTGATGAGAAACATGGCACAATGTCCTTTCAAATTGGGAGCGACAGCTGCTACTGGCAAGCATAGGTCACTCGCTCGTGTACAGCCTACCATACACACACGCAATCACACTGAGGAAGCATTGGCGGTTTATGCCCATGTGTGTAGGTGAGGAGGAGAGACTATGCGTGCAAAAACACGCATGTGTACACGTGCATGCATCATGACACAGGCCGGGCAGTGGTGCTCACGTCACTGTGGTCAGCTGTAGCTCTCTTTGCTTTTCTGCTGCTGCTCAAATTCTCCCCTCGGCAGGCCTGCAACACTCAAATGAGATTAGTGGACACATACACAGGCAGACAAGTATGAGAAGCCACGAGCTAACAGTCAGCCTGGAAAAATAAGCAAGCAGTTTGAATTAGTGCAATGATTCTGATTCATGAAGTATAATTTTGCATAGTGATGATACTATGACTACTGAAGGTTTAGACACCACTACAATTTATTTGAAATAAAACACTGAAAATGATAGTTAAAATTATCATTTGCAAGAATCGAATACTACTATTTGACTACTACTTTTGTAGTTGGAGCATAGAAATTCTGTTTACGAATTTCTAAACAGTTTTTTTTTATCAATATTAGAACCCTGTAGACATGAAATAACACCTCTAGAATCACATTTACACCCGTATTATCCAGTGTAGTAGACATAATCAGAGGAAATAAGCCATTCAAGACAAAAATAAAACTTGTGCTCATGTGTGTCCACGTCCTGTCCTGACAGAGTTGAGTTGAATTATGAACACAGTTTGTTATTATCATGATGATGATTATTATTACTGTTGTGTTTTTAATAGGTCTGTCAAAACGGCGGTAACTGATTTAATTTATTCAATTAAATGACTTTTTGGGGAGTGGGGGGGGGGGGGGGGGGGCGTAATTAACTCATATGCATCATGGATGACAGATTGAAGCACAGTGTAGCTAGCCAGAGGGTGTGACGCTTTTTTATAACTGGCCAATTCCAAAACCGTATATGTATCTCCAACTCACAAACACATCTCGACACCATTCGTTGTCACTAGACGACCATGAGATGCTTTCAGGGACACTCCGAACATCACAACATTGCAAAACACAACTTTGTTATGTATGTATGTGTGGTCTAAACAAACAGAAACACAAAGAAAAACAATAAGTAGACACTCTTATCACTTACTTTGTAACTCTTAATGCGGAAATGTACAATTTGCATTTATGCAAGTATGCTTCGATGTCCCAGTAAATAAACTCACTCAA
Source organism: Doryrhamphus excisus (assembly GCF_030265055.1). Taxonomy (NCBI): domain Eukaryota; kingdom Metazoa; phylum Chordata; class Actinopteri; order Syngnathiformes; family Syngnathidae; genus Doryrhamphus; species Doryrhamphus excisus. The sequence continues at coordinate 5,044,513 of NC_080477.1, forward strand.
CTGTTACTATTAAGACACTAAGAAACTTGTGTTAGGTAGATACATTTTCAGACATGTGCTATATTTTAGCTTGGTTAAACTTTTAAGTTAATTTGGATAATAATAATAATAACAATACTACTACTACTACTACTACTAATAATAATAATAATCCTTTCCTGTCTTTCTTGCAATAAAATACAGTAAAAATTGACATTTCAGACATAGTTTCAAATGGTGATTAATCATGATTAATTTGAAAACTGTTATTAATCAGATTAAAATTTTTAATCATTGTGAATGTGAGTGTGAATGGTTGTTTGTCTATATGTGCCCTGTGATTGGCTGATGAGCAGTCCAGGGTGTACCCCGCCTCTCAACTGGGATAGGCTCCAACATTCCCGCGACCCCTGTCAGGATAAGCAGGACAAAATGAATGAATATGTACAATTTGCCTAAATAGTATCGTTTGTTTTTTTAAATTAATAATTATCTGTATCCAACTACATTCATTCATTCATTTTCTACCGCTTTTTCCTCACGAGGGTCGCGGGGATGCTGGAGCCTATCCCAGCTGTCTTCAAGCGAGAGGTGGGGTACACCCTGGACTGGTGTCCAGCCAATCACAGGGCACATATAGACAAACAACCATTCACACTCACATTCATACCTATGGACAATTTGGAGTTGCCAATTAACCTAGCATGTTTTTGGAATGTGGGAGGAAACCGGAGTACCCGGGGAAAACCCACGCATGCATGGGGTGAACATGCAAACTCCACACAGAGATGCCCAACTACATCATGATTTACTAATTAATATGTTTCTGGAAATCCATGATAAGCAGAAGCCGTAAAATTGGAGCTGTGATGTGGTGAGAAGCTGAGTAAATATCATGTGGTTACCAAGGGTTTTAAGAGTGCACTGAAGTTACTAGCGGTACGCCATCAAGTCTTATTTGTGTGTTCAACGCACAGGTCAGTTTCTGTGTACGGATTTTCCGTACATACAACATGAATCCCAGACTTATTACTGATTGGAAAAGCCTTCCTAAAGCCTTTTCCATGAAACTGGAAGCATGGAATTGTCCAAATGTGTTGGTAAAAATGAAGGATTAAAGGTACCACAGTGGCCCATTACCTGATGGATGAATTCAGAGGCATTATCCAAACAAACAGTCTTGTTGCAGTGTGAAGTTGTTGAAAAGTCCAACAAATGCACACTGGCAACGCCTGGTGTTTTCTAGACTCAAACATTACAACGTGCAATCATCCATGGAAAGAGGAAGTAGAACTACAGTATGGGTTAATGTTGGAATAATTCAAGCCAAAAGAAATCATCTTCCACTCTATTTCAACAGCAGCTGCTTGTTAAACACCAGACACGGAACATCCATAGATACCTGGGATGTTTTTACTCTATTTTAACCTCTATAACTACTACAGCATTAAACATTATTGTTAATAGCTTACATGTGTAGTATTATTAATACTACCAGGATTTAGACAATGTTGTAATCATACCGAATATTTCCAGTGCCAATCTTCCTGACTAAAGGGGTTCCAAGAAGAAACTGGTGTCCTGATGTGGTGAGTACAGTTTTGCCATGAGCATAAACAGAAACAGAAAAGCAAAGCAGATGCTTTGAATCTCTGGAGGAATCGTCCTGTTATTCACAGCTGCTTTTACGAGACTACATAAATATTCAGCATGTACATTGTCAGAGAAGGCTTATCATTTTTACCGAACTCTTCAATGGTAAATCCTGACTGGTTCCTTCTGTCCGACAGTCTCGTGTAATGGATGTGTTGGTTAGTAATAAATACAAACTCAAAGCAAAGACCCATGGTGGGGTAAACATTGACAAGAGAGAATTCAGTGCCGTCAAAACACAGTTTGGGATAAACGAGAACACACTGTGCCTTCTTGCCCAGCATCACAGATCCCTGAAATGTTCTTCTGGTTAAATGGGCGAAATAATCAAACAGACTTATATACACTGTGGAATCATGTACTAATTATTTGCTCTCTTTGGAAGACTGCGTACTGTAATAGCTACAACTTTTCTAATTTCTTTTTTCATTCATTTGTGTGCTTTTGTCCCAAACATCAATCAGTCATAAAAACAATTTCTGCAAAATGTGAAAAAGTAATGGAAAAAAATGGCGTTTTGGCTTTTCATCCAAACACAAACGCAGTTTTTGGAAGACCTTCCAAGATTTTCCAGTTTTTTTTTTCAGTGTTTGAGTGTGGATGACAAAGATGGAGTTTTTTTTCTTGTCGTCATCACATGACGTAACCATTACGTACCATCATTTAAACACTAGATAAGTATAATCTCATGTGTGCATTGGCAAACATGACATAAACATGACACTAAAATTACTTTTTCCCGTCTTTAAGACTTTCACTTTCCATCAATGAACAAAGGCGCCATTATGGGCTTCGAAGGATGCTGCTGCTGCTGTATTCTAAAATATTACCATGAAGCTCCTGCTAACGACATTGGACAAATCTGACCCAACCTTTAGCTGGGGTGAGAATGTTTCCATGGCAAGGACCCCCTGCTAATTGCCAAGCTTGTTAAATGATATCATTGACGCTTCTGATTGGTGAGAATTGCCTTAGAGTGCATGGCTACAGCACAACTAGTACCATCATTTCATACCCCTAAGCTGCAACTTTGTTGTACATTTTGAACCCTGCGTATTATACTGTAATTTTTGGTCGTGTTCTGGTTTTGCAACATCTCGTGTGCTCCGCAGCAATCATTTTGTTCTTTGTATGCGCATCCTCATCATTAGTAATGTGTGATTCCGATCCAATACTGATACGTTGTACAAATAGACCCCAAAAAGCAGTGTATTCATTCATTCATTCATTTTCTACTGCTTTTCCTCACGAGGGTCACGGGGATGCTGGAGCCTATCCCAGCTGTCTTTGGGCGAGAGGCGGGGTACACCCTGGACCGGTCGCCAGCCAATCACAGGGCACATATAGACAAACAACCATTCACACGCACATTCATACCTATGGACAATTTGGAGTCGCCAATTAACCTAGCATGTTTTTGGAATGTGGGAGGAAACCGGAGTACCCGGAGAAAACCCACGCATGCCCGGGGAGAACATGCAAACTCCACACAGAGATGGCCGAGGGTGGAATTGAACCCTGGTCTCCTAGCTGTGAGGTCTGAGCGCTAACCACTCGACCGCCGTGCCGCCCGCAGTGTATTTAGTGTAATTTTATTTGAGTAATTAAATTTAGAGTAATAAAGCATATACTACATCAGAGAAATGTATTCATTTATTCATTATAAACAACTGCATAACATTTAGATGAGGTCTCAATAATTTTGTTGCTTTTCAGTGTGTTCCTGTTAATGTTGTACATAACCTCAAATGACTGATGTATTAAAGTATAAATATTTTCATTTGGTTATCGATTTATCGGATGTATCGATATTTCATGTCATCATTGTTGGAACATCACTCGTCATCAGTGAGAACGCGTGGAGAGGTGCATGTGATGCTGCTTTCAGGTTGAAGGTAATCGATCTCGTGGGTCTTGTTTGCATCTGCCGGTGGATCTTGGCAATGTGGAGCACAGTTGCCGGTGGGTTTTGGGGGGCTGGACTGCTTTGTGGTGGGCATAACAGCATGAGCTCGGCGGCTGATTTGCCTCGGGGTGCGAGTGATGCTGGTTGTGACAACAATAGAAGAGACACCGGTGGCGTGTGTGCTGAGGGAATTGTGGGACTCTTTGGTTCCAACACTTGGAAGGAGGATGATGACAGCAATGAATGACTTTCCTGGCAAACGACTGTTTAACCAACATGTTTGACGCACTGTTGGGAAAAAAGCCTTTATTCAATTAAAAGTTTTGAAAACCTTCTTACTGTACCTGTATGTACTATCTTACTGTATATCTCACCGAATATCCCAAATTACAACATGGATACCTACAGCTTATAGATTTGCGTGGCCTGTATATGTACAAATATATATATATTTTTTTCAAATTCAGTGGTTGCGGCTTAAAATACCAGCGCACTCTATAATCCGGGCTATATGGTGCTTTGACATGCGCATGACTGCCTGTGAATGTGTTTTTGTGTGGACAGAGGTCATTTTAACATGTCTTTAACACCGGAAAGAGGCAGACAAATGATCTAGTTAGTAATGATCTGTGGGTTAATCTTTAAACGTACGAATAAATAACTTAATGATGCTCAATATTAGCTTTCTTACCAGTATCCACGGGTGTGTACCTTTTCTTTATCGTTATCAACCGGTACTGATATTGGCAGCAGCTCTCAGCAGTCACATCGTATGTAATGAATGAATACATTATGCATTTTTTATTGTGGTGCCAATGGATGCACTTCACAAATAATCACTGTGCAAAAAAGACAAATACTGTAATATGCAATGTCTTCTTCTTTCTCTTTTGTTTTTTCCCTTCAGAGGTTGCCACAGCAAATCAATCTCCTCCATCTTCTGCAACTGTCTCTCTCACACCAACTACCCTCATGTCCTCCTTCACTACATCCATAAACCTCCTCTTTGGTCTTCCTCTACGCCTCCTACCTGGCAGCATCCTTCTACCAATATATTCACTATCTCTCCTCTGGACATGTCCCAACCATCTCAGTCTGGTCTCTCTGACTTTATCTCCAAGGCCTCTAACATGTATTGTCCCTCTGATGTACTTGTTCCTGATCCTATCCATCCTGGTCACTCCCAATGAGAACCTCAGCATCCTCATCTCTGCTCCCTCCAGTTCTGCTTCCTGTCTTTTCTTCAGTGGTACTGTCTCTAGACCAAACAACATACATAGCTGGTCTCACCACAGTTTTGTATACCTTTCCTTTCATTTTAGCTCAAACTCTTTTATCACACATCACGCCTGTCACTTTTCTCCACCCCTTCCATCCTGCCTTCACACGCTTCTTCATCTCCTTTTCACAATCTCTATTGTTCTGAACTGTTGACCCCTCGTACGTAAAATGATCCACCCTCTGTATCTCTTCTCCCTGTAACCTCACTCTTCCACTTCCACTGCAATATATGCAATATAAGGAAAAAGTGTCATATTTCTTTTAACGTTTTGTCTCAACAAACAAGTCATTTACCAACTGTGTAAAATGACGTTATACTATCAACATGTTTTAATAACATATTCAAAGGGGAACAATTATGCATTTTCCACTTTACTGACCTAAATGTAGTTAGACTGTTGTATTCTCATGTTAAACGATGCCAAAGTTTCAGATAATGAGGTTTGCGTATTTGCAAGTGAGGCCTGAAAGAAGTTTGGGATGGCTCAAAACGCTCGATTTCAAAAGGCGTGGTAAAACTGCCCCTTTGTGATGTCAGAAAGGGGCAGACTTTCTTAAATATAAACTCTCTGCCCTCCCTCAAACACTACTTCCCCCGCCCTCCCCCAAGTGCTGCTCCTCTGTTTACTTGCTAGCAATGGCTCGTACGGGAAAGCCACATTTGTTTACAATTCCTAAAGATGCCACCATGAGGCACAAGTGGTTGGAGTTCCTGATTTACTACCAGCCAAAGAAATGCAGTTTAATCTGTCAACGGCATTTCACACAGGTAGCCCTAAATCTTTCTAACGGTACTTGGTCGTGTGGAAGACTCGGAACAGGAAGCAGTAAGTAACAATTTATATTGTGTAACGGTTTATTTTGTGTAAGTCACGGAGCAAAAGCATACAGGAAGCCGGTCTGCTAATAGCCGTTTCCTTCCACAATTAGTGGCTTTACCTGAGTTTTTTTACACACTGGTAGTCCCACATTACACAATACCAATGCTGTAGAAAACCCCAAAATGCTAAAGCTACTTACCATTGAAAGACGTCTTGAAGTAACCTCTTTTCTTGAGAAACTTCGGACTGTCCAGTCTCTGCTTCCAGATCTGATTCGGAATCCAACATGGATACCGTTTGCAGCGTGTGGCACAAACCGAAGGTCCTTTTAAGTACTTGCGAATGTGACCAACCACAGCGAAGTAGGCATGCCTGCAGGTGGGCCGTGGGTGGAATACATTTAAACAGACCGTTTTCACAGAATTACAGCTGAATAGGTGCAGATTCTGGAAGAACTAGAATGCTTTCTGTGCCGGTTATCATGTGTAACTGCTCTATAGGAGTCCACAACTCAATACAAAGGGCTGAAAAATGATCATAACAGTTCCCCTTTAATGGACATTGTATCACGGCCATCCTGTTTTTTTCCTGTTCTTGTCATCCTGTAATGGCCACATAAGTCCATCAGCTGAGGTAGTGGGGTCCATAAGTGCGTCGCTACAATATACTCAGCTGTAAGAAAAACTACTGTCATGATCTGTGTACGGGGAACAGGTACAGGACCATATATACGTGCATCATCATCATTATCATGCATCCTCCTCATTTGCAAGAGCGACTGCAGTGAGCAGACTCGCCTGTAGGTGGCGCGTATTTAAGGAGGCTCTTCCAGCGCGCCGGGGGTGTTGGAGGAAGAGAAAAATTGTGACGTCACACACGCCAATGGATGCTGAGAGCCGGCGTTTTAGCCACGAGGCCCAACTTTGTCAAGCAACACCTGACGGGATTCCCTTTTCCCTCCTGGCTTGAGCAATTGGACCGTGGGCAAGGTGCCGGACCCAGGGATCGGACGGAGAAGTGGATGCGCGGCCGTGAGTGGGACCGCGGCTTTCACCTCTGTTTTGTGCGCAAGCACACTCTTCGGGAACTTTGGGACACTTGCGGGGTGGGTGGTAAACTTTCGGGATTAATTTGGGTGTTTCATGGTTGTCTTTGTTTAGTTAGTTAGTTGGTTAGTTAGTTAGGTTGGTTGGGAGGGGATGACATGCGGGGTTTGTTTTGGAGTAATTAAACTGCCGTGGTGTGGCAACCCAACATTTTCGACAGTCCTTCCTTTTTTTCTCACAGCTGATATCCGCTCCCCCCGTGACCTTTCTTTTGCGTTGTAGCCTCGTTACCTCTATAGGAGGGCGCGATCGTTACAATCCTATCAATGTGCAGCTATGACGCAACACTAACTTTGTTTCACAACAGAGGTGCTGATTTCTTGAAATGCAATGATCGTGTAGGCCTGCAGGCGCTGTGTGCTACGCACAGCCATTGCACTGTGTGTGCTGTAAGGTAACACACACACATATGTTACAGCGCAGTCACATTCTGGAATACACACATTTGCTTAAGGCTACGTGTGTCAGGTTTACTCTTTGAGGCAAAAAGCCAGATTACCTCATTCGGCAAGTGTATTTTCATGTGCAGTTTAAGATTCCGTAGAAAAAGAATAGCCTAAAATGTACCAAACTGGTATCTGAAAAGATTTTTTGAACAACCACTTGCTCAGCTTTCCAATTGGCCACGGTCTTGTAGTTCACTCTTGAATATTTGACACAGCAGATTAACTTTTCAAGGTATGCTTGATAAATGGGAAATGTACTCTGTAAATGCTGTTCATACTGAAATGTCACAGGCTAGTGAATGAATTAAGCAGAATTTCAGAGATATTCTGCCCAAATACCGGAGTCACTGAAGCTGTACCGGATTATTCATTTCCTGTCCAATTTGTTGTGGGTTCTTTTTTGGCAAACACATGGATATGTTTGGCAGGCAAAGAAAGTTACATATCAACCATGTGTCAAACCTCCCTTTAAGACCGTTTTCAGGTCACTCGCGCTATCAAGAGTCATGTAGCTGTGTGATATATTTAGAAACTTGCGAGCTGTGTATAGAAAAGGAAGCTTCTTTTCTCATGTTGAAGGGGCTCAATGGAAACGGAATAAAAAAAGAAAATAATTAATCAAAGTCAATGCTTTAGAACAAAGGGTCATAATTGAATCCATTATTAATTACCTCTGACTGTTATTGTTGATATGCACACACTGTGATGATATAACATGTCGGCTCCCGCCAACCATGAATAAGCCTCATTGAAGCAGACATAAACATGTGATTGTGGAACCTTCGGTAGCATCACTAATTCGTTCTAGAAGGTCAAACTCGAACCAAAACAGACACAATAATAATCAGAATAATCACAATGATCATAATAATCATTCATTCATTTTCTACCGCTTATCCTCACAAGGGTCGCGGGGGTTGCTGGAGCCTATCCCAGCTGTCTTCGGGCGAGAAGCGGGGTACACCCTGGACCGGTCTCCAGCCAATCACAGGGCACATATAGACAAACAACCATTCACACTCACATTCATACCTATGGACAATTTGGAGTCGCCAATTAACCTAGCATGTTTTTGGAATGTGGAAGGAAACCGGAGTACCCGGAGAAAACCCACGCATGCACGGGGAGAACATGCAAACGCCACACAGAGATGGCCGAGGGTGGAATTGAACCCTGGTATCCTAGCTGTGAGGTCTGCATGCTAACAACTAGACCGCCATGCAGCCCCAAAATAATCATAATAAATCAAATTGTTGTGTTCCAGAAAGCCAACATTAACACAAGACACATTTTTAGTTTTTTAAATATAGTTTTACATGCAGAAAACTATACAAAATACATATAAATACATGAATGATTAATGAAAGGGCTAAATGAACAGGTTAAGGTTACTTTTACCTTCACTCTAGACGTCATCCTGGGCTCTAATTTCGTAGACCAGGCCCATTGCACCTGCCTGGTGTGGCCAGTGCACTTCACAATTTTCGTAAGTAATGCAGTCCAGCGCAGTACCGCGCACCCACGCCTCCATCCCTCCCACCGACGCAAGTGGCAAAGAGGGAGGAGAGAAGGTGTGAGAGGGTTTAACACAGCAGAGTGTAATCTGTAACCAATCAAGTGAATGCCTCTCATTGCCTTTAAATGTGCAGGACTGGACTGCGCATCAGAGGCCACCATGCGCGTTATTCACCACTCTATGCCACCTCGTAGGACACGTCATCTGTTCCTGACAGTTACATTAAACACAGCATCGGGCTAATCCAAGCATCATACTTGTTTTCCATATGTACTTTGCAAGTTTTTTTCTCATCCGCCTACTTGCTGGTGACATAAAGCCAGCTGCAAAACTGCTTGTAGTAATGTAGTAATGCCGCGTGGCACTTTTGACAAAAATACAGTCAACAAGGCTGACATTATTTCCCTTTTTGCAATGTTTGCATGAATCAGCAACTTTACACAGCTCATTAAATTGACAGAATAAAGTCTCATGGATCACTTACACACATACACACTGTACACATAGTATAGCTGAATAATAAAAATACATATAGCAACTTCTGATAAATCCGTGTCAATTTAAGATTTAAATAATGTACATATTTCAGCCCAGGTGATTTTTGTGATAATATGTGATGTTGCTACTACATCCACAATTAGACCATTCCTCTTGTCATCTGGCATCCGCCTTTCCGTGTCAGTGATCCACAATGCGTAGTCCTTGTTTCCGGCTTCATCTGCGGGTCTTGTCCTACTGCTTCTTCATTCAACATCTTGCAGTGTTGTGCGTGTTACTCATACAGTTATTGCACCACAGTTTGCATGGACCCACTCTTGCTAGGTGGCCTCTGGTGCCGCATTTGTTACACAATGTCCGGATTGGCACTGTCCTTTGCGCCCTCTGGCACGAGCTTTGTGCCAAACTGCACAAACTGCCGTCATCACATTGATCTCTGATGCAGATGCATATTCTAAACATCTTCAAAGCTATGGAGTTTTGTCTGGAACTCAGTAAAAGTCATTTTGTCTTCGCTCTGAGTCACATGTATTGCAAACGGCTTAAAAGTCTCTGACAGCCCTTTCAAAACCGTAGCAATCAAAAGTCTGTCACTGAGCGTCTCGCCTACGTTTCCTAATGCAGTAATTGCATTCTCTGCTCTGATTACATATTCAATGACATTTTCAATGAGTGACTTTTGCAGTGAGGTCAGTTCTGTGTAAAAGTTTATAACTAGTGGCTTGCCTTTTTCCGACATAGCAGTTACGCAGAATCTTGAGCATCTCACGGTTGTCATCCGCCACGTCACGAATCACCTGGGGTAGGCTTTTGTCACCAGGAAATCAATTAGCTCCACATAGGCCTCTGTGTTTTTCTCCTCATCGTCCTCATCATCTGGAGCAGGTTCATTAAGAAGACTGACTTCAACCCTTGCAGACAGAGGTGGCCCAAAAGCTGAAAGCTGTTATTTATTACAGTTGTTTGTTGTTTAGCAAAACATATTACAATGTGTAAAATGCAAGCATTTTATTGGAAAAAAAAGCAACAGTGGTTCCCAAAGTAGGGTAGGCGTACCCCCAGGGTTACATCAATTGCCATAGGGGTTCGTGAATAAAAATGAACAAAAAAACACAATTGCCGCCTAACACTCAAAATTTGGAGTGCGCTTCAACGCCTCAACGTGTGAGGGCATGAACGCCAATAACTGGAGTTTTATGTTTCCCACTGTGAGGGAGCTGCCAATCCTCCCTCACTGATCAGGTGTATGCCCCACCTACACACTGTCATGTTTCTATTTGTGCATATAGCACTGGGGAACACTCAAAATGTTGCATTTAAAGTAAGACTTGTTTTTAGTCAATTTAAGTGTGCTGAGTTCAAATCTGAAGTTAGTTTTTTTCTGCAAGCTACAGATTTTATGCAATCTTTAATTTTTATTAAAAATAGAAAAAAATTGAGCATTATTATAGGATATTGCAATGTCAGCCACAAATCAGTATATTTAACAAGGCAAAAGAAACAGAACATTAAAATGTGATTTTAGATTAAAGTACACCATTGTTAGAAGTGCCATATGTTTTTCTGGAAGCGTTTCTCAGAAAACAGTCTTTATCGCAACGTGAAATAAGCATAATTTACAACGTTCTTCAGATAAGAGTCAATCACAGCTAATAACGCTTATCACTTTCTGTCAGTACAGTATTTTAGTCAGGCAGGAATTTGCGTTTGTAACTTTTGCGTTTGTACACTTCATCTGGGCAATCTCGTTTAATACTCCAGCAGTAGTCGGCCATCATACATAGCGACCTTGGTAGCGTTCTTCCATGATCTTTAGGTCTTGGTGGAACCGCTCTCCTTGTTCGTCACTCACAGCCCCCAGGTTTTCAGGGAACTGGTCAAGGTGGCTGTTCAAGAAATGAAGCTTGATGCTCATGTTGCACCTGAGAGCACGAAAAGCGAGGAGCATTCTGTTCACAAGTTCATTGTAGTTCTCTGCCTTGTTGTTTCCAAGGAAGTTCTAAGCGACTGCCACAAAGGATAACCATGCTGCCCTCTCCAAGGCGGTCATCTTGGCAACAAACTGATCATCACGAATGAGGGTTCGAATCTGTGGGCCATCAAACACACCTGCTTTGATCTTGTCGAACGACAACATTCACCTTCGGTATCCAGTGCCTTGACAAATTGTTTCATCAAACCTAGTTTGATGTGCAGAGGAGGAAAGATGATCCCATCTCTGTCAACAATTGGGTCATGTGTGATATTTGGCATGCCTGCTTCAAGGGTTTCACGAACAGGCCAGTCCTTCTGGACCCAGTGTCTGTCTCGTGCTCGACTGTCCCACATGCAGAGGAAACATGGAAACTTGGTGAAACCTTTCTGTTGACCAAGAAGGAAGTTTACCATTTTCAAGTCTACACAAATGATCCAGTTGTGCTCACGATATTTTAAGAATTCCATGACCATTCTGATGTCATCATAGTCTTCCCGCAGATGAACTGAATGACCTACAGGCACTGCCCCGTAAACATTGCCATTATGCAAAAGAACACACTTGAGACTGCGTTTAGAACTGTCTATAAAGAGCCGCCATTCAGTTGGATCATAGTGAGGAACACCCAGTTCTTTGAGAAGACCTGGGATATCATGGCAGTAAACAAACTGTCTGTCTTCAGAAAAGAAGGTCACAAAAAGCTGGTCGCGCTTTCTGTAATATGACACTTTAACAGTGTGATCAACAAGATTTTTGCCTTGTAATCTTGATGCCAAAAGCTCAGCTGCTTTCTTTGAAAGACCTAAATCCCGAACTAAGTCATTCAGTTCAGTTTGGTGAAGAGGCTTGGGGACTGGGGGAGATTCAGTCTCTGAAGAACATTCCTCGGATTGTTCCCACTCAGTTTCTGGCAATTCATTGTCACAACTGTCTTCCTCGTTCGTATCATGTCCAATGTCTTTATCGTTTAATGAAGGCAAACCTTTGAAAACTGGAACAGGAATGGAATCTATGTATATAATCTCAAAACGCATAGATTTGGGTTACGTAAGTTCATATATTTAGACTATTTCATCTATCTCAAATTGCATGAAAACTAGAGCTTATGGAGAAAAACTAATTTCAGATTTGAAATCAGCACCTAAAAATCATTCAGAATCAGTTAAAAAATCCAATGCAACAGAAAGTTGAAAAAATATTGTTCCCCAGTGTAGTTGGCTTTTGTTATTTACACATATATTCTAGTTAGTACTTATATTTGTTTGCTATTTAAGTTGTTTAATTGCCACTAGTTTAGTTTTTTCATTTAGAAGTCATTGGTTTTGTTCCGGGCGGCACGGTGGTCTAGGCGCGCAGACCTCACAGCTAGGAGACCAAGGTTCAATCCCACCCTCGGGCATCTCTGTGTAGAGTTTGCATGTTCTCCCCGTGCATGCGTGGGTTTTCTCCGGGTACTCCGGTTTCCTCCCACATTCCAAAAACATGCTAGGTTAATTGGCCACTCCAAATTGTCCATAGGTATGAATGTGAGTGTGAATGGTTGTTTGTCTATATGTGCCCTGTGATTGGCTGGAGAAGCACCCCCCGCGACCCTCGTGAGGAAAAAGCGGTAGAAAATGAATGAATGAATGGTTTTGTTCCTAATTTCTCATCAGTTTCTCCTTTCTTTGAGGTGATTGGTCTGGGCACAAACATGGAGGCGCACCCATGTGAGTGCAGGCCAGATGCTGATCACCTTGATTGGACTCTCCCAAGTGTCACCTGGGGGGGGGGGGGGTTAACTGGGTAGTTGTTGGGTAATCTAGTGTTTAAAATGTATATAGAAAGTGAAACTTCAGTGTGATACTATTGAAAGACTTTTGTAACATGAAAGAAGGGTGTTATAATGTAAATATGGTACCTTTTAGACATATTGCCTCACCCTCTCATTGGGGAATTATGGTTGGCCCTTCAAGGGTAAAAGAGGCTGGGTGAAATGTTGGTGAGGAGGCCTGTTTGTGTGTGTGCTGGTGGAAATGCCATTGGACTGTCTGGCAAAATAAACTTGAAGAGCTCTCAAGCCCCTGTCTGGTGTGCATTTCAGAGGCTATGGCTATCCTGGGCTAGTAAGAGGCCGTTTTTTCAACTTAAAATCTTACACCCACCATCACTACCTGCGCCAAAATATGCTGTAACGTCATACACGTGACTTGTATTTATATCACAAACAACATGGATGCCATTAGAACTGTATTGGTTATATCTATTTCTCAAAAGCTTTTGCTTGCTTGTATTTGACAGCCCCAAATTTCTTCACTTTAAATAGCAGAGGTGAAGAAACACTTTGAGGTCGGATATCTTCCCTCAAATAACAATTCCACATCCGAGGCATCCTCCTCCTAGCAGGCTCCAAAGGGACGCACTGCCAGCTGGTGGGAGAACATCGAGATGGAAGTCGTCCTCCCAGAGGAGTGGCACAATAATTTCAGTGCAACGGCCCTCGTTTGGTGTTATTACGTCCACATATAGAAGGCTAGTCTATTGTCATGCAATCAAAAGTCAGTGTGGTCAAGAAACTTCCTGGTTGACGTGTTTGGTTAGCGATAACGCATGCAGCTGCCAAAAACTAAAAATGAGGTGGACTCCCTTGTAGAGAAATTCGAACCGATGCATGGCCTCCTACAGTGCCTTGGTGTTCTGGATAGCACACATGTGGGAATAAAAGTCAGGCAATTCCACAGATGACCTGAGCAGAAAGGGGAATTTTACCTGAAAACATTCAGTCAACTTTATAAATACTGTTTCATTGACATGGTAGTGAAATGGCCTGGAAGCATACATGACACAACACACACCATCAATGAAACAAATCCATCCTTGTCCCAGACGGCTTGTTGACAACGAGGCACCTATCCCAGTGTACATTTTGGGCGACCCTACTTAGCCCTTACTACCATGATGAATGAAAGAATATGCAAACTGCACAGGAGCAGTATTTTGGACTTCCTTTATGCAAAGCATGCATGGTGTGCTTTTGAATGTGCTCTTGGAAGGCTCAAGGCACGTTTTGGAACTTTGAGGACACTCGTGGATGTCAATCTACATGAACCGCCCTTTGTCATTTATGAATGTTTTGTGCTCCATAATTACCGCGAGGCTTCTAAAGACACAATACATGACAACCATGTTACTGAAGCTATTCGGATGGACAGAGACCACCAGCCAGGCTCAGAACCAGACGTCAGAGGAGACAGCTTGACAAACGAAGGAAAGGGAATGAGAAGAGTGCTTACCCAGTACCTACATCCATAAAAAGAACAATGTTGTCATGAGTGAGAAACACTAATTCATGGCCATGACATCACGTCACACCAAAGTTCAAAACTGGTTATTAGTTTTTAATGGTCACATGGCTTTTTTTGTTACATTTTCAAGGAAAATGTTCTCTAATAACGTGTGGCAAGGCGATCTTGTGGTTAGCGCGCAGACCTCACAGCTTGGAGACCAGGGTTCAATTCCACCCTCGGCCATCTCTGTGTGGAATTTGCATGTACTCCGGTTTCCTCCCACATTCCAAAAACATGCTAGGTTAATTGGCGACTCCAAATTGTCCATAGGTATGAATGTGAGTGTGAATGGTTGTTTGTCTATATGTGCCCTGTGATTGGCTGGCGACCAGTCCAGGGTGTACAGCGCCCTTACCCAAAGACAGCTGGGATAGGCTCCAGCACCCCCGCAACCCTTGTGAGGAAAAAGCGGTAGACATTTAGTGAATGAATGAATGTTCTCTAATAACCTCATATCTGATTGTTGTATGATTCTATGAATTTATATTCAGTTACTGAATATGTCCCTTATGTAATCTATTACTCTGCCCAATTGGAGTACTAGATAGATAGACTTCCTTTATTGTCATTGCACAAAAACACAGTAGTGAAATTGCCAACGAAATGTCATTGCCTGGCTCCCATATAACAGACACAAAAGAAGATAAGTAATAATAAATAATAACAATAATAATAATGTGGAGAATAAATAGACACCAAATATGAACAACATAATGTAAAGTGCAGCGTGAACAGTAAATTGCCCAACTAATTTTAATAATTAAAATAAATAATAATAATGTAAGTAAGATAGAGGGGCTTATTTGGCATTCAGCAAATGCTGAATGCCAAATCTGATGGCCAGGGGGAAGTAGCTGTCTCTGAACCTGGTCGTCCTACAGCGGATGCTGCAGAGCCTTCTCCCCGATGCCAGGCGAGAGAACAGTCCATGCTGGGGGTGTGTGGGGTCAGAGCAGATCCGATGGGCTCTAGATACACACCGGCTGTTTGCTATTTCCCTAATGGGGGGGAGCTGGGTCCCGATGATCTTCTCCGCTGTCCTCACCACTCTCTGCAGTAACGTCCAGTCCGAGGCCTTGCAGCTCCCAGACCAGACGGAGATGCAGTTGGTCAGCAGACTCTCGATAGTCCCTCTGTAGAAGGTGGTAAGGATAGGAGGGGAGAGGGAGGCTCTTCTCATCCGCCGCAGGAAGTGCAGTCGCTGCTGTGCCTTCTTCGCCAGAGCGGAGGTGTGGAGTGACCAGCCGAGGTTGTCCGTGATATGCACCCCCAAGTACTTGGTTGTGTTCACAACTTCTACGGCTGTGTCGTTGATGCTGAGTGGAGTGTAGCTGGGTCTGGATCTCCTGAAGTCGACGATGATCTCCTTTGTTTTGTCAACGTTCAGGATCAGGTTGTTCGCCTTGCACCAATCCACAAGGTGTCGCACTTCCTCCCTGTAAGCCAGTTCGTTGTTGTCCTGAATGAGGCCCACAACTGTTGTGTCGTCCGCGTACTTCAGGATATGGTTGCTGCTGTACTTGGGGCGACAGTCATGGGTCATTAGGGTAAACAACAGGGGGCTCAGAACACATCCCTGGGGTGAGCCGGTGTTCAGGGAGATGACACTGGATGTGTTGTCGCCCACTCTGACATACTGGGTTCTATCTGTGAGGAAGTCAAGCAGCCAGTTGCACAGGGAGGTCTTGAGGCCCAGTGGCTCCAACTTGCGTACCAGGTCCTGGGGGATGATCGTGTTGAATGCTGAGCTGAAGTCTAGGAACAGCATCCGTACATGGGTGTTTTTCTTCTCCAGGTGCTCCAGGCTCAGGTGGAGAGCAGTGGAGATGGCGTCTTCAGTGGAGCGGTTTGGCTGGTACGCGAATTGGAAAGGGTCGAGTGATGGGGGGAGTATGGAGGTGATATGGTCCTTAACCACCCTCTCGAAACATTTCATAATGGTTGATGTGAGTGCAACGGGCCGAAAGTCGTTCAGACATGTAATAGATGGTTTCTTGGGCACTGGAATTATTGTGGCGGACTTGAAACACGGGGGGACTACAGCTTGGGCCAGTGAGGTGTTGAAGATGTCTGTGAGTACGTGGGCCAGCTGGTCTGCACATTCCTTGATCACCCGTCCTGGAATGGCGTCTGGGCCTGCAGCTTTCCGCACGTTGACCTTCCTCAGGACTCTCCACACAGCAGCAGTATCAAACTTGACTGCCTGTTCATCTGGGTGGGGGGTAGCCTTCCTCGCAGGGTTATTGTTCAGAGCCTCAAACCTTCCGAAGAAGTCATTTAGCTCATTGAGGAAGCTGATGTCATTCTGGCAGGATGCAGGTCTGGCTTTGTAGTCAGTGACAGTCTGGATGCCCTGCCACAGTCGTCTGGTGTTGCCGGGGTCCTGGAAGAAGCTTTGGATCTTCCGGCTGTGGGCACGCTTTGCCACTCTGATGGCACGGTTCAGATTTGCCCTTGCTGATCTGAGTGCCATCACATCACCAGATTTAAACGCAGCATTGCGTTCTCTTAGTCTTTCACGCACCTCCTGAGTCATCCAAGGTTTCTGGTTGGCCCGTGTGATGATCGTCTTGGTGACTGTAACCTCCTCCATGCACCCTTTGATCGCTCCACCGTTACTTGGATAACTACTGTAGTGCAACATGTGAGTGAAACATGTGCAAGATTCCCAATCAATATTTTCTCGAGTCTTGTTGACTTTGTACTCTAAAACTACTTTTAGAAGCAATTTTACCTCCTTGTCAGTCCACACGAACGAGCCTGGCGCCATGTTTTGTATTTGCAGAAGTGACCGTACGACAGAGCATGTTAGAGAATGTTAGGAACTACTTCCACCTACACGGTTGGCTTGCTTATGACTGTGGTTTCCAGTGTATTTCGCAGGTCCATGTAGATGGATTTTTTTTGTGTGGACACCAATTTTTGTGGAACATATGCGGTTTTAAAATAGCCCGTTATGTGTGGACAAGGCCTTATTCTCCTATAGCTCGTATTTTTTCTCATCTCCATCAAAAATGAGCCTCACCCAGAGGATGCTTGGAACTGCGTCCTTTTTACTCATGCTGCTGGTGGATCACTTTACGCAGCTCTCACGTGCACGCAGTTAACGTCAACTTTCACCTGGCAGGTTGACTAAACTGTTAAGTTATGACTCTGGGCACATTACCTGTTAACAGAGTTTCTTCTTGCTCAGCTTTTACTTGACATAAACCACAGCACACAACACTTTGTTTGGTGAACACCCACGTAAGATGGCCACAAGTTATTTTCTGCCACACACACAGACCATCCATTCACATGATCAGTGATTGCCATGACAACATGAACACACACGTACACACCATCGATTCACATGATCAGTGATTGCCATGACAACATGAACACACATTGAGGCAAAATATCCAAAATGAGAGCACATCTTGAACAGCAGCTTCACCTTGTTTAGTCTTGACTCTGGTCATCCACAGGAGACCACTACCTGAGCTTCTCAGAGCTCGAGACGGCGAATCTCCAAAATGTGCTGCTGTGAGGACTGTCATGGCGGGCAAACGCGATGCCACCAGCAGCTATGTGCTCCCGTGTTCACGGCACCTCAAACTCATTAAACTCCTTCATTTTGCATAGAAACATAAGTGCTGCTTATAGGAAAGTTCCAGTTGTGTGCCACCGTCGTGTGTAAAATAGTAACTACATGATGCATTATATTTGTCTCTATGATGTGTTAAATTCAGCAATGCTGCTTGCCACAATTTAGCAATTTTGGAGATTTGGAGAAATATTTTGAAACGAAGAATTTTAATTATTCTTTATTAATTCATCTTAGTCATATTCATAGTAATTTGTATTTTCCCCATCAGTGTGTTTATTTTATTTTTATGTGTTTTGTCAGGTTTGGACTCCGTCGCAGCTCAGGTAAATCAATGGTTTCATGAATCAATGAATTATTGTGAGAAAGCTATCTGACCGCAGCCACCTTTTTAGTACAGGTAGTAAAATATGCATGTACACATGCGTGCATATAAAGTATGTTCATCCATGCTAAAGCAACATTTCTTTTTTTTTTTTCCAACATGTGTAGGAGGATAATTTGCTTGGAGCGTCCTCTCAAAAGCACACTCAGCTGTTTGCTGGTGTACTAAAAAAATAGGTCATCAAAAAAGTTATTTTTTATACGCCCTATTTCTGAATAAACAAATATATTCTATCTGCTTATGGGTCAAAGGCAAGTAAGGATTTAAGATTTGAAAATGTAATGAAAGTGTCTAAAAGTGACAATTTAAACTATTTTTGTGAGTGTTCTGTACACAACTAAAAAAACAGACATTAATCTTAAAGGTGACCTATTATGGTCATTTTTCAGCCCTTTGAATTGAGTTGTGGACTCCTATAGAGCAGCTACACACAAGAACCACCACAGAAAGTTCTTCCAGAATCTGCACCTATTCATCTGTATTTCTTTGGATTTCGTGGTTCCCGCGGAAATGGTTTGTTTTAATGTATTCCACCCACGGCCCGCCCCCAGGCACGCCTACTTTGCTGGTTTGGGCCACTAGTTGCTAACGGTATAGGAGATGATAATGGATTGTGATTCTTTTAACATACAGCCATGTGTGTTGGATTCCGAATTCGATACGGAAGTACAAACTGTGCAGTTTGCAATTTCTCAAGAGAGGAGAAATTGACGTTTTCAAGACTCAATTGGAATTAGCTCTTGTATTTTAGCGTGTTTTAGATTTTCTACAACATCAGTAACGTGTTGTGTTTTGCGGGACTAGCAGTGTGTAAAAACCCGGGTAGAGCTATATTAGCAACCCTGTTTCCTGTATGCTATAATGCTATACAGACAAGCGCTTTTGCTCCATGATTAGTGAGTGAGTTGTGCAATGTAATGTGTTTTCGAATGTTCATATATTTTTTACATCACAAATATGCTGCGGAAACTGAAACTGAGATGTTTCGTCTTTGGCGGTATTCCTGCATGTCTAGCTGACCAAAAGTTTGACACAAAAGTTTGTTGGAATTATAAATTTCTCGAGCAGGGGGTAATCCAAAAGGTGTTATATGTCCCCCAGTACATACAAGATACATCAATGGTTTGTTTATGGAAGACAACATACAAACATCCAATTTATTGATGAACCACAGCGCTGAGTGAAACCACCAGCGCATGAACAAATATACAGCAAGAAATAAAATGCTCTTGTCAGTCAAAACATTGCGTTATTTTATTTATGTGACATTGCATACTCTTGAAATGACTTTTTGATTCATTGTGACCACAATCAGAGCTTTACCTGCAGGACGATTATAAAAAGCTTCATTTGGAATCAGTGTAACATAAGCAAGCTGTCATGGTTTGTATTGCCCCTCATTCATTCTATCCCTTATCCTACCCCTTACCTGGACGTTTTGCATCGTCACAAGAGTGGTGTCCTAATTTGACTTAAACCAAGGGGCGGAGACAACTCGGATACAATACTCCAGCGGCAGAGTGGCGACCGAAAGATATAAATGGCAAAGGTTTAATTTTATTTGAAGACGCAAGTTACAATGGAATGCATCACATAATTCAATTCATAGTTTTACACGTGCAAAAGGAGCAGGAAGAAGCAAAGCTTATTAAACCCTGGAGTTTGAAGGTTAGCTAGGTTAGTAGTTCATTCGTATTAATAAATTTGTTCAACCTGTTCGCTTCTCGGTAATGTTAGAGAATTGTGGCAATAAGGAGACTGGTCGGTAGTTTGTAGATGTTTGTCTCATTTTTTTATTTGGAACTACTTTATTTGGTTATGTTCAGATTCAGGTTGTTCTCATTGATTACTTTTTTATAGTTTCCATTTCAATTTCATTACAATCAGTTGATAGTTTTGCTTTACAATTATTGACAATATCAATGATTTTCCTTATTTGTCACATCAATGAGAAACGTGGAATTTGGATTCCTTTCTATTGTTCCATTCCAGTCAGGAATTTCTTCTTCTGGTTTTCAAACACATATTTGTTGAAATTTTGAACGATTAAACTAATTTTGAACTATTCATATCATCATTATTGGTGTTTCCAACCATGAAACAATGAGGGTATGTTTTCTCATTACTTTTCCAAATACTACTCTTTCAAAAGGCTGTTCTAATGTTATTTTTATTCTTATTTAATAATTGAATATAATATTCCTTCTTGTAGTCAACTTATTACTTATATGTTTTTTCTGCTTCTACAGTAAGGATGAGCTGGATACTCGTTATAAACAAGTATCTGTTACGGATAATGTATTTTTGCCGGATACGAATATTAAACAAGTACATTTGGTCATTATCCATATTTGTGTTTAAAGAAAATGCTCATTATGCATTCACTCTTCACGCTCTTTGATTGGCCAGTCGCACACAGCTTTTGAGCACACTATTATTATATTACTGTTACTATTATTACTGTATTTACAATGACTTTCCAGTTGTAGCCCCATCAGTCATGTGTATGTGTCATTCCTGCAGTAAATGCTGAGCCAACGGAAGTCATCCCTCTGCTCCACCGTACATGTAGCACTCCAGGACTCCAGGACCATTCAAAAGCAGCAATCCCAGCATAGAAAAGTCAAATGCATTACAATTGTCAGACTGGGGTTGGGGAACAGAGAACGGATCCCAGGATGAGGATACGGGGAATTTGATGGGGAACAGCTGCAGCTTCCTAGTAGCTCCACCTGGCTAATAGAGTGCCAATGATTGCAAAGGACAAGCTCAACAAAGAATAAGGCGCAGAAAATAATCAGATAAGGACAAAATACCAAACAGATAATAACGAGGGATGTCCCATGCTGATATCATCCACCGATAATTATTGATTATCAGTATTATCAGTATTTGTGGCTGATATTGTTGATATCCGATATAGGTTGATATCGGTATCGAGATTTTAGTACAACTGTACTAATTTAACTCATTTTACAACAGTGCTTCTCTAATACTATGTAGACGGGGGGGGGGGGTGAGTGTTTTTCATTTTAATGCAGACCTACCTGTCATGTTCCGGCATGGTTGCGTAGTGTATCGACCCCAGGATGCAGAGATGAGGACCCAATTGCAGGTAAAAATGTATTTATTGTAGATGCTACGCATCAGCACAACTCACGAGCAAGTCCAACAGAAAAAACGACAATGACCCAACAACTAAAAGAGCGCACACCTGAACTAACTAGACAAAAAGGTGCAGGAGATAATTGAAAGCAACGGAAAACAGAACAGAGCAAAAGAGGAAGTGAATACAAAATAAGGGCATGAACCAGGAACTAAAAAAAAGAGGAAAACTAAGAGCTGTCATGAGGGGGTGAGGCCCAATCGTGTACCTACCAACATGTACAAATTTATAGTACTCAACATGCAATTTGACTCCGAAATATGCTTGTATGCTCCCCATTTTGTTGCATTTTCCTGGTTTCAGGAAGATAAATATTAATAAATATTATCATTTTCTCTCGTATTTCAAATCGGGGTGATGCTAAAAAAAATCCTGTCCTTTTGGGGGGGTGGGGGGCATGACAGAAAATAATTGAGCACCACTGCTCAATAAAAATATATGTGATGTTACACATATTGGTATTGGTTGATATCGGAATTGGAAATTGTGAGTTTGACAGTATAGGCAGTATCGGCCCTAAGTCATGGTCTCTGACAGTATCGGCAGTATTGACAGTATCGGCAGTATCGGCCCTAAGTGAATAATGGCCTCACCATGACCACTCTAATGACAAATTTCTGTCTCCAGCTCTGATGGTAGAAAACATTTATTATGAACAATGAAATGTAATGATCTCACCTGCCAGCCAGCGGTGAAGGCTGATGATGTAATGAGAATCAAGTAGTGTCCCATTTCTTAGTGGCCGGAATATGAAGGGGGTAAGATGAAGGGGAAGGGCTAAGCGGTAGAAATATGATTCAGCCTCGGCTTTGCTTTGTAGCCACCATTGTTTTATCCTTGCCTGTGTCTTGATGAGGAAAAAAAAAAACACACCTCAAATATCCCTAATAAGCAGCATAGGAAAGTATTTCCAAGGGAGAAAATGTTATTAATCCAATATCTAACAACCACAAAGGCATTACTGTCTTGGGATGGATCTGTAAAGCCGTGGGCCTCCCTCCAGCTGTGTGTAGCTGAGCAGAAAATCTCATGTCATGCCATTTTGCTGTAAAATAATTGAAAATCCATATCTATAATTACAGTGAACACACGTTGTACCAGAAGAGCCGTAGTACTGAGAATAGCTGGTGGGAACAAATCAAAATGCTGTCACGTTGTCATGAAAGCATATTACCATCGTGTCTCAGTCGTACAGTTAGATGGACATATTGGACGTTTCACCTCCCATATTTCTGTATGTCTCTAGTAGCTGTGATGCACAAGCAACCTCTGCACTTACAGTATTTTGACATATTCATTAGCAGCTAGTACTTTGCACACACAGCCAAACTTTCACATAATGTACAGGAAATATTAGTGCCTTGCTCGTGTCGGCAGCAATAACTTGAACTCTCCAATGAACTGCTGTAAATAGTTTTGTGTGGGCGCCTTCGGCGTTGGGGCAGGAATACATTTCAGATGCTCCCGTTGGGATTCTGTCAGTAATGTGTGTTGTTTTGTCTTTTATCCTCCGCAGATGTCCACTGGTCTAACATAAAAATGAGAAATAATCTACTTTGCAGTAATCCTAATTGTGGTGGAAAAAGAATTCGAGTGTCTTGCGAATTGGGTGGTGTGTCCCGGCAGCACATCCACACTGATAATCCCAGTGTCACGCAAAACTTGATCAATATATGATAACTCAGTGTTAAAGCTATTTTTTATATTCCACTTTCCGGTTGCTTATAGTGATGTTTATTTCTGCGGAACATGATTTTGTTTGTTTCTGAAGTTGTGTTGTGCAATGGTGACCTAAAAGCATGACATTGCAAGGACCTCATCCCTGCCAAGGGCAAAATCCTGCTGTTAGATTTTCAGATGCTTGTCGCAGACCACCAACAGTTTACATGATGACAGGAGGTAGCTGACAGAAGCATCAAATGACCTTCATGATTCACTGCCCCTGTGGCAACATTTGTTTCTCAGCTTGAAAAGGACCAAGACATCTGTGGTTTCCATCGTGGGGGTGGGGGGGCACTTAGACATGTATTTTGTAGGTATCTATGGGGACGTGAGGGGGTTGAGAGAGAAGACTTAAAGTGGTGCTGCCAACGCACTGCGAGCAAACCTCTATCCCTCCAGCCACCGTCTGCTCTCTAATGGCGGTATGTCCACAATCAGAGTGCATTCACAGACGGATGAATGCACGGGGGCGGGGCTGAAAAAAATCATCTTCAGGGAATCTTCTTACCTGTAAAAATGGTCTCAAGTTATATTATTCATGACTTCAGTAGCATGAATTTACAACACTTTTTGGGGCTTTTTAAGTGATTTGTGTGATCAGTAATGATCTTTTAATTGTACAGTAAACCTCGGATATAACGGATTCAATTGTTCCCACTGGTTTTGTCCGATATAAGCGAAATCCGTTATATTCGTATACCGGAAAATGTCCGTTTTACGCATATATCGGATTTATATCCGGTATATGCGTAAAACAGATTTTATCCGTTATAAAAAGGCACTTCCTTGACTATGTTTCCAATGTACCTGGACGCGCAGGCAACGCTGCAAATGCTGCAAATGACGTCGTATAGCGGCCTGTCACGATTCTGCGAATCGGAGCGCCACGATGCGGCCATCCGATATATGCGAGGGAAATTTAATGGAAATGCATTGGAACGGGACTGGAGATTTTGTCCGAAATAGGCGAAATCTGTTATAAAAAATCTGATATATGCAATGAATTTTTATTGGAAATGCATTACAGAAAAATTGGTTCTTTTTTATCTGTCCGTTGTGAGCGAATTTCCAATATATCCGAGTCTGATATTTTTTGAGGTTTACTTCAGTACAAAGTTCATTTTTACTTCTTTTTTTTCAATTCATATATACTGTATGTAGCACGCAGGCCTCACAGCTAGGAGTTCAATTCCACCCTCGGCCATCTCTGTGCATGTGTGGGTACTCCGGTTTCCTCCCACATTCCAAAAACATGCTAGGTTAATTGGCTACTCCAAATTGTCCATAGGTATGAATGTGAGTGTGAATGGTTGTTTGTCTATATGTGCTCTGTGATTGGCTGGCCACCAGTCCAGGGTGTACCCCACCTCTCACTCGAAGACAGCTGGGATAGGCTCCAGCACCCCCACAACCCTTGTGAGGATAAGCGGTAAAAATGAATGAATGAATATACTGTATGTCTTAAGACCAACCATACACATGACATACTTTTTTCTCTTGTTTACACTTTCAAAGTTCAAACCTTCATTTGAATTTTGATGAAACCTACGATGTTGGATACGAAAAATTACTCAGTGACTCACAAATATTTCCCAGTTCCACTGACAGTGCCTCATATTGCTCCTGTCGTAGTATTTTCCCGTATGTATGTCTATGTATTTTCTTCCTCCAACTCCAGGTGCTTTTGACAACGTTCCGTCAACATTGTGGGTGTTGTCGTGGATCAAACTTGCAAACATACAACACTGACTAACAGACTAACACTGCTTGCATCAAACATTTATGTAAATTTGGCAAGCCGAATGCATTCTGTACTGCACGGGAAGGCATGGAGGAGATTGATTGACAATGGTCTACAGTCTCTTCGTCAATCAGAATGCAAGACCCAGTGTACGGATTCTCCCTTAGGCAATCAGGACGTAGAACACAATACACGTTCATAAGCTGTATTACTATATCTGGTTCTTTTTTATCATGTTCTCCCCGTTTTCTCCGGGTAATCCGGTTTCCTCCCACATTCCAAAAACATGCTAGGTTAATTGGCGACTCCAAATTGTCCAGAGGCATGAATGTGAGTGTGAATGGTTGTTTGTCTATATGTGCCCTGTGATTGGCTGGCCACCAGTCCAGGGTGTACCCAGCCTCTCGCCTGAAGACAGGTGGGATAGGCTCCAGCACCCCCACGACCCTCGTGAGAATAAGCGGTAGAAAATGAATGATGAATGAATATAAATACCTATAAATGATGAATGAACAATGTTATGGTCAAAGACGTCAAAGATGAGTAGCAAATTGTTGTACTTGAGATCCACATTTTTGTGTTTTGCTATGCGTTCATTCATTCATTTTCTACCACTTATCCTCACGAGGGTCACGGATGTGCTGGAGCCTATCCCAGCTGTCTTTGGGCGAGAGGCGGGGTACACCCTGGACTGGTGGCCAGCCAATCACAGGGCACATATAGACAAACAACCATTCACACTCACATTCATACCTATGGACAATTTGATGTAGCTGGGAGACAATGACTTTGGTTCCAGTTTCCATTTTGTTAGCTTGGTAGTAAATTGGGAACAACACATTTTTTTTGTGATAAAAACGCACACAGTGTATTAATAACACGACAATACGCATTTCATATTGTGCGCTAACCAGAACAAGTACGCAAACTGAGTCAAAATATAGACATAAATATTTGTATGTTTCTGTACTCAGCTATTGTAAAGTTATTATTAAAGTTAAAGTTATGATTTTAAAAAATCTCGACAGTTAAATAATCATATTTGTGATTGCTCACTGACTTCATGAATTAATCTTGCATTGAATAGATCACAATTAATTTAAAAAAGGAATTGATTGCAACTGGACTGTTCAGGGTGTCTTGGAGGGTGTTTGACCTCTCATCCGGGCAGGCCTTAACAGTTCATGCTCAAAGACTAATTAGGACACCTCTAGTCTGAGGGGACGGTGCAGGATCCACAATTATCCTCGAAGATAGAGGAGGTAGAGACTCTTTTGTTGTGCAAAACAATAGTTAGCTTTGTTAGAGTTGATATGCTTAACAAAGTGACATTCAGGAACATCACGTTTACACTTGCACAATTCAACAAAGAGGCACTCTGTTTAATTTATTGTTGAATTTATTTGTACCCACAAATACATTCATAGTTTAAAAGAATGTGGAAAGAGAGCCTTATACAGTCGTTCCTCCTTTGATTATCGCTCCATCAATATATTGCGTATTTTTCAGAAATGTATTAATTACTAAACGATCACTGGTCTGTGCTATGATCTAGTCAAAGTATATTGAAGTCTAAGTGATGTAGTATTCCTGTCCCTAGGCAAGAGTAATGACACAAAACAATGAGGCATTACCATACATGACATGACCTTAACACCGCATGAAGTCATGTGTTCTCCTCCCATTCCATGTGGAAGTGGTAAGTTTTTATTCATTCATTCATTCATTTTCTACCGCTTTTCCTCACGAGAGTCGCGGGGGTGCTGGAGCCTATCCCAGCTGTCTCCGGGCGAGAGGCGGGGTTCATCCTGGAATGGTCGCCAGCCAATCACAGGGCACATATAGACAAACAACCATTCACACTCACATTCATACCTACCCAATTAACCTAGCATGTTTTTGGAAGGAATGTTTTTGGTTTTTGGGAGGAACCGGAGTACCCGGAGGAAACCAGAGTACCCGGAGAAAACCTACGCATGCACGGGGAGAACATGCAAACTCCCCACACGGATGGGTACGTTTTTATCTTAATCCTAAATCCCTCAAATTCATTCATTGAATCTGGAACCAATTAACGACCACGAATAATGAAACATAGATCACTGTTGTTATGAATATTACTTACGATCTGACCTAAAATGTCTGAAATTGACAAAACTAGGTGGCAGGTAAAATCACAGAGACTAACCCAGCCCATGTGTGCTGAGAAAAAAATGAATTAAGAAGCCATATATTTGTAGACGACCTTTGTTTAGGGTTCCAGGGATTGTTGCATATGAAACAGGCTTTTTCATTATCCTTCATATCCTTTTCACTTAGATTTCATGGTTTTTTTTTTTGCGGGGGGGGGGGGGGGCAGTGTGTACTGTGTAGGATTGCTATAAAAATTACAATTTTGAGTTCATCATATTCCCTATAATCTGGGGTATGTTTAGTGCTTGCAATATGAAGTAATGCGAGACTGTGAGAGACAGTTGCTTCATAGAAAAGCAGAGCCGATCGAGCCACTAAAGCCTCAGGGAAAGAGATGTTCTTGCAGAGCCAGGGGCTGCACGTGCTTGACTGCACCCCTCTGACACCACCCATCACTCTTTGAAACCGAACATTTCATATGCCCATCATGCTCTCCCTCGGTGTAATATAGCTGGTACAGTTTAAAGGATGAGGGCTACCCCGAGGACACTTCATCCTGCTGGGGTGAAACATCTTCTTGGGAGTTTGTAATGATTCCGGTTCACAGGAGAAGCATAGCATCAAGTCAATATTCAGTGGTTTAATATGTACAGTATGTGAAACAAGAACAGATTAGATGACAAAAGTCTGTCACTGTCATCTTATTGGCTGTAACTTGTTTGTTTACACCGTGTACACCTGTCATTTGTTCGCTTGTATCCACAAGACAGAGCTGCTGACATCCCATTTTGGTGTTCCTTTCAAATGTCTCCTTTTCTCACTCGGTTTTGGGGATTATGGTTCTTTCTTTACGCTTTTTAAACAGACTATTTTGCAGCATGCTGAGCTGAGCAGCAGTGAAGTGGGAGAGGGAAATAAAAATAGCCTGGGTTGTCAGCAGGGGTTTATGATGGCCTCTATCCCTCAGAGAAGTCTTACGCACTTCCCTTACGATAGACAAGAGCGGCAAAGTTGGAGGAGGATGGAGCGCAAATGACGTGCGACAAAACTTGAGGCATTTCGTCAGTCGTGGGGGGATGTTCTGACAAAATAAAAAACAGGCTCTCGTCGTGGCAAAGACCAATTATTTTTGTAGATTAATTGACTTTAATAAAAATAACCCTAAATAGTCAGTATTTGACAGGGTTGCATTGCTAACTCAAAAGAGGACCTATCCCAATGTGGTGGGAGGTGTTTGGTTCAGCTGCTGAGGCGCTGTTCAGTCATGTGACACGGAGGGGGGGGGGGGGGGGTGTTTCTCTGCGTTGTGACAGACAGTAGAAACACACATCCATGTTACATCTTGAATGAAACAGCTGTATCGATCTTTTTACATTGGTATCAATCAATATTATCGATATATGGATCAATCTACCCACCACTAATGACCAGCTTCTAATGTACTTGTTACTAATGTACTAATTGTTTAATTCCCCTCAGGTGATTAAAAAAATGTTTTTATATATTTTAACTTCCATGCATCCATTTTCTGTACCGCTAATCCTCACGGGGGTTGCGGGGGTGCTGGAGCCTATCCCAGCTGTCTTGGAGTGAGAGGCGGGTTACACCCTGGACTGGTGGCCAGCCAATCACAGGGCACATATAAACAAACAACCATTCACACTCACATTCATACCTATGGACAATTTGGAGTCGCCAATTAACCTAGCATGTTTTTGGAATGTGGGAGGAAACCAGAGTTCCCAGGAAAAAACCCACCCATGGGGAGAACATGCAAACTCCTCACAGAGATGAAGCAGAAAATCGAAAACCACTCGGCCTATATTTTATCTTACTTTATTAAAAACGTTTTTTTATTAGGGCTGTCAAATAACAAGTTTCTTATCAGCTTAATCACAGTTTTCAAAGTAATTAATCCTGATTCTTCACCATTTGCACCCACATGTCCATTTTACTGTATGAAAAGAAGGAAAGATAAATGACAGAACATGACTCTATGTATTTGTATGTATTAAAAGCTCCAAAAGAACAGAACATACAAATCAAGCTGAAAGATACCACAAAATCTATTTGTTTAACACGACTTCATTTGTGTTATTATGGACAATGATGGGTTGCATTCAAAAACGCAATGCCGTTTAAGTTGACTTGATATGTATTGTGTGGATTTTCATAAATGCAGAAAATTGTAATTCCGAATTCCGAGTTACGTAGTGTGTTTGAACACATCATCATGTTAACAACATCGGGCCAGCACAGATAAAGATGTTGTGATGTTACCACTGTTCGAAATGTACCTTGTGGTGGAGAATGAGAACGCGTTACAAGGGTGAACAGAGAGACATGTTTGCAAGTTTGAGATACATACAGTCTGAAATCATGATATAAAATTCCATAAATCATAAATCATAGAACAAAGGAGATAATAAAATTAAAATACTTATACATAAAATACTTTCAGTTGCCAAATGCATAGTTGAATAGAATTGTTGCCAGCTTTGATTTGAACATTGCCAAAGTTGAGGATTGTCAAACATCTTCTGGAAGATTGTTCCAGATTTTGGTCGTGTAAAACTGAAACACAACCTCACCATGTTTAGTCCGGACTCGAGGCACCCGAAAGAGACCACTACCTGAGCTTCTCAGAGCCCCAGATGGTTTATGTTTCTCTAACATGTCACCATGAAAAAAACATGAAAAGACTTGAAAATGAAGGACTAATATGGTAATACATACATATTTCCTGGCTCTAGTCAGGACTTGAGCAGCAGCATTCTGGG
Organism: Doryrhamphus excisus; assembly: GCF_030265055.1. NCBI lineage: Eukaryota > Metazoa > Chordata > Actinopteri > Syngnathiformes > Syngnathidae > Doryrhamphus > Doryrhamphus excisus. The sequence continues at coordinate 5,074,533 of NC_080477.1, forward strand.
GTACTGCAGCTGTTTTACAGCTGGTTTGGTGAGCGCAGTGAGAAGTCTGTGACAGTAGTCTAGCGTGCTGGAGACAAAGGCATGGATTAGTCTCTCCAAATCCAGTTGAGACACTATTCCCTTGATTTTGGCAATGTGTTTTAAGTGGTTAAAATGTTATTGATTTAATATGGCTGTTAAAGATCAGATCTTAGTTATTATTACCCCTACATTTCAAGCCTGATGATGAGTTTTTAGAGAAAGTCTCAGGGCGACTGATAACTGATATCTTTTTGTTTGTGTGGGCCAACGTCAATGATTTCAGTCTTGTCTTACGAGAGCAGGAGAAAGTTTTTTGCATCCACAAACTGATCTGTTTGATGCAGTGACAAAGTAAATCTGCAGGATTGACGGCAGGTGAAAAGATACATTTCAAGCACAACTTTCACTTTGGCCATTTTTTCACCTTAACTTTGCATCAAACATGGTCTCTTCTGTTGTACAGTTGCATCATCACCTCTTTTTTTCCTCTCTGAGCAAAAAAATACAAGAGACATTTAAATACGTCATTGATAACGAGCGTTTGGGTTGGGGTAAAAAAACATATAAATACGTCTTTGGTAGTGAATGGGGCGGCACGGCGGTTGAGTGGTTAGCGTGCAGACCTCACAGCTAGGAGACTGGGGTTCAATTCCACCCTCAGCCATCTCTGTGTGGAGTTTGCATGTTCTCTCTGTGCATGCGTGGGTTTTCTCCGGGTACCCCGGTTTCCTCCCACATTCCAAAAACATGCTAGGTTAATTGGCGACTCCAAATTGTCCATAGGTATGAATGTGAGTGTGAATGGTTGTTTGTCTTGTTTGTCTGGGGACCAGTCCGGGGTTTATCCCGCCTCTCGCCCGACAGCTGGGATAGGCTCCAGCACCCCCCGCGGTAGAAAAAGTGGTAGAAAATGAATGAATGGTAGTGAATGAATTAAGGGAGAAAAACATCCAAAGCGACATGGACCTGTGTGGAAAAGTGATGGCTCCTGAAAATATTATGTGTGACAAACATGCAAAAAAGTGAGAAATCATGTATGTGGTGTTGGAATTGCGCTACTGTTGATGTGTTGAGGTCGGAATAAAGTTATAAAACAGTGTCGGACTCTATATAACAATACAGTATCTGTCCATTGAAATACTCAGATAATTTAAACCAGTACAAAACTGCAGATATCTAATGCTTATGCTACATTTGAATGTATGGGCATTACTGTTCTACCGAATGTGAGGTTTGTCCTCTCACACAAGCAGTGACAAATTGTATGGCCTGTTAACGATCACCCCGATCACCCCATCCGTGTAAACTCCCAACCATTAGCTGAGAACTCCCTGCGTTTTGAAGGACAGGAGGCTGAGGCCAGAACTCCCCGTTGCAAAGCCTGGATTAGTTTTTAATCCTTGGAGGTATTTCTCTCGCTCCCCTGTGACCCCTGCTCTTGAAGAATCTGCTTACGGTGTGGCTTTTCAAGGTAAGGGAGTTGGACAGATATATATGTGGAAATACTCACTGAAGAAGATAGGAAAATGTTTTATACATAAGAGGGAGGATGCCATGCAGTCTCTGTCCTGTGTATATATATTTTTTTTGTTTGTTTTTTTAGGCCTAAATATCAAATAAATAAAAGGTTTCTGAACTCACTGCTTGTGAGTGCATGCTAATTTCTACTACATTTACATTTAGTTTCTCTCTACCCACACCCCTTTGACCTAATTAAAAACTGATTTTAGCTTTTGCATGCAGTTCATACGTGTTTACATGTCCTCTGTGTTTAATTGAAACATGGATAAGGTCATCCCTTCAGATAAAAAATAAACAGGATCCTGTGATCTTTAATTTAGATCATGCACATAGTCTCTGACTGTAAACTGTCCTAATCACATGCAAATGCCTCATATGTTGTAAAAGTCAAGCATTTGCGTTTCACAAATGAGCTTCACACAGGCTGTGATTGACAGCCTTTGATGAGCGTACAATAATTACGATCATCACCGCATAACCATCTCACTAATTACTGTGTCATAATCACTGCCATCTAGGAATTTAACACTGAGTCCTCATTTGCACACGATGAAATAATCACGCTCGGCTGCTGTAGTCTGGATTTCCAAATCATCGCACACAAATCCTTTGTATAAGAATAGTCGCTGTTAAAACAGAAACAGAGTCCCAATGTCACACAGACTAGAGTGTTTATAAGGCTACATCTCCGCTTGCCCCTTCCCGGTGTTCCCCCTACAGAGCAGATTAGATTATACCCAGATGAAGAAGTAGAATGAATGCTGGATCGCTGCATTCTATACGCTTCCTAAGGATGGATGATCTTCACGGATACGTGTCTGAGAAAGGATGCAGAATAAACATCCCTTGATAGTATATGCGTCACATTGTTGAGTCTTTTCTTGTAAACCCTTGTCACGGGGATGGCATGGCTCAGGTGGGAGAGTGGTCGTCTCCCAACCTGAAGCTTGCGGGTTCAATGCTCCATCCTCTTGTGATCATGAGGAAGTATCCTTGGGCAAGATACTGAACTACAGTTGGTAAATGTGCTAACTGTTTCAAAGCTTTTTGTGGAATTGGAAAGGCACTGTGCAAGTAAAAGACCCTTAATAACTGCAAACACTATTCATTTTGAAAGCTTTTTGAAAGCTTTTTGTTTTGACCTCAAAATTTAATTTTAAGCAGACATCCATCCATACAGCGAAGCTGATGAAGGTGTGGTTGACGGCAGTTTTGTTGTTTTTTTTTACTAAATAAGACATCAAACTTGCAAGTCATGTTGCCACTTAGCATTTTACATTTTTAAATACTCAGAAAGCAACTGGTGGGCCGGATTCAAACACTTGGTGGGCCGCATGTGGCCCCCGGACCGTAGTTTGCCCACCATTGTCCTACACGATGGCAGCCACAGAGGAGCTGAGTCGTGCGTCATTCACGTACACGGTGAAATTGGCAAGTTAAAAACGGCTGTGACAAGACAGCGCTGTGCAGGCATGCTACTTACGATATGAGAATTTTGTTTATTTTCAGTCGGCAGTACACAGACAGTAGTACCTGCTTTTGTACCAGGTACATTTTCATCAGAGCTGTGTACAGCTAGTTGTGTCTGCCGATGTTTTGATTTTATTTTTTTATTTTTTTTATTTTATTTTATTTTTTTATCATGACATTTGTTCGTTTTGGGGATCGTTCTGAGAAGATTCATGGAATTTCAGTTCATTTCAGTTGGGAAAATAGATTTCACATACAAACCATTTGAGTTACGAGCTCTGTCACAGAACCAATCAAACTGGTAAGTTAAGGCACCACGGTACTACTCACAGGAAGAGCTAGGCTCTTGCTAGCCACAGAGATCACAGGCCCACAAACCACCCTACTGTAATAAGATGATGATTTTTAAGAGGATGGTTTATCTTAGCCTAAAAAATGAGGTGAGAAGTTCACACATTTGAAAGGAGCTTGGACTAGGGCCACCGTTCGTTACCATCGAGGAATCAATTGAGGTGGTTCCAGAATCTCATTGAGATTGCAGCTGGATTCTTGGAGGTGATCCAACCTGGGCTACACCCACAATATGCACTAAGGAATATATAGTAGCTTGTTACATCTGGGAATGCCTCCGAGTCACTCAGTTGGCTGCCAGCATGAGCTGACCACACATAGCAGCATATCGAAGTACATCAGGGGTGTAACGACACACTCAGCTCACGAGACCAGACTACATACTATATTGGTTGATAAAATATATATATATCATATTTATTTATTTATCATATAATATTTTGGTAATGGTAATGGTTTTATTTCATTTGAACATGCATCAGATTACAATTGAGTGCATCCCATAATCAGTTCACAGTTCCACATGTCCAAAAGGAGTAGGAAGAAGCAAAGCTTATTAAATCCTACCCCTCCATCTGGTACTTTTACAATCAGTAACTGTTACATTTGTTCACTTCCTGCTTTCCATAATACAGTTTAAGGTTTTTTTTTTCTTTTTAATAATGTACCTCGTACCGAAGTACAAGGTGATATGAGCATCCAATGCCATAATGGGTACCATAGTGCGTGTCAATATAGTGATATATATAGCACATCATGACTGGTTCAAGACTCTTCATCCTTGTATTTAGCAAACATCAACTGCTTGTATTGTTTCTTGAATTGGCTCATCGTTGTGCATTGTTTGAGGTCCTTACTCAATCCATTCCATAGTTTGATTCCACATACTGAAATGCTATGGCTAGCATAACGTAGTCCTAGCATAGAAGTGTTTCAAATGTACTTCTTCCCTGAGATCATATTTCTCCTCTCTTGTAGAGAAGTATTGGATGACATTTTTAGCTAATTGGTTGTTTTTAGCCTTATGCATTATTTTAGCTGTTTGAAGATGAACTATATCAGCAAGTTGAAGTATTTGTGATTTTAGAAATAAGGAGTTAGTATGTTCTCTGTAGGCGGCATTATGAATTATCCTTAATGACCTTTTTTGCAGTACATTTAGCGAGTGAAGATTGCTTTTATAGTTATTAGCCCATATTTCCACACAATAAGTAAGATATGGTAGAACCAGAGAGTAATAAAGAGTGTGGAGTGATTTCTGATTGAGAACAAATTTTGCTTTGTTCAATATTGAAATATTTCTGGCCACCTTATGTTGTATATTTGTAATAGGAGGTTTCCAGCTCATATTTTCATCTATTGTGATCCCCAGAAATTTATTTTCTTTCACCCTTTCAATGTCTACACCGTCTATTTGTATTTGCTGGTACGTGTCCTTTCTGCTGTTACCAAACAACATGATTTTAGTTTTACTTAGGTTCAAGGACAATCTATGTATTATCATCAAGGATAACATTACTTGTGGTTGTAATATATGGTCTTCTTTTCTGGCAGATTTTTTTTTTATTATTGTAATTTTTATACCTACATGAAAATGTAATTCCCCATGTTTATACAGTCCAATGGTATTGTGTTTTCTTCCATCATACACTACCACCATTCATTTGACAATATAACAATCACATCTAGGGATGAACTTAAACCACCTAAATTATCATGTTTATCATGTCATTATTATTATGGAATATGCATGTTCTCCCCGTGCATGCGTGGGTTTTTCACCGGGGACTCCGGCTTCCTCCCACATTCCAAAAACATGCTAGGTTAATTGGCGACTCCAAATTGTCCATAGGTATGAATATGAGTGTGAATGGTTGTTTGTCTATATGTGCCCTGTGATTGGCTGGCGACCAGTCTAGGGTGCACCCTGCCTCCCGCCAGAAGACATCTGGGATAGGCTCCAGCACCCCCGCGACCCTTGTGAGGATAAGCGATACAAAATGAATGAATGAATAATTATTTGATATATATGATCTGTGTGAAGTTGCAAACATGGAGATAAATATAACAATAATGTCTCAGCCTGTATTTTTTTTAAAAGCACCACGTTCAGTACTACATGCAGTTTTCCAACTGACTTTATATCACCAGCCAGCACCCGAAACAAGCACACAAAAAAAAACACCGTCCGTTACTGATGCACGATCGTGCTTGCTGTCCTGTTAAAAACACTGTGTATTTTTTTTTAAAATATGTTTAAGATTGCAGGGTGCATACCACAACATATTGAGAGGGGAGTCATATTTTATGACAGCCATAAATGCAAAATGCTTGATGCCGTTGTGCATGTTGTGGCCAGTCAATGTTGGTCTGCTCAGCGCTGCACAACGTATTACGGAACAAGTTTACCTAGTAACTTTAGATATAAACCAAAACAGAGGTGAGCTGAAGAAAACATACTAAAGTGGAGGCATTGTGACAAACGCCATGCCATTTTAAATTTCCCCAATTGCACCTTGTGAAGCACCGCTGAGCTCCTCTGTGGCTGCAGCGCATCTCAGGAGAAACCGTCGCTGTGTGCGATTGGCCAATCACAGAGTGTGAAGAGTGAATACATAATGAGTATTTTCTTTAAACACAAATACAGATAATGACGAAATGTACTACTTTCATACTTGTATCCGGCAAAAATGCATTATCCATATCCGTAACGGACACTCATTTATAACTACAGTAGACCTCGGATATATCGGACTCGGATATATCGGAAATTCGCTCACAACGGACAGATAAAGAACCAATTTTTCTGTAATGCATTTCCAATAAAAATTCATTGCATATATCGGATTTTTTATAACGGATTACGCCTATTTCGGACAAAATCTCCAGTCCCGTTCCAATGCATTTCCATGAAATTTCCCTCGCATATATCGGATGGCCGCATCGTGGCAGGCCGCTATACGACGTCATTTGCAGCGTTTGCAGCGTTGCCTGCGCGTCCAGGTACATTGGAAACATAGTCAAGGAAGTGCCTTTTTATAACGGATAAAATCCGATTTACGCATATACCGGATATAAATCCGATATATGCGTAAAACTGACATTTTCCGGTATACGCATATAACGGATTTCGCTTATATCAGACAAAACCAGTGGGAACAATTGAATCCGATATATCCGAGGTTTACTGTAGTATGCGACTCATCCCTTACCACATCCTTATATTTCCCTGTATTTTCAGGTGGTCATTTTTTATACTCAGATGAAAACAATTTGTAGACACCAAATGGTTGCTGCCGGAATCCTGTTGACCACGGACAGCCACAGCCACCTTCAGTAAGTGAAAAGCATTTGGTTGAGATTGGAGTGTTCACTTGAAATTTAATGTCTTTGCCATCAAAACTTTTGAATTGCTTTCACATTAAGGTCTTGTTTTATGACTTGTTTTTATTACTGCAATGTCAAGCATTAACGTGTAATTTAAAAGCATTCGACTGAATGTGAGCAGAATCTCATCCTAGTCAATAAATTCCTTTATAACCTTTATTTGATACTTTGGTTAAATTGTGTTGGTATTCTGTCTATTTTCTATGCCGCTAACAATGAGTATCCAGCTCATCCTTAGAACTGAGTATGTTTTCAAAAACCAGAGTTACATAACTTGGTATGGAACAATGCTAATGTGAAGATGACATTCAGATTTGGGATAACTGTGTCCCAATATGAAGGGTTCCCATCAATCTCAGTTGCACTTGGGCAAAGAGATGTGTTAATTTCTAATTAAGCAGGTAGAGAGTTGGGCTCTGGGTATTATTTTTATTTGAAGAGAAGAACACAGTTTGACTCCAAACTCCAGTATTTCACTGTCATCCTTCCACAATGATGAAACCCACAAGCCGTATGTGCTTTAGTTTTATTTCTTGCAGAATGATGTATGTGAATATTTTAGTGTGCTGCCGCATGCATGGATTCCCTAGTGAGTTTTGTTGCCACCAGCAAACAGAGGAAGCGTTAAACTCATTCCCTCCCCTCGGGGGTATTGTTTGTGATGGGGCTTCTTCAAAGAGAGTGATTCTGATTCAGTGGTTATCTGCAGAATGTATCACTCTGCCCTCATACATTATCGACAAACCACTATGCTGCAAAATCCTGTGGCTTCATCTGCTCAACCTCTGAAGCATAATTTTAAGAGAATACTGAATCACTTTTTTTCAGCATATGAATTTAAAGTTTGATCCTAACCATCCAGTGACCCATTTTTATACTGCTTTTCCAGTTCCATGGATGAGTTGGAGCCTTTACAGCTGACTCTCGACGAGAAGAGGTGGGTGCACCCACCTGTGGTTATGTTATCGGACTGTGGGAGGAAACCGGAGTAAACCTATAAAAGCATCTCAGAGGTCCAGGCTGAAATTCAAACCCAGAACCACCTGGCTGTGAGGCAAACGTTCTAACCACAAGGTTAGTAATATTGTTTCTGTTCATGACGTAGCCTTCTTTTCCATTAGTTTGTTGACCATGTGAGGTGGAGGAACACTGAAAAACCATTACTTCTATGCTTCAAAGTGACCAAATAACCAAAGTGGTTCTGCTAGTCTTACTTGCAAGTCTCGGTTAAAAAAAAAAAAAACACATTGATGGAAGAGGCAATGCTTATTCCCAAACTGGAATGTCCTAATGGCTGAAGCCCAGGGAAAGTGGAAGTGAACAAAGGGGCAGTCCATTAGAGGGATGTTAACACTATCATTAGCAACCATTTAGTGTTAGCAAATGTCACAGCATAGAAAACATAAAAGCACTGAGTGATATGTCAGAATCAGATGCCCTTCGTACGTGACATTATTAATGCAGAAATGTTCAAAGAAAATGAATTTACTATTGTACAACCCGATCGGTTGTGTTTTTTTTTTCAATGCAGTGGAACTGTATGTTGATGACCTTTGGACTGACCGACATCGACATAACCGAATCAAAACAAAAATCGAACAATTTCTGAACCTTTGTCAGTTTGACATTGTTCCCTTCAATTTCTGCATACAGTAATCCTTTGTTCGTCACGGTTAATTGGTTCCAGACCCGACCGTGCTTAATGAAATACAGTAAACCTCGGATATATCGGACTCGGATATATCGGAAATTCGCTCACAACGGACAGATAAGAAAGAACCGAATTTTCTGTAATGCATTTCCAATAAAAATTCATTGCATATATCGGATTTTTTATAACGGATTTCGCCTATTTCGGACAAAATCTCCAGTCCCGTTCCAATGCATTCCCATTAAATTTCCCTCGCATATATCGGATGGCCGCATCGTGGCGCTCCGATTCGCCGAATCGTGACAGGCTGCTATACGACGTCATTTGCAGCGTTTGCAGCGTTGCCTGCGCGTCCAGGTACATTGGAAACATAGTCAAGGAAGTGCCTTTTTATAACGGATAAAATCCCATTTACGCATATACCGGATATAAATCCGATATATGCGTAAAATGGACATTTTCCGGTATACGCATATAACGGATTTCGCTTATATCGGACAAAACCAGTGGGAACAATTGAATCCCATATATCCGAGGTTTACTGTAACACAAAGTAGGATTCCTTCTTTATAAATGGAATATTTTGGTAGTCATGGCAGAGAAAACCTGCTTACAATCTTCTAAATACATTTTTTCAACATTATTAGAGCTCCTCGACATGAACTAACACCCCTATAGTCACATTAACACTTATATTACCAGTCATTTGAGACATAAATAAATAGGTTTCCGACATGTAGACAGGAAGTGATGTCATGGGTTCAGAGTTGAGTTTTAGATGGATTACGGTACAGTGATACATGTTATTATTATTATTGACTATGATCATTATTGATGTGCCTGCGGTTACATCACTTAAAATACAAAAAAAGCCTGTTACTTCGTGTACTACCTGCTCCTCCCAGCCTTGTGTCTGCTCAGTCTTGGCTACTTTCTGGTCTGTTTTCCTGTATTTGGTAGTACCTTTTTTTGTCTGCTTGACTTCTTGCTGCAGTGTTTGTTTTTGTTTTTCACATAGCGTTATCTACCTGTACCCACTTAATTAAAAACTGTAAGTGGCTATGGTTTAACCAGAAATGGATGGGGCTTCAAACAGTACATTATTTTACAGAGTAAATCTGAAATTGACATGGATTGCTATATGCTATATGCGTACTGTGTATGTGCGTAAGTGATCTGTAAGACTTTTTTATATATGTTTTAATAATCTGAAGTTGGTGATTCATGCAAACATCCAGTGATGGTAAACAGGGAAATAATCTGCCCGCTTTGTTGACTGTATTTTTCCCACAAGCACAGCATGCAGTATTCCAAGAAAAGTTTTCCAACTGACTTTATATCACCAGCCAAAGTAGAAGTAAGCAGACAAAAAAAAACACAGGCGTAAGTGTACGTATATAGTGTACGTATATACGTAGCTGTCTACTTGAAATGCGTACGTTACGAAATAAGTATAAAATTGCAACGTTCATATTGCAACGTATTAAGAGGGGTGTAATATTTTCTACATTTATGTATATAACATAGTATGATAATTATGCGGGCAGAATGTTTGATGCAGCTCTTAATTGACTACTGTGCAGGTATTCTTAAGGTCTGTGTACTGCCAACTAAAAATGAACAAAATTCTTATGATTTATTATTTTTTGATGACTTCATGGAATAATACAAAAATACATGTGACTGATGTAACACAAGTTTCTTGTCAAGAAACAAGTTTACAGAGTGAGTTTAGATACAAACTGAAATAGAGGCGAGCTGAGGAAAACTTAATAAAGTGGAGAGAGTGGGCCCCTCGGTCAGACTCAGACCAAGGAGGGGTGATCGCTGCATGTGACTGGCCAATCACAGTGCCTGAAGAGTAAAGACATAATGACCATTTTCTTTAATTGCGATTACGGATAATGGTGACATATACTCGTTTCATGCTCGCAATGGCAAAAATGCATTATCCCTATCCAGCTCATCCTAAGGCCCCCAAACTGGATTCCCTCGACATCTTGGCTGTGCCGAGAAGGAAAATTTGATGTAGAATACACATCTGCAAGTTCATATATTACGTGCGGAGTTCCCCAGGGGTCATTACTGGGGCCAAAACAATGATATCTCCTAAGTAAGAAAAGACTTAAAACTGGTATTATTTGCGGATGATACCACTGCTTTTTGTTCTGGAGGGAGTACAGACGAAATCATTAGAAAGGTCAGAGAAGAAATGGTCACACTAAAAAGATGGTTTAATGATAATAGATTGTCCTTGAACCTAAGTAAAACTAAAATCATGCTGTTTGGTAACAGCAGAAAGGACACGCACCAGCAAATACAAATAGACGGTGTAGACATTGAAAGGGTGAAGGATAATACATTTCTGGGGATCACAATAGATGAAAATATGAGCTGGAAACCTCATATTACAAATATACAACATAAGGTGGCCAGAAATATTTCAGTATTGAACAAAGCAAAATTTGTTCTCAATCAGAAATCACTCCACACTCTTTATTGCTCTCTGGTTCTACCATATCTTACTTATTGTGTGGAAATATGGGCTAATAACTATAAAAGCAATCTTCACTCGCTAAATGTACTGCAAAAAAGGTCAGTAAGGATAATTCATAATGCAAAATCCTCAAACAATGCACAACGATGAGCCAATTCAAGAAACAATACAAGCAGTTGATGTTTGCTAAATACAAGGATGAAGAGTCTTGAACCAGTCATGATGTGCTATATATATCACTATATTGACACTTACTATGGTACCCATTATGTCATTGGATGCTCATATCACCTTGTACTTTGGTACGGGGTACATTATTAAAAAAAACAAAAAAACCTTAAACTGTATCATGGAAAGCAGGAAGTGAACAAATGTAACAGTTACTGATTGTAAAAGTACCAGATGGAGGAGTAGGATTTAATAAGCTTTGCTTCTTCCTACTCCTTTTGGACATGTGGAACTGTGAACTGATTATGGGATGCACTCAATTGTAATCTGATGCATGTTCCTCAGACCTGTTTGCCTTGGGAGACTCTACCAGAGGTTTTTAGCCCTGGAAAACATACAGTAGCTACTAGGACCACTTGGGTACTCAAACCCCTCGACCACAATAAGGTGGTGAAAAATCATAATGTCATATATTACATTTTATTATCATTATTTAGACAGTTTGCTATCATTGTGGATACAAATAATATGATATTCCATCCATCCATTTTCTATACCGCTATATCCTCAATAAGGCATGCTGGAGCCTATTCATATGATATTTTCATGAAAAAAAGAAAAGACCTATGTATTTTGTTTTTGCCACACATTTCAAATAGCCTTGAAGAAACCTCAAGGAGAAACTATTTTTGCAGTCTGTTGGTCTGCTAAATTGCTGTGTCCAAATGTCTCCAGCAAATTACAGCATGTTGATGTGTTTCTACTTGGTAAAAAAAAAAAAATACAATTTAAAAGTAGATGACTGTGTAAAATACAATCCTTTGTAAGACTCTCTCTTGTCAAAGTTAAGATTTGTGTATCATATTGTACATCGAAAATTATTTCTCAATTTATTCATGACTGTATCCTCCTAACCTTGTTTTTATGCAGTATATACAGCATGAAATATGGTTGTTTCAGTGGTGCACTCCAAGTATAGCTTATTGTGTTACTAAACATTCCCATCCATCCATCCATCCATGTAAGATGCAGGATAATCTGCAGCTGCTGAGGTAGAAGGTAGAAGATAATTTCCTGAATCAACATATGGTCACTGGGACAGCGTTGATTCTCGTCTTCCAGCCAGACCACAAGCCACCTTTCTATCGCTATGATAAGACCACTACGTTGGTTATTTATTGTTATTGCTTTCATAAAAAAAGATCATTTTACATGATCAAGGATGCAATGTTTATCCTTAATGATAGACATCACAGTTGAATGACAAATTGAGGCCAATATCGGTGGGTGTTTCGCCTCTCTCAGAGCTTTTGGTGATGTACACGTTCACATTCACACATCCTACCAACCTTATACACTCTGTGTATCTGTGAATGAGACACATACTGTACAGCAGGGGTGGGCAAACTTTTTGACTCGCGGGCCGCATTGATATAACAAAATTTCCGGGGGGGCAGACTATATATTTTACACATAACAGTCCACCTGGTATTATTGTATCTGTAAAATTGTCATGCAATCTGCTATTATTATTTATTATTTTATATTTATATTTAAATATTTCAAAAATAATAAAATATTATAATAATTAAAATAAAATTAAAATAATAATTATTATATTATTATTATGTCAAATATGCAAATATAACAATATTATATATAAATATTATAATAATTAGCATTAATATAATAAATTTAATAATCATAATAGTTATAATAATAATATAATAATTATTATTTTAATTTTTATTATTATTATGTGCTTGTGTCTCTTTTTTCTGGAGCACTTTGTAAACAACAGACCATGTCAAACAACGAAATTGATACAACCATCAAAAGGTTGGCTCAGGCCATGATGCCAGGTTGTATGTTGAGTTTAAATTAAATACTTTTGAAAGATTGGGCAGGCCGTATTCAAACACTTGGCGGGCCGGATGTGGCCCCCGGGCCGTAGTTTGCCCACCCCTGCTGTACAGTATCCAGTAGACTCATACTGTCCTGGTGCTGCTGCAAGCCCCTACACGCATCCTTGCAGCATGAAGTACATATTTGTCCACTGCACAATTTGAGACAGGTGAGTCCAGTGTTCACAGACCAAAATGTGTACGTAACCACAAAATGGAAAAAGACTACCTGGATGTTACGTCCCAAAAACAGATTTGTGAGCAGACGAGTGGTAGACTTAGGTCTATTATTCGTCCAAGAATGTTGAAATACAAGTGATATGTAGTATTGTGGTCGCTACAGGCAGCAGTAATGACACAAAACATTGATTACCTTACATTACATTACCTTAAAGGGTGGCACGGCAGTCGAGTGGTTAGCGCGCAGACCTCACAGCTAGGAGACCAGGGTTCAATTCCATCCTCGTCTGTCTCTGCGTGGAGTTTGCATGTTCTCCCCGCGCATGCGTGGGTTTTCTCCTTATTAAATCCTCCCCCTCCATCTGGTACTTTTACAATCAGTAACTGTTACATTTGTTCACTTCCTGCTTTCCATAATACAGTTTAAGGATTTTTTTTAGTTTTTTTTTATATATAATGTACCTCGTACCAAAGTACGAGGATATAACCATACAATTACATTATGTGTACCATAGTAACTGTCAATATAGTGATATATAAAGCATAAAATCATGACTGGTTCAAGACTCTTTTCACTTTGACAAAAATGTACCCATGTATATTTAGCCAAAATGTTTAAACCATGATTACACAACATAAACAATGAAAACAATTGTTTTACGTGAAAATATATATATTTTAAATCAATATAACACCCCACCCCCGACCATGTCTGTGTGGCGTTTGCATGTTCTCCCCGTGCATGTGTGGGTTTTCCAAATTGGCGACTCCAAATTGTCCATAGGTATGAATGTGAGTGTGAATGGTTGTTTGTCTATATGTGCCCTGTGATTGGCTGGCGACTAGTCCGGGTTGTACCTCGCCTCTCGCCCGAGGACAGCTGGGATAGGCTCCAGGAAAAAGCAGTCGAAAATGAATGAATGAACATTACCTTAAAACTGCATGAAGTTGACAATGACATGTCCGACTTGAAAAAAAAGTTTTCCTCTCATTCCATGTGGAAGTGGTATGTTGCTGGCTTCTTATGTTGTTGGCAACTTACTAGCTCGCTAGCTTACACAATGTGATGTAAACAATGAATAGTAGGAGTGTAAAGGTGACTATAGGTATGTTAGTTCATGTCAGCAATCGAATAATGTTATACTGTATTAAGAAAGTCACTAACAGGTTTTCTAGACTCTAGCTACAAAAATATTGTATGTATTAATATCCTGGAATTCATTCATCGTGGTCATGTCTGGAACCAATGAAGCGCTATAAGAGGGACAAATGTAGTGTGTAATATGAGAGTGGACCTGGCTGCACCATTGCCTGTGGTTAGCACGTTGGTCCTACAGTCAGGAGACGAGTGTTTCAAGTGTTTATCCAGTGTGTGTGTTTTTTCCCCTCGGGCTTCCACACACATCCCAAGAACAGGTGGAGTATGTTGAGTTACCTGCAGATTCTAAATTGTCTGTAAGTGTGAACGTGAGTGTGAATGTTTTTTTTTTTTTTTACATGCGACAGATGTTCCAAGTGACAGAAATAAAAAATATAATGTGGAAAAACATATTATCAATATGAACGTTTTACGTTGACATATCAGAGAAAAAACATAAAAACTTAGGAAGCCTATGTTCTTCCTCTCTCTTTATAGCAACGGTTTGCTCTTGTGTATTCTTCGTCTCTTTAATCCCACGCTTAACTCTTATCCTCATGATTGTGCACTTTTTTTTCCTGATCAGTCCTCCTCTCATTCTCTCTTTGTTCACTAAGCCTTTCGAATGAGGGGGCGGGAAACCTCAAAGCATGAATCATTAAAAGATGTGAAGAGGAAAATAGATCACTGCAGATGCACCTGCAAAAATAACAGTGTGCAGTGAATGGAGAACGATGGGGACAGCGGGGGAGGGGAGGATAGCTACAGTATGGCTCTGTGTTATCTCCCCTGCTTTTAACTGCAGTGATTCTTTTTTGTGACTCACACTGTTGTTTGATTTGACTGTCTTGACTGGATTCTTTCCCAACTGTGCCCAATGTACTGTAAATAACCATGGCCATGGCGCAATATGTTCTTGTTGTTCATCCTGAAAGTCCTGTTTCCGTAATTAATATGACATCTTTGTTGATGAGTCCTGACCTGGGTTCCAATCTCAGCTCGGGCATCTCTGTGTGAAGTTTGCATGTTCTCCATGTGCGTGCGTGGCTTTTCTCCGGGTACTCCGGTTTCCTCCTAACTTGCATCTTAGGTTATGTGACAAAGTGAATGAGTTAGAACTCATCACTTGTCCCTTGTGTTGTTGTATTTCAGGATGTAATTGTTTGTGGAGTTATGGCACTGATAATAGTGCTGTGTTAATCCAGGCCAGTGTTTTTCAACCTTTTTTGAGCCACGCCACGGCTTTTTCCTGATTACTGACTCGCCACAGCAGATCCTTTTGATCCGCATACTAATTTAACCAACAATGTTACAAAATGTCACCACTACTTCTCACGTGCATCACTAAGTCTATTAGAGCAGTGATTTTCAACCACTGTGCCGCGGCACACTAGTGTACCTTGAGAAACCGTCAGGTGTGCCACAAGGAATTATCCAATATCACTTTTTATAATTAACATTTATTAATCATCATTTGCAAATATTATGTCAATAGTCATGAATATATGGACCCAAATATTCCAATTGCATTTGGTTTATTTGCTCAAACGGAAATAATTGACAGGGATGGAATATTCCTTTCCCCAATCCGATTCAGGTATCTTGTACCTGCTCAAACGGAAATTTGTCAGGGTGCCTTCTTCTTCGTGGTGTTTTTCTTTTTCTGTTGTTTATTGGCGGTTGGCAAGCAGCTTTCGTTTGCATTACCATCTGTGAAACAGAATCTAAACCCTTCTATACTTTATTCACAAGTCCAGTTTTATTAAAAAAGAAAATATATATCTATATAAAACATGTCCTGAGTTTAATTATAAAATATTAGCAAGATTGAATTTGATCTTTTCCTGTTTAAATTGATCCCGGGTGCGTTCTTTCAGCGCATGCTCAGATATGACGTAACACGCAGATCCAGACGTTCTTCACTTTTAAAAATGGAGGCCAGCAATCGGCACTGGACTAAGCAAAGTTTGTTTTTGATTCAAACTAAATTTCAAGACTGGACAGACGAAAAACTGGCAATACGGAGTTATTCCAACAAGTGAAAGAAAAACTTGGGGAAGCCGGTATCACGTGATGTTGATGTTTACGTTTTACTGGGCATGCCCTATTGACTATTCTGTTTGATTTTCACAGCGCATGTAGACAAGAGATTGGAATATTCCTTTCTATGGATACCATTGTTTCCAGAAAGGTCATTCGGAAAGAGAAAAAGTGGTGATGTAAAAACGTGGCTACTGTGGAGTGTCTGTGGTGTAAAGACTGGCAGAGCAATGTAATATTGGTCCGTGTGGCAACACCTACCTTGTTCCTCCCATAGACTTATTGATGCACGTGTGACGTCGTGGTGACATTTTGTAACATTTTTGGTTAGTGGTGTGCCACAAGATTTTTACAATGTAAAAAACGTGCCGTGGCTCAAAAAAGGTTGAAAAACACTGTACTAGAGGAACGGGGCAATCAGCTACGTACGTGCTGCCACACGGACGAATATTACATTGCTCTGCCAGTCTTTACACCGATGACACGCAACATAATATTTGCAGAAAATTATTAATACATGTCAATTAAAAAAAGTGATATTGAATAATTCCTCACAGTTGTTGAAAATCACTGATCCAGGCTAAATTGGGATTCAAACAGGTGTACAGTGTTCGTTTTACCTGGGGATACTTACCAGGGGAGTTACCTGCAGGAATGTTTGGAGAGGAGCCGTCATGAGTCTCTGAGTTTTATAGGTTTGGTGATGTCATTAGTGACATCATCAGACCATACCATGTAATGGGGAAGGGGGGGTTGTAAGGTTGGATGGGTATTTAATCTTGGGTTCGGGTAGGGAAATATGTGTATGGGTTAATGTTTTATGGAGAGTAGTCGTAGCAGTGGGGTCGCATCAGATGATGGTGTTGAAATCCAGTTTTAAGAGTTTCCTGATTAGATGTGTTTTGTAGACTCACCTATGGATGAAAGTGGGACATTCTGGGCAGATTGGGAGCCCTATAAGAGGAGCAGATGGGGGTGTGTGGCGAGGTGGCTGCAGTACTTAATTTCAGTGATGTGAGCGAATACCTTTTTTTCCTTCTTGTTTCATGTAATTTTTACCCCCCAATTTCATTCATTCATTCATTCATTTTCTACCGCTTTTTCCTCACAAGGGTCGCGGGGGTGCTGGAGCCTATCCCAGCTGTCTTTGGGCGAGAGGCGGGGTACACCCTGGACTGGTCGCCAGCCCATATAGCACATATAGACAAACAACCATTCACACTCACATTCATACCTATGGACAATTTGGAGTGGCCAATTAACCTAGCATGTTTTTGGAATGTGGGAGGAAACCGGAGTACCTGGAGAAAACCCATGC
This sequence comes from Doryrhamphus excisus, assembly GCF_030265055.1. Taxonomy (NCBI): domain Eukaryota; kingdom Metazoa; phylum Chordata; class Actinopteri; order Syngnathiformes; family Syngnathidae; genus Doryrhamphus; species Doryrhamphus excisus. Next base: position 5,092,179 of record NC_080477.1, read on the forward strand.
ATGCACGGGGAGAACATGCAAACTCCACACAGAGATGGCCGAGGGTGGAATTGAACCCTGGTCTCCAAGCTGTGAGGTCTGCACGCTAACCACGAGACCACCGTGCCGCCCTTCCCCTAATTTATATATTTTTTTAATTTTAGTGTTTGCCATAAGTTTCTATGCCAAGCTAAATAAATGTGCCTAGACTGGGCGAACTGCAAGTCTGCCTCCTGAATTGTTTTGGCCTTCGGACACCACACTACAACAGGTTAATTGGAGAATTGTCCATAGGTATGAATGTGAGTGTGAATGGTTGTTTGTCTATATGTGCCCTGTGATTGGCTGGCAACCAGTACAGGGTGTACCCCGCCTCTGCCCAAAGTCAGCTGGGATAGGCTCCAGCATACCCCCAATGAGGATAAGTGGTATAGAAAATGGATGGAGAGATGGAGTAAATATAGTTTTGACTTCATGCCCACATCACACCCACAACAAGCCCACAACAGTCATGCTTTGTATTCCGCTCACTTTTGCTGTTTTCTCCCCACCTACATACAAAACATGTGCGCATTGTCAAGAGTTATCTGGAAAACAAAGACATTACTAACTGAGGCGCACATCTCGTAGGCGCATCCCAAAATAACCTGTTGAATGATTTAACTGTAATTTTCTGCTGCAATTGAACACGAGTATATTTGCAGTCTAGACTGAGATTGTTTTAATGGGATATTTGTGGTCGAGGTTTTCATGTGACCATTTAATGACTCTCCAATTAGACCTTATTGGGAGAGAGGTTATATTACCTGTCAGTAAGCAACCTTTGCCTCCAACTGTGACATCTGTGTAATTATTACCGCAGCCTCTGTGGTGCATCCCATAATTGTTTTATACCTTGATGTGAATTGCATAATCATTCGATTTAGCTGTAATTAGAACCGCTATGCCCGACTGAACTGATCAAATTTTGTGGTCAAACATTTACACCACTTCTTATTTGAGTAATGAACTTTCAAAGCTGGATTTTTTTTGAAACAGTAAACATTAGACAGTTTAAAGGGGACCTGTTGTGCTTTTTTCACTTTTCTGACCTATAAATTGCTAATAGCCGCTTCTCACCACAATTATTGGCTGCATTCAGTTACCAATGCTGTAGAAAACCTAATAGACATAGACATAGACATAGACATAGTAGACATAGACATAGACATAGACATAGACTTTCTTTATTGTCATTGCACAATAACACAGCAGTGAAATTGCCAACGAAAGGTCGTTGCCTGGCTCCCGTGTAATAATAAATAATAAATAATAAATAATAAATAATAAATAATAAATAATAAATAATAAATAATAAATAATAAATAATAAATAATAATGTGGAGAATAAATAGATGACATTAAATATAAACAATGTGCAGCGTAAACAGTAATTTGTACAAATAATTTAAATAATTTAGAATGCTAAAATGCTAAAGCAACTTACCATTTACAGACGTCTTGATGTAATCTCTTTTCTTGAGAAACTTGGGACTGTACAGTCTTTACTTCCGGATCGGATTCCGGACTTCCAACATATGGCTGTTTGTTAAAAGCAGATATTTTAAAAAGATAAAATCTCCTCTTCCTCAAATTGATCAAACTGGAAGTATTTCTATGCATGTGGAGTGGAACGCATCGAAACAGACTATTTCAGGAACCACAAAATCCAAATATACGTACAGCCGAATAGGTGCATATTCTGGAAAAACTACAAAGCTTTGTCTGCTGGTTATTGTGTGTAGCTGCTCTATAGGAGTCCACAACTCAATACAAAGGGCTGAAAAATTAGAAAGTTGAGATTTTGCACTCCTTTCGGCAGTTATTGAACACACCACAGTTCTGCGTTGTGAGATGTTTGGCTATGGAAACACGAGTGGACCCACATTTACAACTTACTTTGGAGTCTTTGTTCCATGACGTGAATCCATGAATGGATTCATTTCTTCTCAACAGTTTATGAGCTTCATTTTGCAGCGTGTCTCTTAGCTGCACTGCTTCTAGTACGTGTATGTCTACGTGTATGTCAGCCTATGTCATTTAAACACCATTAGCAATGAAGCTGTGCCTTTAACCTTTAATCAGATTTTTGATTCACTTCACAAAAATAGCTAGCTGACCCACAGTGATGGCAGCATTTGTCCATCCTCTGATTGGTTGATGTATGAAAGCATAGTCCCTAACACCCAAAGTTCCCAGTGTGCTTGAATGTATCATCATACAAAGAAAACAGACTCGGGCTCGGAGTCATTAACTGTTCTGTCTGCATTGTATGATCAAATAAGTTAGTGTGTGTGTATATATATATATACGTATATATATATATATTAACATGTTAAAAATATTAATACAATAATATGTTATATATTATGTCTGTTCTACTTTTAATTTGATGGGTGCTATTTTATGTGAAGTGTATGTTTGCCGACACCAGGTACACGCAATAATTCATTGAATAAACTCCCTGAATGCTGAAACACTGATTGATTGCCAAACAGCATACTAGACGCGTTAGTTACGGATTACTTTCTAACATGCTTCTCTGCCTTGGAGATTTTGTCTCTGTAAGTAATGTCCAACTATACTTCAATGATATTAAATGATATTAAGAAATGTTGTGTTTGAGATGCCACTATTGTGTAGTCAAGTATGCTAATTGTGATGCAAGTTTTGTATAGCTCTAGATTGTATAGATTGTCTCTGCTGTGCTATCTGTATGCGTTATTATTATGTATATCATGTATATGTTGATCAGAATCAGAAGAATCAGAATCAGCTTTATTTGTGTCACTACATATTTGACTGCGGTCAATCTCTGTTAGAAAGTACAGCAATACTAAATAATTTTACATATAAGGAGAATAATAAGAATATTACTATACATACTTACATAGAACATTATAGAAAAACTATAATTATGGTAATAACAATGTTAAAGTGTTCACAGTGTTACCACCAGAATACATTGATGCTGTTTATATTGCTGTGTTAGTTTTACACAAAGACTTACAAATGATGTCACTAAATTCCAAGAAAAGACCAACCTTGTGTGTTTATTGGAGGACATTTAGCTGTTAACTGGCTGTCGACCTTTGCACAAAGAAACACACAAGGGCATTACAATATCACTAAACTTGTACATTTATCTCAAAACTAAATTCAAGCCAGCAATAGCAATTGTACTTCAAGAGATAAAGTCTATGAATAAGGCCTCGGTAAATGTCTGACAGACGGACGGACAGAGGGACGAACAGACAGACAGATAGACAGACAGATAGTTGTAATTCAGCCACATTGGAGGATTGGATTTTCCAGCATGAACCACCTTTTAAGTTCAAATCGACAAACCGATACTGAAGCCTGACGCCTTTACAACGTTACATGGTCATGTCGAATAGAACAGAAGAGCAAGCAGTAAGTAACAATTTATCAGTGTCCCAATTGTATTTACTTTGTGTATGCAATGGACCAACAAAGGTTGTCTGTGTGCCATTATAGAGTGTACATTAGGGTGCTTGAAAAAACACAATTATTGAATTTTAATATGGCTGGGTACTAAAAGTGTTCCAATATGTGTAGAAACAAAACATACAAAATATTTTTCCAATACATGATTATTTAGGGGTGCCACCATACATCTGTTTTTGTGGAATAAAGTGGTGAACAGTTCAATGGTCGCCATGGAGATTTGAGGTCAGCAAAGACTGCAGCTCAAGAACTCTCATGTGATCTTTATGTTTTTGTTGGTATTTATACTCCTATTACATATTACTAGCAAATTTGTGGTTTTGTCTTTGTAATTTGAATGATTTGTAGTCATATTTATAGGTATTTAGTGCTCATTGCCTCTACTGTAGCTAACATTAGCTAGCTACAGTTTGCTAATGACAGTTAGCTAATAGCTGAGCAAGCATAACATCAACAACAGTAATATAGAGTAGACAGTATTACTGATGCCTCATATTTATTGAGAGTAGTACTGTAGTCCTACATAATGTGATATACACTTGTCCATTTATTATTTTAGACACTGTGCAGCACAACCCACCAGCTCTCCTAAGATGCTGCCCTCAACAACTAGTTCCTTTCAGACTAGCAGTCTCAGCTTGGTCTTTGGTCTGGGCCCCCTTTGATAACCCTATAGAAAATGATGCTCTATACAAGTTCATTGTACTCAACATTTCCAGGTCAACTTTTTGGCAATTAGACTAGAAATTGCACATTTTCCGAAATGTGTGAGGTGGCACCCCTAAATCTCAACGGATTTCCTCAAAACTTTGAAAAAGACATTTTTATGTTCATTAGAAAAAAATGGAATGCCAGCCAAATTGATATTATGAATTTAAAATTTCCCATTCAAATTTGATGCACCCTAGTGTACATACAGGGAGCGGGGTTGCTAATAGCCTTTTGGGTCTACCCGAATTTTTTAAACGTTTTTTTGGCAGTCCCGCAAAAAACGTGTAATGACAACATTACATGTTACCGATGCTGTAGAAACCTTACACTAAAGTGCTAAAGCTATGTACCTTTCGGAGCCATCTTGAAGTAACCTCTTTCCTCAGGAAACTCGGCACTGTCCAATCTCTACTTCCAGATTAGAACTTCTGATCAATCCAAGTCCATTTCAGAACCAAAAATAAAGTACAGATTTAAGCCCCACCCATTTCTGGTCAAATCACACCCACTTCCGGTGTATGTCACAGACACAGTTACGGACATAGATTGTAGTGTACTCGGCGTCTGCGGTGGTGTAGTGGTTAGTGTTCTGGACTTTGGAGTGGACAACTTGGGTTCAAATCTCCACTACTAAGCATCACCAGTATTCATCAGAAAGAGCATCCGGAATTTAAACTCAAGCCAAGCCGGATCAAAAAGATCCGCATAACAAACCAGAGGATGTCAGGGATGTAGTGTGTACGACCAAGGTCAGTTTTGCTGACTTTGCTCCAATACACAGTGTTGGGTAGCAGCGTTACGAGTTGACGTACTTTTCTCGGATCAAATATCTTGTCAGTATTGAAGGTGTAGCCAACACAGAAGCTACATTTCTCCAGGCATTTCTACATTTTAAATGCAGCGGAATTTCTGCTGCGTTCGGGGCGGTAACCATGGTGATGACAGACGCTTCTTCAAGTGACATTACGTACCAGTCCTGCTGGAGCAGGGCGTGCAGCGGGTGACAGTGACAGAGAATGTATTTTCTTAATTTCTGCTTTGACGTCACTTGACATTTTACATCAGTGTAGTCAGTTGTAGCCTAATATGTTGCAACATACATTAATATGCGTTTGAACTCGGAATGCCCACGAATATGTGAAATAATTTGCCGTGTTCTGATGTTGAGAATGGAGGTGCAAGCTTCAGTGAATTCAGTGTTGTCATAAATTGTGCACAAGAGTAGTTAATCGTTTATGTGTAGTTTATTGGTGTCAATAAAGTGATCCAATTGATTAATCTAAAGTTCCCGTGTTTTTTTTCTTCATAAATTGTTGATATAACTCACAGCTAGGCGACCCAGGTTCAATTCCACCCACGGCCATCTCTGTGTGGAGTTTGCATGTTCTCCCCGTGCATGCGTGAGTTTTCTCCGGGTACTCCGGTTTCCTCCCACATTCCAAAAAAAACATGTTAGGTTAATTGGCGACTCCAAATTGTCCATAGGTATGAATGTGAGTGTGAATGGTTGTTTGTCTATATGTGCTCTGTGATTGGCTGGTGACCAGTCCAGGGTGTACGCCGCCTCTCGCCCAAAGACAGCTGGGATAGGCTCCAGCATCCCCATGCGACCCTCGTGAGGAAAAGCGGTAGAAAATGAATGAATAAACACAAAACCAATTGAGTGGAAGCCGCCACAGTCTTGCAAGCGAGTGCACACATTATAAATTAACCACTGTGTCATTGTGGCATAAATAGTTAAGTACACAGCTGCAACAATGCCAAGTAAATGTATCACAGTGTATTTCTAATACAGGCATGCTAAATTACCCTGACTCCTTTAAAAAAAAAAGTTAATGATTAAATGAACAGGCAAAATTGTAGACTCATGGTAGACCCATTTCAGCCATTAAGAGGTGGACTTGGATCATTGTCATGCTGCAGAACCCCACTTTCAGCTTAAGGTCACAAACGGAAAGTACAATACAGGAATACAAATACAGGAAGTATGACAAAATAATGGCATGCAACCTGGAACTTACCCGGGCTCACAGTGAATCCTTCACGGCTCTGTGGCTCTCTGGTCAAGCTATGGGTTTCTGCAGCTGGAACAGAGCTTGTCGTGGTGTCTACCCAAGCCAGTGTGAGTGGCTCATTGCGGCATTCCGGACTGGATCGAGACCAGCGCCGTGACGGATTCAGTGTGAACAGAAACTACCCAGTTGTGACGCTAGAAGTAATACAGAGCATAAAGCATCTAAAGTGATTTTGATACTGCATGCAGGTAATACTTTGCCTGAATAGTGACAGTACCCTTCTAAGGAAGGAGAAGTGCACACTTGGCAAAACTTAACAAGTATATTTAAAGTGTTAGAACCCCAAAGAATAAGGTGGAAGGAAAGACCTTATCAGAAGATGACACCATTTCTGAAAAAGATTTTAATTCATGAATATACATCACCCCTGTCCCCTTGTCTCTATACAGCGGTGACATGAAGGTTACAATTCAGATCAAGACTGATAAAATTCCAGTGGGCTGCGTCCTGCATACTCACCACTTTTTGCTGACAGTTTCATCAGATAAAGCCTACGTGTTTCTCTTCATTAAATATGGGGCATGCTGGTTTGCCGTGCAGTGTACGTCAGCATCTTTCAGATGATCTTTGGCTTGTTTCCTTTGAGCAAGGCCGACAACACCCTGTGTTAAGAGGCAAAACAAAACAATGCTGAGATGCTGTGTTGCTGCAATTGCATCACCTTCGCTTGCTTTAGCCGATTTAATTGCTGCTGTGTCTCAACTAAGAATATGTTACACTGGATCAGCTGCTGTTTTCCTCTCCCTGGCGACTCCAACAAGCCATGGCCATGCATGATAAAAGGATGTTTACTATATCCTTTGTGTGACATCTTTATTCTTTTATGCAAGAACAATATATTTTTTTAAATAATGCTTTAGTTTCAGTCATGTTGGGTGTTTTTCCCCATCTTCAGTGTAAATGCAAATGTCAATCAAGCAATTTTGATGGGTATAGTCTCCCTCTTGGTACATATGATTGTGTCACAGGAGGGCTGTACGTCTATCGATTGGAGTAAAAATGGCCTCTAGACTAGGAGGTGGCACTGAACCAGCAGCACATATCACTGCTCTGTATTGATCGCATTTCCTGCTCTACACAACCTTTCAGTGCTTGTTTATTCAGAGTCTCTGGTGTGTTGACAGAGTAAGGCAATAACTGGCCGGGCCCACAGGATGAGCATGTAAAACCAGATGGAAAGAACCCACAGGTCCCATGAGTGATTAAAAGCAATTCATTCACTGTTGTTGTCAGTAATAGTCGAGGAGGCATTGTAAACATGATCATAATTGTGCAAAGCCTATTTAATGAAATACTGCTAAAAAACTAAGTGTTTTGTAGCAAATACTGTATCTGAATTCACATTTAATGTCCATCACATTAGTGGTGCACCCTCCTTTGCATGATATGATGACAGGTCATTTTTTGGCAGAATTTCAGCCAAACTTTCAAGCAACACAAACACTTCCTGGTGCTTCTTCTTTGTTGGTGTCAGGCTGGCTGTTGGGTCATCAAAGGTAACAATTGAAATTAAAAACAATGAAAGATCCGAAGTGAATATGAATGTTTTGAGTCATATCTGTACAGTAATTGTTTATCACGGGTTAGTACATTTCCACAATGTAGGATTCCTTATTTATAAACAAAATATTTTCATAGTTATGGCATAGAAAACCTGTTTTACCACATTCCAAATAGTTTTTTTTATTATTATTAGTGCCCTCTAGATTTGAAATAACACCCCAATGGTCACCTTTACACTCATATTACCCAATATAAAAGACAGAGAAAATAATACATTTAAATATAGGCATCTTACCGATGAGTTAATTTATCCGTAATCAGAATAATAAAGATGCATAATGTTGCATTTCCATGTGTCGCTGGAGAGAGGGCGTCTTGCCACAGGCTCAACAGCAATTGAGGAACAGAGCTTAATGTCAGCTGACTTATGTCATATGACATCTCATTTCATCTCATTTATGATCGAACCACACTACCATCACTACGTACACTACCAGTAGCTCGCTATCGACATAATGAGCACCCCTGGTATACAGTAGGCTCACATGTTAGCATTGGGAGAGTTCTGTGAGGTTCTTTTTATCCAAGATTCAGAGGCAACAATGGGTGAGTGCAGACAGTCTTTAATGAAGGTCCATGTGTGCACAGGAACCAGAAACTATGGCGCCACGCAAACAAAAAGGGCACAGTTAGAAAAAGACGAAAAAAAGGAAACATAAAAAAACAAGCCACCCTGGTGAAGTTACTATACTGTACGTTCATATGAAACATCTGCAGAACGACCAACAGCCGGCTAGTGTGGAGAACATAGCGACGGTAGCAGGTGGCATCGGGGCTCTACCAACAGGAATCACGGAATGCCATCCGGTTGCCATAGACGAGGAGTAAAGGATGAGGCAGATGGGGAACAGCTGCACTCGTCCCATGCTCTGCCCACATCAAGGAACACTGAGGTCTAAATAAGAAACACAAAAGCAGTAAATATAACAAAGAAAAAGCAAGAAAGACAGCAAACCATAAAATGAAAAAACAAACCAGTGCCACAGAAGAGGTGGCACATGACAAGGTTCTTGTTCTTGTTTTACTTCCCGTTCTGTGCAGTGCTTGTCGAAGTGCCTGTTGTCTCGTCAATTTAATGTAATGACCCTGAAAGGCATTATTATTGTGCTGGTGTTATTTTTTCTTGTGTGTGTTGCTGTAAATGTGTTCGGGTGGTAGGGGAGCTGAGTGGAGGGTGGACAGGAAGTGACGTTGGTTATTCATAGTTCAGTGTAGAAAGTGATGACTGAGTACACCACGATCTGTATCTGTATCTGTACTCGGAGTGGGTGGAAATATACGAAACCAAAATGGGGCTTACATGTGTATATTATTTTAAGTCTGAAATTGACATAGAGGGCCGCACAGTGTCGTAGTGGGTACGGTGCAGGCACACAGCGCTGCACGCATGCAGTTTTATGGTGTTATATTGGTTTAAAAAATATATATGTTCACGTTAAACAATTGTTTTCATTGTTTATGTTGTGTAATTATGGTTTAAACATTTTGGCTAACTATACATGGATAAATTTTTGTCAAAATCAAAGTTTGACAAGAAGAGTCTTGAACCAGTCATGATTTTATGCTTTATATTTATATCACTATATTGACAGTTACTATGGTACACATAATGTAATTGTATGGTTATATCACCTCGTACTTTGGTACGAGGTACATTATTAAAAAAAAACAAAAAACAAAAAAAACCCTTAAACTGCATTATGGAAAGCAGGAAGTGAACAAATGTAACAGTTACTGATTGTAAAAGTACCAGATGGAGGGGTAGGATTTAATAAGCTTTGCTTCTTCCTACTCCTTTTGGACATGTGGAACTGTGAACTAATTATGGGATGCACTCAATTGTAATCTGATGCATGTTCAAATGAAATAAAACCATTACCATTACCTTTTTTTTGTTGAGAACTAATATTTTGCTGAAACTTAGGATAACTAAGGAACGGAAAAGAGTAGAAACAAACAATTTCTTTGAGTCAAATCTCTCTTTTGGTATATACCATGTCTATATACCCCAAGAACACAATATTCCGTGTGCCTTGAAAAACCAGTGAAAATCATCAAAAATGGCTGGGATTGAATCACGTTAAGAGCAATATAGTGATATGATAGTATATATACAATATTTCAAGATATTACTGTGATTGTGAGCCATGTATTGTGTATTGTATCGTAACGCGAGGTAACCCGAGATTCCCAGCCCTAATTAATATACCATTCCCTGTACAATTTGTTGTTCCCAATGGCGTGTCTCGTGGGGCAGACGCGTGTGCTTTTCGACATGAGCTCTCTTGCTTAACACCACAGCCTGACAAGGATTATGTGACTCGCTTGCACTCCATTCTCCTTCCACTCTCAGAAATCCTCATTTGAAGACATGTCTCACCAAGCAGGTGCCTTGTGGAGTTGTCACCGGAGCTGTCAAGTATTGTGACATTCAATTACTCTCTGAGAGTGTGTCATCACCAAAGTGCCTGAACTGAGGCAAAGGAGGTCAGTTTGGCCCTCTTCCGATTGGCTGATTAGGCTTGGTCTAAGCAGCCTGAAATAAGATGTTAAATGTATCTGACAGGAATGGTGCATCAGGACTTGTTACTTCTGGCACGTTGCAGTTTACAGAACAGCTCTGTGTACACGCTTGATGGGCATGCTGGCATGTTAAGTCCCTCAAGGTTGGAAAACACCTATTCATCACAGATTTGTGAGTCAACTCAGGGTTGATTAATTCACTGCTCTCAGTTATTGCCCGTCTTTTCAGAGTATGTACTCGGAGCTACTGTGTCCTCATTACAATTTGTACTGTGAAATACAAACAGACAGTATTTACTTTAATAACTTTTAAGTCAGATACCAGGCAGCTTCATGGATATGGCCTCACAGCGAGAAGGTTGTGTGTTTAATCTGTGTCAGTTTGCATGCTTGTGCATGTGAGTTCTCTCTGGGTATTACAGACCTCAGGTTACTGTAGTAGTCCAATATCCATGTAGGATGGAGGAGCCCATCTGTCCTGACTACAATACAATTTGCCAGTCAGTAGGAAAAGTCAATGGCTTGGGATCGCTGCATAGGAAAACATCACTATCTATAATTAGAACTCCTGGCTGTGTATGGATATGTAAACTAAGCTGTCATAAATAGTCTTCCATTGAGCTACATTGTTAGGTGCCTTCTCGATGTATTCCCATCGCTTTGTCCAACTGTGGGAAGAATTACATAAATACAAATAATGTAAATTATTATTGCAGTCGTCTCCTGAAGTAGAATTCAATTCAGGTGCAGTTGGGTGGGACCTTGGCGGTCCAATTCTCGGCGGCAAAATCTAACTCTCAGTACACGGATTGTCACTTCACTGGCGGGGAAAGAGCCTGAGCTGGTGCGTGAGGTATGGAAATTCCAGCTTGACATATTCAGACTCACCTTGACGCACAGCAAGGGCTCTGGAACCAGTCCTCGCGAGACGGGAAGGACTTTATTCCTCTCTGGTTTTGCTGAGACTGAGAGGCGACAGGCTGGGATAGCAATTCTTCTTGCCCCCCAACTCATGGCCTGTATGTTGAACGAGATAGGGGGAAGGGTCCTGACTGTTGTTTGCACGTATGCGCTGGAATTGTCGTACTGGGAACTGGGATTCCCTTGTTCTGCAGGGTAACTTCAATGGCAAGAGATTTGAGGGGATCCAGTTTGGTGGCTGCAGGATAAGGTTTTATGATTTCTGGTTTCATCGGGCCGTGATCTTCAACTTTCATCCGATCGTTTTGCAGCCAAGTGTAAAGCAGCTGGGATGAGAATCAGCACCTCCAAGTCTGAGTCCATGGTTCTTCCCTCCCTCCGTCCTGTTCGTGTGCTCACAATGCTTGTGTAACCCCTACCCTCCCTTCTACTCAGTGTCTACACATATGGCACCACATATTTTGACCAATCACGTGCGGCTTTAAGAAAAAAAACTGATGAGAAACAGATAGCTGGCTTTCATCTTTCACTTCAAAGAGCCGGATCGTTCGCAAACGACCCATCAATATCAGCCATGTTGGCTGCATTGAAGTGCATCTCGCTGTAAGATATACAGAGCTGTTTTGTAGACGCCCCTGAAGTCATCCTGCCTCCTCGTCATCCAGCTAACATTCCAATATTTTAAAATCTTATGCAACAGATCTTATTTTCTTATTTTGTATTCAATTCCTCTGTTGCTCTGTTCTGTTTTCTGTTGCTTTCAATTATCTTCCGCACCTGTTTCCTATTGTGTCGCTATTTAGTTCAGGTGTGCGCTCCTTTCCTTGTCGGTTCATTGTCATTTGTGAGTTGGTCATGCTAGTACATTGTTCTGCTGCATAGCACCAATAAATACATTTTTACCTGCAATTGGGTCCTCCTCTCTGCATCCTGGGTTCGAACCGTAAAGCTCCTACGTCGGAACGTGACAGTTTGATTGTATGTCTTGACTACAGTGACAATAAAACCTTGGCTTATGTACAACTTTCTTTTGTCTTCCTAACAAAGATGTTCTAATGAAAATAAATGAATGGGTGCATTGTGTTAGTTGTTGTGTTTTCAGGCTATATACAGGTTGCTTTTATTGAATGAGCTTATTTTGCACTGAAGATAACATCACAGTGTGCAAGTTTCAATGCTGTTTAACTTGACGCTGCACAGTGAAAATGAGAAAATATTATCTCAAGCTAATGATTCCATGTAGGATATTAAGAAGAAAGAGAGTAGGAATTTTGGCTAAGGCAGTTTGAAGACAACTTCCTGCCGCTCCTCCCCCGAGCTGCGTGTGTGTGAGAGGTGTGGTGAGACGTGATGACAGCTGCTTCGCTAACACCTTTTACAATAATTTTTGGATCTTAGTACTTTGTTAAATTCAATAGTGTTTCTCACCATCTTTTTATCAAAGTGCCGGCACACGTAACTTTCTTTGGCCCCATGCTGGGTTATTCAGCAGTCACACCCAATAAAACTAATGCATGGATCGTGACTCAGCAATGCAGAATGATACAGGACAGGACAAACAGACTAGTTTGTAAAATTATAAAAAAATATATTTTATATATTTATTTTATATAAATATATTTTAAAAAAATATATAAAAAATATATAAAAAAATATATTTTAAAATTATACCACCGTCGAGACAGTGAATAAAAAACAAAAATTTGGTGAAAATTCTCCTCAAAAAACAAATCATACAAAAACCGGCAGCTAAATACTGTCCGCTATAATTAATCCAGCGTCCACACAACCTTGTCTGTGCATCTGAACACGTGATCATTTATTGTCCACCTTGTTAATAAATCTTCACAACTACGAAATGTGAGAGAAACTTGGATGTGACACTCAATTCAGAGGTAGCCAATTCCAATATCCAACAGTAAACAACAAAGGCATGAATGGGCCTTACAGTACTTTGTAGAGTCCAGTAAAAGAAAAGAAGGTTAAACAGAAATAGCACTGCTTCAATCTACTAACAATGTTGTCCCATACTTGCAGGTGGTCAAGGGAATTTATCTAATCCCTGAACTGTAAAACCAGACACTTTAGATTTGAAGGATATCAGTATTTGGAGTTCCAGAATGCTCAGCAGGTGTTAGATGGTATTGACAGATGAAGCTGCAAGTGGAAATCCCAATTATAGGCATTAGCTTGAAGGATGTTGCAGAAAAATGTGGAAAACAATGGCAGAAAAGCAGGTGCAATTGGGGAGCAAGTGGTGATGGGAGTGAGCATCACCACTTGCAGCATCTGGGAAAATCTGCAGTCCCCGGGAGACCAGCTGAGCTCAATTACCAGGAGAATACTGTTGCAAAGGGAAGCTGAAAGGATACAGCATCGATCTGTCACACATCGACAGGGGGGAGGGGAGCAAATGTGGGGAAGGTGAAGAAAGCAGGAGTCAAGAAGTGAGAAAAGACATGTAATTGTAAGGAATAGGTAAAAACCAATAAGAGTTATAGAAAGATACTAATAAAACTGTTAAAAGCATAATGTCTCTCCAATGGAGATTATTATAATGTAGCTCTGTACAGTACAAACCTTGGTCTGGCAACTGTCAAAATCAGCAGGGGACCAAATATTTATTTTCTCACTAGATCCACACTTAGAATCATTAGAAAGGACAGAGAAGAAATGGTCACACTAAAAAGATGGTTTGATGATAATAGATTATCCTTGAACCTAAGTAAAACTAAAATCATGCTGTTTGGTAACAGCAGAAAGGACACGCACCAGCAAATACAAATAGACGATACATACAAAATTTGTTCTCTATCAGAAATCACTCCACACTCTTTATTGCTCTCTGGTTCTACCATATCTTACTTATTGTGTGGAAATATGGGCTAATAACTATAAAAGCAATCTTCACTTGCTAAATGTACTGCAAAAAAGGTCAGTAAGGATAATTCATAATGCCGCCTACAGAGAACATACTAACTCCTTATTTCTAAAATCACAAATACTTCAACTTGCTGATATAGTTCATCTTCAAACAGCTAAAATAATGCATAAGGCTAAAAACAACCAATTACCTAAAATGTCATCCAATACTTCTCTACAAGAGAGGAGAAATATGATCTCAGGGAAGAACTACATTTGAAACACTTCTATGCTAGGACTACGTTATGCTAGCCATAGCATTTCAGTATGTGGAATCAAACTATGGATTGGATTGAGTAAGTACCTCAAACAATGCACAGCGATGAGCCAATTCAAGAAACAATACAAGCAGTTGATGTTTGCTAAATACAAGGATGAAGAGTCTTGAACCAGTCATGATGTGCTATATATATCACTATATTGACACTTACTATGGTACCCATTATGGCATTGGATGCTCATATCACCTCATACTTTGGTACGAGGTACATTATCAAAAAAAAAACCTTAAACTGTATTATGGAAAGCAGGAAGTGAACAAATGTAACAGTTACTGATTGTAAAAGTACCAGATGGAGGGGTAGGATTTAATAAGCTTTGCTTCTTCCTACTCCTTTTGGACATGTGGAACTGTGAACTGATTATGGGATGCACTCAATTGTAATCTGATGCATGTTCAAATGAAATAAAACCATTACCATTACTTTTCACAGGGGTTACGTTTAAGGGCCACCAGAGAATTGCAAAGACCTGCAAGGTCTTTACAGTTTTTTCTTTACAGTAACTGTAAACTAGTCTGTGGTTACCAGTTCCCTGTACTTTACTGCAGTTTGTTGGGGGTGCAGCACCAGCAAAAAGGACATAACTGATCCAGAAAGCCAAACAAGCTATTGGCACTCGCCACAGTAGGAGGCGAGAGAGAGGACACTGGACCAATTGGTCTCCATCATTGATAACCCGAGCCACCAACTCTACAGTTCTGTTCACACAGTAAACATTTTTTTTTCTTCTGCAGTTGAGCTACTGTAGCCAAGCAATTTCCCTTGTGGATCAATAAAGTCTGTCTAAGTCTCTTGACACACGGATAAAAATGTCTATAATTGACACACAGCTCGCTCCCCTCATCATCCAAATCCTTCTGCTCGCTTGATGTTGACTCTTTTAATTTCAGATCAACATTTGCAATAAAAACCATTGTTGTAGTAATCTGATCAAATTCAGCTCCAGAACCGTCTTCTTCTCTCTTCAATTGCCATTGTTCACTCTCTATACAATCCAGGTTTCAGCTCTAAACATGCCTCAAACAACACTTAGTGAATGCATTGAAAGTATACACTGCATAGCTACTCACCACTAATGGATGATAAGGAGTCACGTTGTAGCCTGCCACAGCGCAGTACGCTATTATGGTGCATTCAAGGACGCTGAACAATGCAAATGTGCAAAAAGTCATCATCAATGAAGCATAAAAACATGAACATGTAAATATTTTCTAACAGTGGTACATGATCACCTATTGCCTATTTTCAGAGAAAATGACCAACTGCAAATCTGTTGGGCCGTGAATGCCGAGTCACAAATGTGCACAGATCCATTCTATATACTGTGCCTTCAAGTACCCACAGGAGTGCAAGTACCCAATATAAGAACCTGTGGGTTAGCAGGTTACTCTCCTGTGCATAGAGGATAAAAAACAGACAAGTGGAACCATTATGACTGTCACAGATGGAAGTTTTCATTATTCCAATGGTAGCAACAAATGCTGAAAAAATGTTTAAAACTCTTATTTACTGTTCAGAATTGGAATGAGTTCTTCTTTGGTCAATGCACCAACTCTCTTTAACGTTTTGTGTAAATTGTTTTTGTATTTTTTATGTAATCCTGTGGAGTGCATACATCTGTTCAGCCTTTTGACATGAATGAAAAGGTCATAAATTAAGAAGAATGTTGCCAAGGATGAAGTCCAAGTTACCTTTCAAGACATGCTGATGGAAGGTTTGTGATCTGCATGTAATGTGCTTTCTGAGGTATATTTTTAAAATGTGTTTGATAAAAAAAAAACATAATTTCTGCGCACATAAACTTCCATTTGGATCATATTAGCTGTATCTCTTTTTTTCTGAAATGAGGTGGGTGTCTGCAAAATAAATTATTTTGTTCCAAAATGAATCAAGGCACTTCAACCATGAGTGTCATCTCAGGCTTTCTTTCCAAATGCAATTAACTACTTGATCAAATCTGGAACGTTAATGGCACCTACTGTGTCAACAGGCCTCAGCACACATGCAAAATCTCGATTTTTTTTTTTAATGAGACAGCCTCGCGACATTGGACTGACTACTCGCTACTGTTTCTTTGTGGCGTTAATGACTTTCATGCAGGGAAAGTCCGAGCTGATTTTCACCACTGATTGATTAAATGAATGCACATAATCTGTGCTGTGGGTATCGTTCACAGGGTTTTTTTGAAAAGTATATTAGAAAGTCCTGAAGGAAAGTTCCTGTCAGATATCAGAAGTTTAATGGCAATGGTATTAAAGTTGAATCACTGCTGATGACACCTGCTGGAGGGGGCGCGGCTCTAAACCTCCTCATCAACAACAACCACCTGCCGTCATCGTACATGGGATGCATTACCCATGTGCATTGTGAAATGATTAGATTTGATGCAGCTCTGTATATGAAGAGCTTGCAACCAAAAGGCGCTAAATCCAATTTTCACTAAGTTGCATGTTTTTCATGAGTTTAATAGACCTCTGTCATGTGTATCCAAATCACATATTTTGGTCTTGAAATCATTTTAAAAAATATGAAAAAAAGTGATATGAAATTGATGCTTTCAACCAAAAGGCGCTATTTCCATTTCAGATTTCAACCAAAAGGAGCTAAATCCCTTTCTTTATTCTTTATTCTGATTGGCCCAAGTTTCCCATCTATTGATAATCTGACCAATCAGAGAGAAGAATACAATTGGCACTGCACATACAGAAAGCCAGTATCAGTGCGCATCCTGTTTTGTTTGTGTACATGAAGTACACGTATGATAGTTACAGTATGTTATGCAATTCAGGAGAACACAAATTGTGTTTTTACAGTATTCTGTAACATGGAAGTTTTTTTTACGCCATAAAAGGCACGTCTCTACCTTGACACCTCCAACTTTCATGAAACATTATTTTACTTGTAGTAAAAAACATACAATGTAAAGAGTTTGTAATGAGATGATTTTTGTCACTGTCACCTTCATGGTGCAGTCAAAAATATGAGCACTGCTTTTAATAACATTTTTATTAATTTAATTAATAATAATTATTTTGTATTGTATGTTGAGAATGGCTTCTGTGTTGTAATTATTTTATTAGCATAGCACATTAAAGCACCTTACATTCTTTTACAACAATGCCATTGAAGAAGGTGACTTCAAATTTATTTCAGCCAAAAGGCGCTAAATCCATCATTTCAGCCAAAAGGTGCTAAATCCATCATTTCAGCCAAAAGGTGCTAAATCCGAAGAAAAAAATAATTAAAAAAATATATAAAATACATGGTGTGTGCAGGATTTTTATAGCATGCATTTTTATGACCTATATTGATAGCTCTTTCATTTGCAATATAGACTTGATGACCAAATAGATTGATATGTGCGTAATTAAAAATCATTGATTTTCTCGAAATCAGTCAAAATGGATTTAGCGCCTTTTGGTTGCAAGCTCTTCATATACATATCCCTCCAACATTCGAAAATCTAAATGTTTAATTGGTTAATTGGCGACTCCAAATTGTCCGTAGGTATGAACGTGAGTTTGAATGGTTGTTTGTCTATATGTGCCCTGTGATTATGTGCCATTATATGGCAGGTGGGATAGGCTCCAGCATACCCCCACAACCCTAATGAGGATAAGCAGCAGAGAAAATGGATGGATGGGTGGATGGATGCAGGGCCATGAACGCTGAATCACAAATGTGCGGGTATCCATATCACGCCCTCAGGTGCAGAGCAGTGAGAGCAGTGGATGTGGAAAAGAGGTTATGAGTCATCTTGTCCTCTCTCGTGTATTTACTGCTAATTATTTTACTTTATCTTAGTGTGTGTTTATTTGTTTAACCTTTACGGTCAATCATAAGGCCGCTTTTCATTCATGTTCTGTGTGGCCTATGAGTCACCTCTACTATTGATCATAGATAGCATCGTACTTATGACACTAACTGATATAGGAATTGCTGTTGTTTAATTTTTTTTAATGCAAATCGGATGTTTCTGTTGTTTTCATTTTTTCTGTGTCCAATTAAAACAACTACAGTAATAATATAATTTTAGGACAATATTACTGACAATGTTTTGCTGGTTTTATTGTGGGGCAACTGAACCCGGGAGTCATGGTGCATATTTGCACTACCCTGATCAGTATCCATTAGCGAGCCTTTTTGCATCCTGAGAGAACATACTGATGCTCGTCGGAGCGTACCATTGGTTTAGACTGGCCTCTGTTTGAACTCTGTTGTTTGAAGCAATTTAGCTGTATCATCTTGAAAAGATGATTATAATTAGTCACTGAAAGCAGCTATAACATTAATGTTGGACACAATCCATACTGATTTTTGTTAACATTTAGTCAGGGTGTCGCCGATGTAGTGGTTCACTTGCCTCACTTTCAAGCAGGCAGTGTGGGTTCAGTTCCCACTCAGTGATGCTGTGAATGCGAGTGTGAACGATTGTCTGTCACTGTGATTGACTGCTGACCAGTACACAGTTTAGTGAACCTGAACTGAAATTGAAAGTGGAACACACTATCCTCCATGTTTTTTTATATATATATTTTTTTTATAATTAACAACTGATCACTGTTTCGTGGTTGACTACGACTTATTATATTTAAGCAAATTGTACACACTTTCTGCCCAAATTAAGCATCTATTTTCCTAACTCGGGTGTGCTCGACCCTATCCTAGCTATCTCCCAGCGAGAGATATGGGGTACTGGGGGACCCCTGGACTGGGGCTTTAATTTGACCCTGGGCACACATGTCAAATTAAGCATTAAAGCCTAAAATGGCTAAATGCAATAAAATGGAAATACACTATAAGCCATTAAAAACACAACTTGTGAATGTAGTATTCTACATTGGACACTAGGTGTCAGTATTTGTTTGGTGAGACCACCATTGAAACACAAGACTGGAACAACTGGCTTTTATTGCAGGTTTAAATGATCTCTCAACAGGCACAACAAAGATGACATAATAAAAATAACTATAAGCTGTGTTGTCCATAGCAAAAACTCAACTCTGAACCCCTGACGCCACTTCCTGCCGCCATCGATTTGCTCCCTTACAAGGTAACGTGTATTAAATGGCTTATTTTCAGATAATAACTACTATAGTGGCTGCTACAATGTATATTGTATTTTATGTCTACAAGATGGTAAACAGGTTTTCTATGTCGTAACTGCAAAAATATTCTGCGATAAAGTAACCAATTAGTTGCAATTAACCAATTAACTGCAATAAACAAGGAAGTTAATTGGTTCCAGACACAACCATGAAAGTAGGATTCCTTATATATAAATTAAATATTTTCGTAGTTTAATAAATATGTTTTTTAACATCATCAGAGCCCTCTTATACTCGTATTACCCAATATAATAGACATAATAAATTTAAATAAGCCATTTAAGACATAAAGACTTGTGCTCTTTTGTGTTACTATAAATGTGTTCCTTGGGGGAAATTGATTGGTGGTCAGACAGGAAATGACATGGGGGGTGAAGAGTTGAGTTTTAGCTTGGCGTGGGTTATACCTGCAACAGTTGTGTTTTTAGTAGAGGTTTTCATCAGGAATTATTATGCCTGTTGTTTCGGTGATTCAGTGTGGTGTTTTGTGCCTCTCTGAATGTTTAATATCATTCCAGTATCTTTGAATGAGCCTTCAGAATTCCTTATATTTACATTTTACATCATTTTTATGGATGGATTTTGGATCTAAAGCTGATGTTCTGATGTTCCAGTGTAATGTGAACAATATTGGGGGAGCTGGTACCCCGCCTGCACCACTAACTTTTTCCCCTTCATCCTTGTGAAGTCCCCATGAGAATACCGCCCTGGGCGATTGCCCACGTGGCCCAAAGCTAAAACCATGACTGGTGTAGAGACAGACAACCATTCACGCTCACATTCACATCATGGAGTGGGAACTGAGCAGACAATGTTACAGCGCACCAATGTTACTGTCAATAATAATGATCAGTAATTATTCTTACAGTGTTTCACTTTGGTTTGTTGCTAAGTGAATTTGGCTGTTGACGTGTCAAGTGGTCAATATTTACAGGAATAAGAATGTGGATTGTCTGACCTTGAGGCTTGGCAGGGACTGCTTCTAAGAGAAAAAAAAACATGATTTACAGAAAATCAACACGCTGGACACACACACACACACACACACACAATTACACAAACACATTACTGTTGTCCCTGTCTGCTTATAGCCATGTGGTCAATATTCACCAGTGAATGTCATTGAGACAAAGGTTAACAATGACATAAATAGCACCGCCATGTACCCACGAAATGAAGTGCAAAAAAGGCAATCACTACAAAAGGCTACAGAGGGACAATAATCGATGGACAGTGTTGTGGGAATTATGGGAGTTTATCTCAAATGTCCACAAAAACCTAAAATATACAGATTTATGGTTAAAAAATATATGTTTTTCCTTTGAAAATAGCAAATTGTTTGCATTTTTTCATTCATGCTAAGTCAGAAATAATTTATTAACCCTCTTGTGTTAGAGTTTTACATTTTAATGCATAAAAAGAATCACATAACATTTGTTTATTGCATCAAGGCTTTTTGACTTTGTCAGGAAACTCTATTTCAACAAAATAAAACCAAAAATATAAATTTTACTACATTTTAAAATGGTCTGGTTGAAATTATGACCACTGTATTGTTAGAGTCGGTTTCAACCCGGTTATAATAATATGACTATAAAGCAATATTTTGAGCCAAAACTGAAATCATAAGTGTACAATTAGCCAACACAATGACAACCAGCTCCTCTTCTCATCATGGAAGCTTCAGGGGATTCTCATTTTGACCGCTTTTCCAGTATACCAGCAGAAAAACAAGGTCCAGACATGTGAGGGGAATTCACTCATTTGACTGATGGCTGATTTCACATTTACAATTTGGATCATGGAAAGAATGGCAAGAAGTACAGTGAACCAAGATCTGGACCTGTTCTGCGTTTTGATTTCAGTTTATACTAAAGTTCTGTTGCTGAAAATAATAACTTTTTCTACCTTTTCTTGACATTAATATATATGGGTCAAAATTCACCCGAACACCATAGATGTTTCTTTAGTGATTAATACTAAAATGAGAAAATAAATAAAACTAATTGATTTAAGAGATATGTTCTATAGCTCTCAGTAATAGCCAGATAATTCAATTTATTAATATAAATAGATATAGATTCTTTTCAGGCTCATTTTACCATTTTTGAAATTAAAATAGAGGGGTATAGTGACAAAAAAGGCCTACATGCCCACACCAAAAGTATTAAAACCAACATTTTCATGGATGAGGAAGCCTAAGAAGGTAACCAAGACACGAGAAGCAAATTTGATGGTAACTTATTATTTTTAGTGTATTTTATAGCTGATTTAATACATGGGTCAAAACCGACCCGTTAACATAAGAGATGATACCAGAAAGCTAACACAAGAGGAAGGTTAATAGGTGATTCAGGTCAAATGTACAGTACATGTAGCACCATGAAAAGAGCCCACATCTTTTACATATTCATTTAAAAAAAGTTTTGATCATGTATTAAACATGTATTTCAAGTATTAAAATTCCGCGTTAAATCAACGCACCATATTTGCTATGAGATACAAAAATGAAACGACTTGAAAACATTTTTTAGATTTAGCAAAGTTTGTTTGCATTTGAATACCTTTATAATCAACAAGGGCCAAAGAGCTTTCTTTTCAGCAAGAAGCATCTCAAAACTTTATTGTTGAAAAAGAAGGAGACCAAAGATCACATTAAACCAATCACATGTAAGCATTTATTACACAGGAACGTGTGGGGAAATGGTTCAGAATATCTCAGGGTTTCTAGCACCTGGAATTTATTCTGTATATTATTTTACAATTTTTTCTGTTTTTTTGCCATTTTGCCTGAGGAAAATTACTAACCTGAAAGTCACTCAGCAGCATCAATGCTGCTCGGCCGAGCACAAACAAACATCCATTTTCTGTTGTGATATTATCTTAGATTTCATTTAGTTATCCCCTTCCATCTCTTCCATTGGTTGCTCCCGGGTCTCAGTATTGCTGCCCTGCTCTTTCTGTGTGAGCCAATCAGCTCCTAGCCTGCCATTGCATTCTACCCAGCTGCTCAACTATTCTTTGGTTTACAGTTCAAATGAAATAGAGGTAATTTTCAACACCCATTTCCTGTCTTCCTCCCTTGTTCTGCAGTAGAACCCCAATTTAAAATCCACCTTGCTTTCATGTTTACATGTGCAGACATGTCCATGACTGCAATTGGATATGACAATTCCAAGCTGTCTTTCATGAAACTGTATTGTTGTATTTTTTTGGCTGTTGGTCGTTGTTTTAGCATAACATTTAAAGACAATATGAACTGTAATTTCAAGTATGCCATTCAGAAGCTTAATTTAAAATGTGATGTATAATATTGTACATTGATTACTAGTTATCATTGATGAGACAATCACCAAGCATGTTGTCCAGAAAAAAAAAACGCTGAAGTGTGAGACTATGTTATGTCTTATATGTCTTATTTTACTATGTCTGCTGGCCAGCGCAAACAACCATTCACACTCACATTCACCCAGCATGTTTTTGGAATGTGAGAGGTAACCGGAGTAACCCGGAGAAAACCCACGCATGCACAGGGAGAGCATGCAAACTCCACACAGATGCCTGTGGGTGGAATCGAACTCGAGTCTCTTAGTTGTGTGGCCTGCTCGCTAACCACCCACTCGCCGTGCTGCCTACAATTAATCACAACATCCTAATTACAAAATTAGAAAGATTTGGAATCAGAGGGTTAGATTTGAATTAAGTCAAATGCTAACGAGCATACAGAAAACAATATATGAAGCTAGTCTAAATATAACATCCGGCGTACCCCAGGGGTCAATAGTAGGACAACAACTGTTCAACGTATATATTAATTATGTAAAGTAAAGTTAATTAAGTAAAGTAAGTTTGGAAGTTTCCTCCGTAGGGTGGCTGGAGATACCCTAAGAGATAGGACGAGGAGCTCAGTCTTCTGGGAGGGGCTCAAAGTTGAACCGAGCCAGTCAAGGTGGCTCAGGCATCTAGCCCGGATTCCTCCCGGATTCCACCCTGGTAAGGAGTCCCGGACATACCCAGCTGGGAGAAGGCCCCAGGGCAGACCTAGGACATGCTGGAGGGATTATGTCTCACAACTGGCGTTGGGTTGCCTTGGTGTCCTCCCAGTAAAATTGGAGGACATGGGGATTGGGAAGTCTGGGCTTCCTTACTGAGACTGCTGCTCCCATGACCCAGACCCGAATAAGCAGATGACAATGGAATGGAATGGCTGGTGTTATTTGCAGATGATACTATTGCCTTTTGGTAATGGTAATGGTAATGGTAATGGTTTTATTTCATTTGAACATGCATCAGATTACAATTGAATGCATCACATAATCAGTTCACAGTTCCACATGTCCAAAAGGAGTAGGAAGAAGCAAAGCTTATTAAATCCTACCCCTCCATCTGGTACTTTTACAATCAGTAACGGTTACATTTGTTCACTTCCTGCTTTCCATAATACAGTTTAAGGGTTTTTTTTTTGTTTTTTGAATAATGTACCTCGTACCGAAGTAGGAGGTGATATGAGCATCCAATGCCATAATGTGTACCATAGTAAGTGTCAATATAGTGATATATATAGCACATCATGACTGGTTCAAGACTCTTCATCCTTGTATTTAGCAAACATCAACTGCTTGTATTGTTTCTTGAATTGGCTCATCGTTGTGCATTGTTTGAGGTCCTTACTCAATCCATTCCATAGTTTGATTCCACATACTGAAATGCTATGGCTAGCATAACGTAGTCCTAGCATAGAAGTGTTTCAAATGTACTTCTTCCCTGAGATCATATTTCTCCTCTCTTGTAGAGAAGTATTGGATGACATTTTTAGCTAATTGGTTATTTTTAGCCTTATGCATTATTTTAGCTGTTCGAAGATGAACTATATCAGCAAGTTGAAGTATTTGTGATTTTAGAAATAAGGAGTTAGTATGTTCTCTGTAGGCGGCATTATGAATTATCCTTACTGACCTTTTTTGCAGTACATTTAGTGAGTGAAAATTGCTTTTATAGTTATTAGCTAGAAGTATTATACATTATACTTATATTATATTATACTTTATAGTATAAAGGTATAGTTATTAGAATGACTATACTAAAAAGATGGTTTTACATTACCTTAGCATTTTCCTTTGTATTAATTGGCAAAGGCTACATTTGGAATATATGATGTAAATAAATGTATTACAATTGAAGTTAAACAGTTTGGGGTAGGATTAGATAAGATTAAATAACTCTTCATGTCTAAAAAGTTTGATTGAAAATGTTCTGCTTGTCACGATTTGCACGATAAGCTGCGTGACAGCTTGTTTACTTTCTGTGTTTATGCCTTAGTTCTGTTTTCATGCTCTTACTTTGGCGGTTCATCCTGCTTTGCCTTTGTGTTCATTCGCACCTGCCGCTAATTTGTGTTTACAGTATGTAGTCCAGGTGCGTGCTCCTTTGTGTGTTGGAACATTGTCATTTAAAGTCATTTGTTTGCTCTATTGTGGGTCCTGCCGCTGCATATCAGAATAACACACACACTTGTAGGACTCAAGAATGAGTCCGACAAGAATTTAGTTCAGTCATGGTGCACCAAGATGTTCTCCCTTCTCGAGAAGGCCACTCAAGACTGTACTGTCAGTCACACAGCATCAATCTCAGACAGTGAATTTGAAATTGACAGGCGCTTGGTGAGTCGTTATAAGACATAGAGTAAGTGAACACGCTGAGAAGAGTGATTCTTAGCCTTCCAGGATCGTAGTTGCTACCTTCACCTCTGACTAGACTTCAAATATCGATTGACATGTGCGGCATAGGGCGGCACGGCGGTCGAGTGGTTAGCGCGCAGACCTCACAGCTAGGAAACCAGGGTTCAATTCCACCCTCGGCCATCTCTGTGTGGAGTTTGCATGTTCTCCCCGTGCATGCGTGGGTTTTCTCCGGGTACTCCGGTTTCCTCCATCATTCCAAAAACACGCTAGGTTAATTGGCCACTCCAAATTGTCCATAGGTATGAATGTGAGTGTGAATGGTTGTTTGTCTATATGTGCCCTGTGATTGGTGTACCCCGCCTCTCGCCCAAAGACAGCTGGGATAGGCTCCAGCAACCCAGTGAATGACCCTCGTGAGGAAAAAGCGGGAGCAAATGAATGAATGAATGAATGTACGGCGTAGTTCGTGAAAATTAGTTAAAATGCAAGTATACGTAGCCCTGATTGCTGAGATGTGTGTATATTCTTGTGAAAATTCCCCATGCTGTGGTGCTTTTGAGGGTGCCAATGAGGCCTGTCTTTAATTACTTGACTTTGAAGTGGAATCTTTAGTGGGGAAAAAAATTCCGCTCATAGCTTATCAGCATCGATGCCTCCAATACACAGTATACTGTAGTTTTAATGAAGTACTTTCCATGTGTAAATTATTCAAAAGCCTTTGGAAGAGCTGCACATCATTGGCCTGCCTTACAGTTATGAAATGTAGTTTTTTAATTCAATTGAATATTAATTTCATGCCTTTGTGGTGAATTCAAACTGAGTCAAGTTCATTTCTGGAAACGTATGAAGACGTAGTTTTGTTCACAATGAAAAAATGGCCTTTTAAAAGGATGAAATTAGGACCAGTCACTGATGGTCCAGCGGTTGAATCGCCTAACAGTTGCAGGCAGCTTGGCTTCAGTCCTCACTCAATGTGAATAATAATTCATTACTGTCATATTAGCTTCTTGTGTTTGAGTTGATGGCGGTGGGAAAACATTAGTCAGGTACACCCTAAGTGGACACTGATTGGCTGTCATTGTATTTGGGCTTGATTAGCATCTGTTGAGCTAGATGAGGAGCAGTGTGGGAGAGGATGTAAAAATGGAGGAGCATGTGTCCAATTTTAAAAAAAACCCAGACGGCGGGATTGGTAAAGGTAGAGGGATATGCCTTCTTTGTAAGGAGTTTGTTTGCCACCGAATCAGCTCGAATTTAGCCTACCGCATAGACCAGGGGTGGTCAAACTTTTTGACTCGCGGGCCGCATTGATATGACAAAATTTACGGGGGGGCAGACTATATATTTTACACGTAACAGTCCACCTGGTATTATTGTATCTGTAAAATTGTCATGCAATCTGCTATTATTATTTATTATTTTAGATTTATATTTAAATATTTTAAAAATAATAAAATATTATAATAATTACAATAAAATTAAAATAATAATTATTATTATATTATTATGTAAAATATGCAAATATAACAATACTATTATATATAATTAATATAATAATTAGCATTAATATAATAATTATAATAATCATAATAGTTCTAATAATTATTATAATAATCTAATAATAATAATTATTATTATTATTATTATTATTATGTGCTTGTGTCCCTTTTTTCAGGAGCACTTTGTAAACAACAGACCATGTCAAAAAACGAAATTGATACAACCATCAAAAGGTTGGCTCAGGCCATGATGCCAGGTTTTATGTTGAGTTTAAATGAAATACTTTTGAAAGATTGGGCGGGCCGTATTCAAACACTTGGCGGGCCGGATGTGGCCCCCGGGCCGTAGTTTGCCCACGCCTGGCTTAGACGCAAAGCACCCAGTCATGAGTGCAGCAACAGCTAACATTAGCAGCAAAGACGTTAGCTATTTTTGTCAATGGAATGTCTAATCAGTACTACATTTATTGCTTACTCTTCTTTTTTATGAGACATTTGTCACTACTCACCTATTATCAAACTATGTTTTGTTATGTCTATATCTTATTATTTATTATAATTATCGAATCAAGTTGTCACTAGAAACTGGACTAAATTTGATATTTGCTATTTTTTTCTTGATCACATTGTACATTATCTCTATTCTACTCAAAGAGATTGTATTTGGAATACAGGAAGTGAGCAAATGAATTGCAATTGATGTAAAACAAAAGTGGGGTAGGATTTAATAAGCTTTGCTTCTTCCTACTCCTTTTGGACATGTGGAACTGTGAATTGTAACATGCGATGCATGTTACAATAAATGAAACCATTGCCAATTTAACGAGCCATAGCAAACAAAGCTCTTTGCCAAACTCCACTCAAAGAGAACGCCCCACAAATGAGCAAGTATGCCACTGTCAGCTAGCTAACTAGATAGCAATGAACTACGTACATTTCTGAAAAATGTTCAGGTGAGATTAAAAACGAGATTAATTAGATAAATTAATTACAAATTTATTTATTGTAAATTAATTAATCACTCAATGTTTTTAACCTCTCGACAGCACTATTTCTATCCATAAGTGGTATTTTTTATACCGCTTATTCTCATTAGTGTCGCCAGCTAACTTCAAACGAGAGGCAGGGTACACCCTGGACTGGACGCCAGCCAATCACAGGTCACATATAGACAAACAACCATTCACACTCACATTCATACCTATGGACAATTAGGTCGCCAATCAGCGTGAGAGTAAACCAGAAACCAGAGTAATCGAAGTACCAGGCACAGGGAGAATATGCAAACTCAACAAAGAGATGCCCAAGCAGAGATTCGAACCCAGGTCTTCCCGATCTCCTGACTGTGTGGCCAACATGCAAACCACTCCCTACCGTGCATCCGGCACTATTTCTCTTTATCACAAGTCATGCATTCTAGCATGCTATCTACTGGAAACCGGAACTCATAGTCATTTTACCCCAGCTATGTTGCCCATCTATGGTAATGGTAATGGTAATGGTAATGGTAATGGTAATGGTAATGGTAATGGTAATGGTAATGGTAATGGTAATGGTTTCATTTGAACATGCATCAGATTACAATTGAGTGCATCACATAATCAGTTCACAGTTCCACATGTCCAAAAGGAGTAGGAAGAAGCAAAGCTTATTAAATCCTACCCCTCCATCTGGTACTTTTACAATCAGTAACTGTTACATTTGTTCACTTCCTGCTTTCCTTAATACAGTTTAAGGCCTTTTTTTGTTTTTAATAATGTACCTCGTACCAAAGTACAAGGTGATATGAGCATCCAATGCCATAATGGGTACCATAGTAAGTGTCAATATAGTGATATATATAGCACATCATGACTGGTTCAAGACTCTTCATCCTTGTATTTAGCAAACATCAACTGCTTGTATTGTTTCTTGAATTGGCTCATCGTTGTGCATTGTTTGAGGTCCTTACTCAATCCATTCCATAGTTTGATTCCACATACTGAAATGCTATGGCTAGCATAACGTAGTCCTAGCATAGAAGTGTTTCAAATGTACTTCTTCCCTGAGATCATATTTCTCCTCTCTTGTAGAGAAGTATTGGATGACATTTTTAGCTAATTGGTTATTTTTAGCCTTATGCATTATTTTAGCTGTTTGAAGATGAACTATATCAGCAAGTTGAAGTATTTGTGATTTTAGAAATAAGGAGTTAGTATGTTCTCTGTAGGCGGCATTATGAATTATCCTTACTGACCTTTTTTGCAGTACATCTAGCGAGTGAAGATTGCTTTTATAGTTATTAGCCCATATTTCCACACAATAAGTAAGATATTGTAGAACTTTTGCTTTGTTCAATACTGAAATATTTCTGGTCACCTTATGTTACAGGATGTTGTGAGTGATGGATTTTGTAGTTCTTTGTTAATTTATACAGTTACACCACAAGTCTGTCTTTTTTATTCATCACAGGCTGAAAAATAGCCCACCATGGAATTAAAAAACTCCATTAAAGACAAATTCAAGAAATAAGTCATAGAAGAATGAAAGTGGCATTCCTGTGGCTCTCTCCTCCTCCTCTTCTAATTTTTCAACATTAAATGTGTTTTGTGTTAATTGATTAATTGGACTTGTTGATAATTGTCTGTTTTTGACTGACATTTTGTTTTCAGACACCATTTGGATTAACCACATTTTTGCATTTATGGACTCAGTGGGTGGCCTAGTCATGAGCCATAATACTGAGAAATAGTGTTTGTTTTTTTCCAACACTCACTGTTAAAATTTAAATATTTTATTTTACAACAACAACGACTAGTGAACATTTTGTTCATTCGCAGAAGCCAAATGGAAAAGTCCATCCATGCGTTTGTCACATACAAGGTGGATTATTGCAATTCCTTCTAATCTTTGCTGTCCCATCATGCCTCTAAAGACTGCAGCTAATCCATGTTGCCTAATGTGTACTTATGAGAACTATAAAAAGAGACCATATTCGCTTTATTTTTTTTCTACTGGCTTCCTGTAAAATCCAGAATACAATTTAAAACCAGTCTTTTCACCTTCAAACCTTCATGGTCAGACACCATGTTACTCATAATACCGTATTATTCCATTTGAAAACTGCTCTCCCAGAGTTCAAATAGAGTGCATTCCAATCTTGCCTCTCATTTACCCTTTCACACAAACAGTAGCATATTACACTGTATATTCACACTGATGATACACTGTGTAATTAAGTGTTGAGTGTCTTACCCAAGGACACGCTGACACAAAGAATAGCCTTTCACTGACAGGAGAGCGACACTACCTTGAGAGCTATGCAAGAGTTTATAGCAAGTATAGCATGTTTTAGAGTTAATGGCAAAACAGTTTTAACATAATCAAACACTTACGGTATATCTCTGTGAATATTTAAGCCTTGTTGAGTGTGTGCCATTCTCGTAAACATACTTCAGCTTTGCAATAATTCTTATTATATGACTCCAGGGAATTAACTGAAGTAAGCTCCTTTTAAGTGGAACCTCTTTCTTTCTCTTGAGAGAAAGTAGTACCATTTATCTACTTAATAGCCCATCAACGAAAGTTTACATGGCGCACGGATTTGCAAAATGTACTCATGGAGAGCATAAAAAGATATTTTAGTGGAATGTTTTATCAGAGCTTTTATTGTAGAAAATTGGAACCAAAGCACTGAAAATGTTTGTATATTTTTCTGTTTTTAATAAATGTGTTTTTTTTTTTTTTTGTGGAAAACCTGATGCGGCCCAGCCTCGCCCAGACCCTAGCTCCAGTGGCCCCCAGGTAAATTGAGTTTGAGACCCCTGTTTTAGAGTGTTGGTTTTCTGCTTGGCTGCACGGTGAGGGAGTGGTAAGCATGTTGGCCACACAGTCAGGAGATTGGAAAGACTCGGGGTCCATTTTCTGCTGGGGCATCTCTGTGTGGATTTTACATCCACTTCCGGGTACCCTCTCAAATTCCAAAAACATGCTAGGTTAATTGGCCTCAGGTATGAATTTAAGTATGAATGATTTTTTTTGTCAATACAGTGTGTGCCTGCGTTTGGCTGGCGACCCATCCAGAGTGTACCCCACCTCCCGCCCAAAGTCAGCTGGGATAGGCTCCAGCATATCCCTGTGACCCTAATCAGGATAAGCGGCATAGAAAATGGAAGAAAATTCATTTTTCACATGCTTTGAACCCTGCGGCTTAAAAAAAGATGCAACTATTTTGTGGCTGAAGGGGCTACAGTTCCCATGATGCTTTATTTCCACAATAGACTCAGCCATCTTGTTATGATGTCACAAATCTTTAGTAAGTTTCATGAAATGTAACATTAGTACAGCATTTGTTTGGATGAGCTGTTAAAAAACGTCTCACGTCTTACCAGAACTAATGAGTGACGCTGGGAACACCAAGTGCAGGTAGGACTGCAAGGTTTACAGTGTGTCGATCTGTGTAAATTCCTATGTTACAACATGGACACCTCTGGCTTAATACGGGGTGTTTCAAAAATATGTATACACACTTTAAATCATTGTAAACTAGGTTTTTCTTATAATTTGTAAAATTAAATCAAAATGGCGGCACGGTGGTCTAGGGGTTAGCGCCCAGACCTCACAGCTAGGAGACCAGGGTTCAGTTCCACCCTCGGGCATCTCTGTGTGGAGTTTGCATGTTCTCCCCGTGCATGCGTGGGTTTTCTCCGGGTACTCCGGTTTCCTCCCACATTCCAAAAACATGCTAGGTTAATTGGCCACTCCAAATTGTCCATAGGTATGAATGTGAGTGTGAATGGTTGTTTGTCTATATGTGCCCTGTGATTGGCTGGCGACCAGTCTAGGGTGTACCCCGCCTTACGCCCGAAGACAGCTGGGATAGGCTCCAGCACCCCCCGCGACCCTCGTGAGGAAAAGCGGTAGAAAATGAATGAATGAATAAATCAAAATGTAATAGAATTTACAAACATTGTTTTATTGTTTTCAAATTGACTTCTATTCTGGTCCCGACACTGCTGACAACATGAAGCAATAGAATCGCACACATGACAAAATAATTCCCAAAATTGGCAATATGTCCTTGATGCTCCCCTGCCCTGTCCCCCTGGGACAGAAACCTGGCCACTGTGAAGGGCCACGGTTTCCGGGATCCATGGCTTTGAGTCTCAAACCATCAGAACCATTGAGGGTGTGCAGTAGTATGACCACGTTTCCAGTGACAAGCTCGACCAAAGAACCAACCAGCTCAACATCCTTCACTGCCACATAGTTACGTATATTGCGCAATAAGTAATTAAGGTGTTCCTGCTTTAGGCTAATGCAATGGTTCACTGCTTCACTTGGAAAAGAGAAACAAATTACACTTAATATTCATACATCCAGTTTCTATCCTCATTAGGGTATCCTCATTATGCTGGAGCCATAATGAGGATTGGCTGGACTGATGGCAAGCCAATCACAGGGCTCATACAGTATAGACCAGGGGTGGGCAAACTTTTTGACTCGCGGGCCGCATTGATATAACAAAATTTCTGGGGGAGACTATATATTTTACACGTAACAGTCCACCTGGTATTATTGCATCTGTAAAATTGTCATGCAATCTGCTATTATTATTTATTATTTTATATTTATATTTAAATATTTTAAAAATAATAAAATATTATAATAATTAAAATAAAATTAAAATAATAATTATTATATTATTATTATGTAAAATATGCAAATATAACAATATTTTTATATATAATTAATATAATAATTAGCATTAATATAATAAATATAATAATCATAATAGTTATAATAATAATATAATAATAATTATTTTAATTTTTATTATTATTATGTGCTTGTGTCTCTTTTTTCAGGAGCACTTTGTAAACAACAGACCATGTCAAACAACGAAATTGATACAACCTTCAAAAGGTTGGCTCAGGCCATGATGCCAGGTTGTATGTTGAGTTTAAATTAAATACTTTGGAAAGATTGGGCGGGCCGTATTCAAACACTTGGCGGGCCGGATGTGGCCCCCGGGCCGTAGTTTGCCCACCCCTGGTATAGACAGACAATCACTCACACTCACCTTCATACCTGTGGACAATTTGGAAACCCACACTTGCACGGTGCCCAAGCCAGAGACTCAAACGCATGTTTTCCCGATCCCCTGACTGTGTGACCTGCATGTTAACCACCCGGACACTGTGCAGCCTACACTTAATATATGTGTAAAAAAAGTGTGTATGGTTAGAAACCCATGTAAGAAAGCCATAACAGAACTATGTCTTACAACGTTGTTCTCCAGCAGTTCATAAATCACAAGTGCTCTAGTAAGCCCAGTGATTTCCTAGACCACAATGAGTAATCCACATGCACTATTCCCCTGAGCTAGATAACACATAAGGCAAATTACCAGTCCTTGAAAGATGGGCATAATATTACCCATCTTATGTGACACATGTTTGTTGACTCGCTGTTTGAAAGATTGAACGCCATCAATTGAGTTTGTTTGGCCAATAGCCATCTAAAAAGGTTCTTGTGGCTGCCTCCAGCAGAGGTCAAAGTGTCGCTGAAGGAGGCCACTGCTTGGCACCAAGACCGTCCTAGTGGTCTCAACAGTCCATCCTTCTCCATCACCATCTTCTCATGCTGTTGGAATAAATGATATGTATTGTGCCTAACTGGGCTTTTGTACTCCCTGTCACCTGCAGTACCTGAGAGGATGTGTTTTTTACTGGTTTACACCCTACTGTTTAATTAGTTAGCTTCACATGCTCCTGTTATCCAATCACCGCATTGTCTGCCCGCACTTTATCGTCTGTCTTGTTAGTTTTTTATTTAGAGTCTGTTATGTCTTCTGTTTGTTTGCGGTCTGACTGACAATGGGTGTGTTCGCCAGCACAATACTCCCAATGTCTGTTGTTTGTATTTGTTCTTAGTATTCCGCTTTCTGTTAAAATGGTAATCTGACATTTCCGTCCTTGTCTTCCATTGGAAGTAAAACAAATTGTCAGGAGAATAGTTCAGTTGATACACGCACACTACCTGCTGTTACATAAAAAAAAAAGCTTGGATTTCATTTTGTTGCTTTCTGAGTTATAAAGTTGTCCCACAATGATGCTGATGTAATCGCAGCCCCGACAGGGAGGTTATTGTCATTTTTGTCAGCTTAAGTACTCGCCAGGCAGTGTGCCTGTTACAAAATGGATCTTATGTGAATCTACAAGTTATTTGATGAGTATCTGGCACCAGAAAAGACACAAGACAGTTCCCAGCAACACCTTATAGGCACAAGAAAAATGAATGTTATTAGACAAGATTGTGCAACTGAACTGTCACAGAATAATTGTTAGATGACCTGGGAGTATTCTATTTTGGTCAGGATCAAATGAAGATGGGCAAAGAGATTCATCTTTCCTGTTGCTGAGATACATTGGTGTTTGTGTGTGTGTGTGTGTGTGTGTGTGTGTGTGTGTGTGTGTGTGTGTGCATGTGAGACGAGAACAACTCGGAAGCACGCTGACAGAGTACCGTGCAGAGACAAATTAAAAATCAATGTGCCCTCATATCACCTGTGCTTTGACTTTTCTCTTTCAAAAGAAAGTGTGTTCCAAGAACTTCTACTTCTGTCCTAAGGGAGAAAAAAAAAATCCTGGAAGAAAATTAAGAACCCTCAGCTATTTTATTGAAAGACGTTACTATGACACAGAAGGCAGTGGAGGGCTATATACCAATAGATTCTATAGTTAGATTCTATAGTTTTATCAAGATATCAAGAATGATGATGATACACGGTAAACAAAGCAATGCATCCGCATACCAAAAACCCAGTTGAAATGGGCCACATGAACAATCACCCAGGGTTGTATTCTCTACAGGTCGTGACAAGAATGAGAAAAAAAAATATTGAAAAAAAATTATATTTATTCCCATGCTGCACTCTTCTCATCAAGTCGCATTATGTGTTTGAAATGGACGCACTGTACAGGCGGATGCCCTCCCTGCGTATAGAAGTGGATGAAACCCAACGAGGGCGGCCGTCATACAAGCCTGCCTACCATCACACTGCACACCGAATATAATAATGTAATAATGTATAATAATAATAAAATAATAATAATAAAATAATAATAATAATAATAATAATAATAATAATAATAATAATAATAATAATAATAATAATAATAAATAAAAATAATAAATTATTATTAGTATTATTATTATTATGCATCATAATCATAATATAATAATAAAAATAATTATTATTATTATTGTTATTATTATTATAGTAATAATAGTAATAATAATAATAATTATTATTATTATTATTATATAATATTATAATATTATTTTATTATCATTATTATTACTATTATTACTATTATTATTATTATTATTATTATTATTATTATTATTATTATATTATACATATTATTATTGTATTATTATTGTATTATTGTATTATTATTATTTTATACATATATTATACATATTTTTATATTATATATATTTTTAATAATAATAATAATATAATAATTATAATAAATAAATAAATAATAAAATAATAAATAAAATAATAATAAAAAAAAAATAATAGATAAAATAAAATAAAAATAATACAATAATAATAATAATTATTATTATATTATACATATTATATTTTTAATAATAATAATAATAATAATTATTATTATTATTATTATTATTGTTGTTGTTGTTATTATTATTATTATTATTATTATTAATTATTAATTATTAGTACAGACTGAACTTAACCAGGGAAACCAGGGGAATGTAACAAAATGGAGAGCATACAAGCAAGTCAAATTGCATGTTGAGTACTATAAATTTGTACATGTTGGTAGGTCTGCATTGAAATGAAAGCCTCCTCTTCTCCCCGTGTTGTTTATGTAATTGCAACAATTTTTCATTTGCAGCATTGTCTTGTTTTGTATAATTTCTATGTATGGAGCCGTTTCCCCCCCGCCAGCTACTATCATAAGATGACTTGGCCACAATAACTAGTCATTACAACAGGAATTTCTTATTTTATTTATTCTGAAACTACTGTAGACAACATTTTCAAACAAACATCTGATATATTAACAAATGAAGTCATCCTTAATTACATTTTAATTATAATTTCCTGCAGTTAGCACAGATTAAAGGAAAAATATTCTCCTCTTCTACTGGAGGGGGTCTCATCATCATCATCATCTCAAACCCAAGTCGCATGCAGCCTACGCTGTGTATTTTTTTCTTGTCATTCTGCATTAGTGATTGAAATTGTGATGTGCAAGCGTAACCTGAAATTCCTGCATTCACGGTGACTGTGACATATTTCTATCATATATGTGCAGCTCTTTGTGCTGCTGTGGATGGGTGCATATGCATGGTTGCATAAGTATTATAATGTACATAACAATTCTGTCTATGACACTTCATACCTGATGATCATTTATTTTTTTAACACACCAGACGTTGGTATAAACTTGACATTATCTTTTATCGCCATCTAGTGGACAACTGTGGCTGATGACTGGCTTAGGCAAATGCCTTTCTTTTAAATATGTGTCTTATGATTAACTGCAATGTTAGTCATTGCATTTGTTTTCTCTTTATTTTTATATGCTATATATATATATATATATATATATTAATTTCATCATTTTTAAGTATAAAAATAAAGTATAAAAAATATACCATTACAATACAATACAATGAAATACAATGTAAACAAACAACCCAGATTAGGCACAGCAAGGGAAGACTGGGGCTGGTCATTGGTAAAACCTTGCTTTTTAATGCACAAGACTAGACACACACAAACTAATAATCACATCTAAAAACCTCAGGGTTTAACAAGAAGATACTGATGTTTGGGTTGGTCACCTGTTCAGACGCAGTCTCAAGTACTTGTTTTTTAATGCACAAGATTAGACACATGCAATCCAGACAATGATATGTAAATGTTACAAAAAAGTGGGCTAATAAATTGACAATAAAAGCACAAATACTGCAGATTTCAGAAAACAACAGATGGAATGATACAACACTCTACAAGAAGCAATGAAGTCTGTAAAATTAAATAATGAAAAAAATAAAAAACAAAAATATAAAAAATAAAATTGTTAACTATCATGATGAAAATTGTAATATTAATGATGATTATAATGATGGTAATAATGATAAAGATTATAACAATAATGATAATGATAATAACAACAATAATATTACAATGATAATAATAACAAGACTGGGAAACAAGACTGTGGCATGAACATGATTATATCTTGCAAAAAGGGGTAGGCATTTATAAGCTTTTGCTTCAGCCTACTCCTTTTGGGCTTGTGATCAGATAGTTGAATACAAATGTATGTAAATAATGGAGAGTTGTATTTTGATTGGTGTGGGAGATGCACTGTGGTGTTTCGTGTATTTGCCCAAATAAATAAAATAAATATATATATATTTATATTTTATAAAATATCCTATAGACTAGGGGTCTCAAACTCAATTTACCTGGGAGCTGCTGGAGATAAGAGTCTGGCTGGGTGAGGCTGTGCCAACATAAAGTATTGGTAGTAAAGGCTAGGAATCTCAGGGTACCTCACAGTATGATAAGATATTAATGATAATATCTGAATATGGTGATGGGTTGAACCAAATAAATAAAAAACATTTCATAGTTCATATTTTTGCTGCATTCAGCTGATATGGGCTCAAGCTTCAAGTTGAAGTTCAAGTAGTATTTATTGTCATTGCACCAAAAGAACAATGAAATTGCGTTTGGAGCAGCCACGTGCGTAGTTAAAGTGCAAAGTTAATAGTGCAAAAGTGCAGAGCCAAGTGAAATAAATAACCCCTAAAATAAATAACCCCTAATTTTACAACATCATATGCAAATAATATGCAAATTGGGATTTAAGGACAGCCAATAGTTTTTCTTACTGTGAGTTCATATAAGCTTCCAAAGGTTATGGAGCGGCCAGAGGAATCCCCCTTCGTCAAGAATGTAATCTCATTAGGCTTGTTTTGCTTCTTCAGGTCAAACACAATTTAAGTTGACCCTCAACAAACATGGCTGCCCACACGTAAATAACCCTATTAGCTGGGATCTTTCAACAGGAAATCCATGTAGCTATAATTATTATTATTAAGTCATAATTGGCATACCGTTTGTTCAGCGCTATGTAGCCACAATGTCAATGACAATATTTGAATATTTATGTATTTGTAATATATATGTGATATGTCAAAGATATCCCTTTGGCTTCATGCTAAAAGGAAAGTCGTCATTGCTTGTTTTGTAGCCAGTTTACTTTCACTATCCCAGCAGTAAACTCCGGTGAAACCGGTGAAGCAAATGTGCATAACAATGGAGAGGCGGGAGCACGAAGTGATATGATGACATTGAGAGGTCTGATTTTTTTCTAGTTGGCATTTTTGTGATTGATATTTTATGCTTTTGAACGCATATTGTTTTGAGAAGACAAACTCTTACTTACTCTTACTTGCTTACGGTCCCTAGCAACTAGCTGGAACTCATTTCCTCAGCACCAGAACTCCAACCTCACTGCTTCGAATGTAGACCGCAAGATATTATCAATCGAGATCACTTTCATCATTTACTCTCGCTACAGTATTTTAAGCACAATCGTTAAGTGAAAACTTACAGTTTTTCTCGATTGTTTAAACACATTTTCTGAACGGATGCCTCATATTCTCAGAACTCTACACACAAATCCAAAAATCACTCACACATTTCTGAAAACCCCTCAATTCTCCTGCAAAATGAAACTTTGCATCCATTCTTCATTCTTCTCTAAATGGTGTTTTGTCTCCAAATGACGCACACAAACCACTATATGAACAACATTTATATGAACCAGTTCAACACTGGTGTCCTCAGTGTAAAACACTGTGATTACATCATATTCATCATGACTTGGGCCTTTTTGTGTTCAGTGTGACACTTCTTGCAAAATGTTTTAGAATTGTTTTTTGTTTTTTTGGTATTTTTTTGACTCAGAACACAAAATTACACAGAAATATATTCATTCATTCATTCATTCATTTTCTACCGCTTTTCCTCACGAGGGTCGCGGGGGGTGCTGGAGCCTATCCCAGCTGTCTTCGGGCGTAAGGCGGGGTACACCCTGGACTGGTCCCCAGCCAATCAATTTGGAGTGGCCAATTAACCTAGCATGTTTTTGGAATGTGGGAGGAAACCGGAGTACCCGGAGAAAACCCACGCATGCACGGGGAGAACATGCAAACTCCACACAGAGATGCCCGAGGGTGGGATTGAACCCTGGTCTCCTAGCTGTGAGGTCTGCGCGCTAACCCCTAGACCACCGTGCCGCCCCACAGAAATATATATTTTTTATTTTTCACAGAAAAAAATCTACGAAGTGTTCATCACAGCCAACACAAAGTTCCACATACAGTGGTCTGCATCTAAATGTATACAGCTTCAGTAAAGAAGAAATAATAATAATCATGAACAAAAAATCAATCAATAACAAAGCAAAAGACTATGCTGCATCACGTCTTCTGTTTGGGTCAGGCCACAGCACCTCATCTACATCACATGCAAGGTTTTCTCTGGCCAACCAGCGGGGGGAATATCGCCTAGCATGGCGAATCCAGCCATGGAAAGCATCCGCTGGAATCTCTCCACATGCATCTTCCATAGCTTGGAGAAGGGGATTGTGTGTTTGTGGATTTCTGACCCTTTACCCAGCCTCCGTCATTGTTAGACTGCTAATTGTAAAAATGTGTGACAGTTGTTTAACCATGTGATGAGTCAGTGTGAATAATAGGAATATTCATTTGACTGTTTTGAGTGGCATTGTGTTCTTTGTGAAAACAAGAAGTTTACTTCATGAAAATTGTGCCAAAACTCAGAGAATTGTGTGTATTGTTTTGAAAAAAAAGTGTGTTGTAGATCTGCAGTCTGAGTGTAAAGCAGGAATTGTGCTTCTAGTTTAGCAGACTTGGTTCATGGAGTTGGTGCATTGGTTAGATGTTGTGGTCATTGGGTCTCAGGCATCACAAATTGTTTGTAAACAATCGAGAAAAACTGTAAAATGTATTAAGTTTTAAATGGTTTTAATTCCCTACCCTCACTCTAAGTCAGCTGGGAAAAGCTCCAGCCGTCACATTTCACTGCATAGGATAAGGTATAGAAAACAGCCCACTGAATGCAACACAGGAACAGTCAACTTTAGGTCAGGAACAGGAGAAAGAAACAGACCAGAAAGTCATGGCTGTTACAAGGTACAGTCAGTGGATTCAAATTCCTGTCAGTGGAATGTATTCACATTACGATAAATGATAGGGCAAGAAGTCTTGACAACTGTAAGAGGTGTGTAAAAACCATGAGGACTAAGTAAATGTGGCATCAGTGAAAGTAGCAGATCTATTCAACAAGACACCGGGTTGTAGCAGAGGAAAGCAGAGCAATGCATTTCTTATAATGAGGTAGGGCAATCAATAAACAATGTTTGAAAACTTGACAAATTGTAGATTTTTATGGAAAATGAGCTTCTCGACATACCTGGGTTCTTTTAAAAAATAGAACGTCAGTAGAGTTTGATATATTTAGTTAAGCATGACCCACTTTGAGATCGTCACAATCCTTGTCTCCTGTAGGATTTGTCTCCCTTGCCTGATGTAATCTAATTAAAGGAGATTGATATACCAATTCCAAATTAGTGTGGCCGAGAGCGTCTTAAGCTCTTAGCTTGTTTTTAGTGAAGACAGTGAAGACGCGGATTTAGAACAACACTGGACATGGTCATGAGGTCAATAATGTGGCTTTACGAAGAGTGAAAGAGATATTTCCTGGCCAGGGTTCTTGACGCACTTGTTTGGTGCACACCAGCGTT
This sequence comes from Doryrhamphus excisus, assembly GCF_030265055.1. Lineage (NCBI taxonomy): Eukaryota > Metazoa > Chordata > Actinopteri > Syngnathiformes > Syngnathidae > Doryrhamphus > Doryrhamphus excisus. The sequence continues at coordinate 5,132,817 of NC_080477.1, forward strand.
CCAATGACAGGACTCACACTTGACCAAACAAATCGCACTCAACTGTACCAAAGATTTTACAAATCTTACCAAATCCGCCCGAGTCAGATCCGATCTGTGCATCTCCATCCTTGACTGCTTTTTCATTGAAAACTACCTCCTCAGCCGAACCACATGAACTCTGCCAAGTACTCACGCAGTTCATTCAAACTGGGACCAGACCAGCAACATCTGGACAGCATAAGTGCCACTCTTCCATTGTGTACCTTGAGCATCTGTCTAGGTCCCAATTTGGACTTGCTTTCATGAGGACGTAGCCCACCGTGGAAATGTCGCATCTGTCACTAATGATGTTTATGATGGTATTATGTCTTTTTTTTTTGTTTAACATGGACCAAAAAAGAAGTAACCTGGTTTCCACATAGTTAACTTATTCCATGTAAACATCGACACGATGTAAACCAGTGGTCTCAAACACGCGGCCCGTGGGCCAAATGTGGCCCGCAGGACACTAGTTTGAGGCCCCCGCCTTGATATGAAAGTTTAATGTTAGTGCGGCCCGTGCAAGTTTGATATGGATGCTGTATGGTATCATGTACCCAGAAAAAAATATTACGTTTGATTAATGTTCATGTTAAAGGTTAAATAACTGTTAATAGTTATCCTCCCTATCCGTGTGGAAGTGGTAAGTTTTTGGCTATTTAAGTTTAAAGGAAATAACTTGAAGGCTACCGTTTAGGTCGCTAGCTCTCTAGTTTGCGAGTTAGCATGTGTCTCAAGACCCTGCAGTTGCGCAATATGTTGTAAATAAAAAGAGTATAAATGTGACTATAGTCGTGTTTTGTCATGTCTACAGGGCTCTAATAATGCTTTGTTCATTTTAATCTGAAAAGAATAATTTGTCTACCCACCAACTATATGTGGTTTCTTAAGTTTTTATTATTTGCCGTTTTATTATTATTATTATTATATTTATTTATTTATTACAAATTGATTGATTTTCTTTATTCTTGATTTGTTTATTTATTTTTCATCGTATTTTGTGTAGAAAAATAAAAAGTAAGATATTTGAGAACAGTGGAATGTTTTATCAGAGATTTTCTAAGGTGCCACGAAGTTTTTAAAAATTTTTTGTTTTTAATAAATGCGTTTTTTTTTTGTTTTTTTTTGGAAAACCTGATGTGGCCCAGTCTCACCCAGACCCGAGCTCCAGTGGCCCCCAAGTAAATTGAGTTTGAGACCCCTGATGTAAACAGTGTTCTAATTTGCGAGGAGTGCTTCATTTGAACATTTGATGAACGTACACCAAAGTGTGTTTAGCCAAGACCACAATGAACTGAGAGCTAAATCCAAGAGGAAACCCCAGCAAGGTAATCCAGTCTTAATCCTCAGGCCACACTAATCACCTGTCTCAAACGTGAATTGGATCTTGGGGATTCCACCGGCTTTTAAAAACAACCAAGTGAGTCAGATGACCAGTACTAGTCTGTACACTCGGGAAAGGAGCATATACCTACAACCTATTGGACAATGAACTGATCATATACCAACCATGGGACAGACGCAACAAACAGAGAACGTAGAAGAAATTGATGTGAAAGCACTCCAGGATATGTACAAAAGGTTTGTCACAGAATGCCCGAGTGGACTACTTTTTCTCCATGAGTTCAAGCGTTTCTTTGGGGTGGATCCAACAGGTGAAGCATCAGAGTATGCAGAGAACATGTTTCGAGCTTTTGACAAAAATGGGGTAAGATCCTTTAAGTTTACACAGCAATGGATTTTTGCTCCTTCCCAAAATTGTTCATAATCCATCTTGCTTTCAGGACAACACAATAGATTTCCTGGAGTTTGTGGCGGCACTGAATCTTGTCTTTCGGGGAGACTTGGAGCATAAACTACGCTGGTCATTCAAGGTGTACGACAAAGACAGCAATGGCTATGTGGACAAGGACGAACTCCGGTCAATCATCGATGTAAGTTTTATTTGTGCACACATAACAGCATCGCAATTTACCAGATTATTCAAAAGCAAGGAAGCCATTTCATGATGCATTGCTTCAGTTCTCAAGCTTCATCAGGAGTTTTCTAAGTTTTGAATGGCTGCCACTTGTCATGTCGTGACTCCAGTAAGGGTGGTCGGACCGAGACCTTGACATTGCTCTTTGTGCTTGGGGATATGTAAAAGATCTTCTTTATGTTCAACCGCAACCCATGACCCTCGATGAGCTTAAAGACTGAATTTGTCAAAATAAAAGCACCTTTAGTTGTGCCGTGCATTGAAGTGAACAATGGTCTAATATTTTTTTCTATGACTACATATTATTTTATACAAGTTCTCATCTTGGTGGACCATCTGCTATTTCTGTTTAAGTAAGTTTCTGAAACACATGATTTGCCCTTCATTTCTGCATAGAGCATTCATCGCATAAAAAAAGGCAACAAGAAGGACAAAGAGCCACTTATGTCAGTTGACGATGCTGTGGATCGAATAATGCGGGCAGTTGACACTGATGGGGACGGTAGGCAATTATCACGGTTCTTGATCACAATTTTGAAAAAAAAAAAAACACAAAAAGGGCCACAAAAGGCAAATAATATTAATTATTCATAGTTTTTTTTTTGTTCTGCAGGTTGCATTAATATGGAAGAATTCATTAGAGGGGCACAGCAGGACCCCTGGGTGCTCAACATGTTGAAGCTGGACATAAATCCTTCACGATGGGTTCTGGATCAAAGGAGAAAGAGTGCACACTTCTGAAGATGGCCAAGAACACATTTTAGGCCTTTACCACACTGAGAAGACATTTAGCCTTTATGTCCATACGGAGACGGAAATTAGTTTTGTTTCTTGTCCAAACACAAACATGCATTTTGTTCTCAATAACTAACCCTTTCAAACATTCCATCCAGTGTGGGACATGTGAGATTTTTGGCTTGTGTCATTATAAATATGCAACCTCTCGTGTTTTTAAACCTTATTTAAGAACAGAACATGAAGTTATGGATTTACAGGTGTTGGTTTTATTTTGTGCGTGCATGCATACTCCATATGGCACACAATTAATGAGATATTTCCTAGGCTCTGCGTGAGTGTGTGCTGATTTTAAAGATATTGTACACATTGTACATCTACTATATCCCTAACAGGCATTGTAATGCTTTTTCAGGATTCTGATTAGACAAAATATGGATGATAAGCAGTGAATGCGTTTTTTTTAATGTTGACAAACCCATCCATGCATTTTCATATGCCGCTTATCCTCACTGATTTATGTGAACGAACATTTCAGATTTTTTTTTTTCAACACTGTAGTGTTAAAAATAATATCCGTATTCATGCGGACATGGCCTTAATCATGGTTGTAATTAACAGTGGCCATTATAATGACCTGACATGTAGTGATACAGTTAATGAAAAAGTATTTGGACAGTCACATGTGTATGAAATAAAATAACATATGGCTGACCCATTGACTTTCAGTTTTCCCCAAAATATACAGCATTTACACTTCAACCATTGATGTAAAGTACATACATTTTCTAAGGCTCAAATGTATTGGGTTATGGCATAAATGTAGATGATAAATCATTTGCAGTTAACTAGTGGCTGAGGTCTGGGGGGGGGGGGGGGGTTGAGAAAAATGTGGTTTTACAGATTTTTTTCCCTTTTGCCATTACAGGCAGATTTGAACTCTTTTTTATTATGGACAATGGAGAATGATCAGCAATATACATTGCACACAGTTGAGGACCAGAGAGGCGCTACTGCGGCAGCACAACACCAACTGGCCTTAGAACTGTGCATCTTTGAAGACATTACATACATGCATACATACATAATACATACATACATACATACATACGTTAACAAAATATATTTTATGTTTATACATTTTTACTTAATTCACTTCAACCTTGTTTATACACAAATGTTTATTTTACTGCGTTTGTATGTAGTATACAGACTGTATATTTGTATTATATTCTATATACAGTATATGTAAATGACTTTATCCTGCATCACTGTGTGATATTGTTATGTTGCAAAACAAGTAAAGAGAGCTCACCAATGTACAATTGTTCAGGATTCATTATTTTAGGTACATATTACTTTTTGTGGACAACTATTACTAACATTTCCAGTGCAAAAATAACAATTAGATTAGGTTAGACTAGATAGATAAGATAACTACTTTGTTCATCTCCAAGAAAAATTCACATAATTTTATTTTACAGTTATTTTATAGTATTTTTCAGGAATTTTGATCCTCAAACATTATAGCTTTGTTTGTTATTTTAGGGGAATCTGTGGAATAAAATATTCCATCCATCCATTTTCTACCATCTCATGAGGGTCGCGGGTATGCTGGAGCCTATCCCAGCTGTCTTCGAGCGAGAGGCGGGGTACACTCTGGACTGGTCGCCAGCCAATCACAGGGCACATATAGACAAACAACCATTCACACTCACGTTCATACCTATGGACAATTTGGAGTCACCAATTAACCTAGCATGTTTTTGGAATGTGGGAGGAAACCCATGGGAGAACATGCAAATTCCACACAGAGAATCAGAATCTACATATCATAGAATGAAATTGCAGCAGCTCTATTTCCAATGCAAGAAAGTATAACAGTACAAAATATAATAAATTAGAAGAATAAATAAGAAAGATTTAAATTGTTCAGTTTGAGGGTTGCCCCTGGTGCCTCGAATTTGAAGTATTTATTTTATTTAGCTTTTCTTCACACTTCTTAAGACTGTATTGTTATGGGAGAAGTAATCAAATAAAAATGTTTTCAAATTATATTAAAAAATGAGGGTTGTAATAATTGGACTCCACAAATCACAAAAATTATATATTTTCTCTGGCTTGAAGAATCGTAACTTGTGCTTACGTCATCCACATGACGTAGGGGAAGAAGCGGATGTTTGGTTGAAGGAGCAGGAAGATTGAAGAAGTGAGGGGAAATGACAGTGACTATGAAAGGGAAAGAAAAACAACATTTAAGAAGTATGGGAGCATTTCGGGCTAAACAGCATGTTGAACAATGTGATGTGTATGCATTATAAAATGGAACTTATATACCACAACAGCACAGCTTTGATGTTGCACAATTTCCCAACACACACAAAATGAAGCGGACGACCAGAGACGAGGTAAAATGAACATGGCACAAATCAATGCGATTAACGATAATATACCTTAATATGTCATACTTTGTGTCTAATTTGTGTGGCTACTTTATTACGATGCTATGACCTTATAAAGGATTTATTTACACACAACATTGGGAGTGGAAATGTTTTTTTCCGTGAACTAATTTGCACGCATGCAGGGAAGACACTGCCTGTATGCACACTCTATACACACACAGACAACGGCTTACTCGCACAAAATAAACACTGCGCTAAAACACGGGGAAATCTTACACAAGAGTGCGTCACAGGGAGATAGAGTTAGAAAAAACACTGGTCAGAAAAGTAGCAAAGGTCCCATTCAAAGTAATTCTATAGGAAAGGAGATGTCCCCAGATTTGAATTGAACCATAGCCATAATCTTGAATACAGAAATTTCTCTCCAAATAGCCATTGTGTAGTCATCGGACCCAACAAAATACCGTTTATTCCTCTGCATAAATGCTCTTTAACCAGGCAAAATATATTCTTCCTATTATTGAATTTATTGTAGGAATTTTCAGTAGACTACCCAATTACTGCAATATTCAATAGCTGCAGCCCTGCTTGTGAGCGTATGAAAGGAAACAAAGCACCTACGTTTGGTTCTTGTCACAATATTTTTCCAAGACAGAAAGAAGATCTATTGGATGGAATCTAAAGGTGTAATGATAATATCTAACAGTATGGTGTTCCAAAGTTTAAGATCGGGGGTTTCAATAAGTTTCGTCTTTGTCACTGTGGTTGTCAAGTATGTCTAAGTATGAAAAATACACAGGTCACTGTGGTCACCCAAAGTTCAAGATGGGATAAGTCATGTGGATTACAGAGTTAAACCATAAAACCTATGGCTAAGAATAAGCACCTCAGTTGGAATCAGTTATTACTTGACACAGTTGCTGACACCACGCTGGGTGCTACGAAGAGGTTACTGAACTGTTCATTAAAGGAATAATAGGCAACCTGAAGGATATTGCTTTACCAAATTATCTTCATATAGATAATTGACACAGCTAAGAATTAGTCATTCCTAAGACCCGATTCAGCATGGGACAAACCCAGCAAAGGCATGAACCTGATGAAGAACTGGAGTTGAACAGCATTCAGGATCTTTACAAGTCTTTCATCATGGAGTGCCCGAGTGGATCTTTGTACCTGCATGAGTTCAAGAGGATGTTTGGAGTTCAGAGCGGTACACCGGAGTCTCAGTATATGGATAATATCTTTCGAGCTTTTGACATGAATCACGTGAGTCATTTCCACGTAATAAATGTAAACAACGTTATTTTACATGAATTCAAGCAATTTTGAAACATTTGTAATATTTAATCATTAACCATTTTTGCTTGTGCATATTTATCAATTCTCTTTTCCAGGACAATACGATGGATTTCATCGAGTACGTAGCTGCTCTTCATCTTGTTCTGAGAGGGAAACTTGAAGATAAACTGAGGTGGTCCTTCAAAGTATTTGACAGTGATGATAATGGTCGACTCGACAGAAAGGAACTAAGGAAGATTGTTCGGGTAAAATATAATCTACCATTTGCAATGCTTAGTGTCTGACAGTAGACAAAATGGCTCAAGCAATATCAGCAAAATGCTAGGGAAAAAAACTATGGTAATGGTAATAATTTTATTTGAACGTGCATCAGGTATCACCTTGTACTTCAGTACAAGGTGCATTATTAAAACAAACAAACCAAAAAAAAACCTTAAACTGTATTATGGAAAGCAGGAAGTGAACAAATGTAACAGTTACTGATTGTAAAAGTACCAGATGGAGGGGTAGGATTTAATAAGTTTTGCTTCTTCCTACTCCTTTTGGACATGTGGAACTGTGAACTGATTATGTGATGCACTCACTTGTAATCTGATGCATGTTCAAATGAAATAAAACCATTACCATTACCATTACCATTACCATTACCATTACCATTACCATTACAATGGAATGTATCACATAAATCAATTCACAGTTCCACATGTCCAAAAGGAGTAGGAAGAGGCAAACTACTGGCATCTGTCAGTACACTTCCATTCCTATCCTTGACCACCCTAACCTGTTGCACATCCTTCGCACATCTGTCTCTCTGCCTTGCCAACCTGTAGAGAATCAAACTAGCGTACAAATCATCATAGACCTCTTGGCCTTTGCCACCTCTGCTTTCACCTTACAATTCATCTCTCAGTACTCCTGTCTACTCCCTTCAATCCTCTCCATGTCTCACTTCTTCTTAGCTAACCTTTTTCAGTGTATACACTCCTGCACCTCCTTATTCCACCACCAAGTCTCTTCGTCTGCTTTCTGTCCGGATGACACACCAAGTACTCTCCTACCTGTCTCCCTGATCACATTTGCTGTACTTGTCCAGTCATCTGGAAGCACCTCTTGACCATCTAGAGCAGGGGTCGGGAACCTTTTTGGCTACGAGAGCCATGAAGGCCAGATATTTTAAAATGTGTATCTGTGAGAGCCATATACATTTTTTTAAACATTGAATGCAATAAAATGTGTGCATGTTTATGTAAGACCAACAGTTTTAGATATAATGGGCTCTAATTATGTAGACCAGGCACACTACCCCACGCCAAGGGGGTGTGGCCAGCACACTTTCGTGAGCAGCGCAGTGTCTAATAATAAATCAAATACTTGTTGCCATTAATACAACTTCTGCTGCTGCATGGTTTTGCACCATACTCCGTACATGTATTTCATTATTTTGGCCATCTTCGTCAGAAGGCTTAGTTCTGCAGCTTTAGCTATTTGACTAAAGGAGGAAAGTCTACATTTACATGTTGACATCTCAATGACCGAGGTACACGACCGCATTACCCAGTAATAATCAAGTTTTGGTGTTTGACCTGGAAAATATCATCAAGAAAGATGGATATGGTCGGCCGTATTGCATTAGAAAATAGATGGACGGATTAAAATGCATAAGAAAGTTGTTGATTTTGAATATTATTTTTAACAGTGATTTCTGTGATGTTTACTTTACTTAAATGTTAGCAAAAATGCATTTTTATTGTGGTAAGAAATGCTTGAGAGCCAGATACAGTCATCAAACGAGCCCTACCTGGCTCCCGAGCCATAGGTTCCCTACCTCTGATCTAGAGTCTGTCTCAACTCCTGCCTAAAAATCGTAGAACACTCTTCTTGTTTCAGCTTCCACCCTTTGATCGTTTGCTCTGTCTTTGCCTTCTTTGTCTACCTCACCATGAGAGTCATTCTACACACCACCATCCTATGCTGTCTGGCTACACTTTCACCTACCACTACTTCACTACTTCAGTTACAGCGTCAACACAAGATGTAGTCTACCTAGGTACCGTATTTTCCGCACTATAAGGCGCACCTAAAATCTGATTTTTTTTTAAAAAAGCTGACTATGCGCCGTATAATCCGGTGCGCCTTATATATGGATCAATATTGAGCCGCGACAGGTCTCGCAACTTACGGTAAGCAGCCACCGACTCCATTTTTCCCGTAGAAGAAGAAGTGCGCTGTGCATACTGGGAAATATTAAACAACGATTCACTTTCATTTGTGCGTTTGTATAAAGACCCTGAAATGGCTCCTATTAAGAGACACGCTTACAACGCAGAGTTTAAACTCAAGGCGATCAGTCACGCAGTAGAACATGGAAATAGAGCAGCAGCAAGAGAGTTTAACATTAATGAATCGATGGTGCGGAAGTGGAGGAAGCATGAGGATGAGCTGCGCCAAGTAAAGAAGACTAAACAAAGTCATTTTGCACATTACGAGTGTCACTATACTGCGATTGCACTAACGTTTAATTTACCATAACAGTATCAGACGGTTTTTTGCGCGTTGACTAAATGGAGGAAAAGTAAAATGTTATGCCTTGCTGTTGTTCAAAGATGTTAAAGATGTGTCACGAAAATGCTTTACCTCAGAGAAAATAATAAAACAGCTGTTTATTCATTTTGGGAGTGAATGGAGTTGTGGAAAGCTTGTTTGTTATCTATTAATAAAGTTTGACTGACCTATCTGACTGTTTTGTTGACATTCCCTTTAGCGCGGCACCATCTAATGGTTGCATAACGTAACTACAGCCTCTACTGTAGCGCCTTATAATGCGATGCGCCTTATGTATGGAAAAAGTTTTAAAATATATCATTCATTGAAGGTGCGCCTTATAACACGGTGCGCCGTATAGTGCGGAAAATACGGTACTCCTACCTCCACTCTTATAGGTCACCCTATGTTCCTCTCTCTTCTGGAAGAAAGTATTCACTACAGCCATTTCCATCCTTTTGGCAAAATCAACCACCATCTGTCCTTCTGTGTTCCTCTCCTGAATGCCAAACCTGCCCATCACCTCTTGATCATCTCTATTTCCTGCACCAACATGTCCATTCAGGTCTATCCCAATGACAACTCTTTCCCTTCTAGGGATGCTCTGTATCACTTCATCAAGGTCCAGCCAGAATTTGTCTTTTTCCTCCAACTCACATAATTCTTGTGGGGCATACCCACTAACAACATTGAACAGCATGCCTTCAATTTCTAGCTTCAGACTCATCACCCTATCTGACATTTTTTTTTTTTTACCTCCAGGACATTTTAGCCAACTCCTCCTTCAGAATAACTCCTAGTCCATTTCTCTTCCCATCTACACCATGGTAGAACAACTTGAACCCTGTTCCTACCCTGGACACCCAGTATGTCTACCTTCCTCCTCTTTCATGTCAATCATGTCAACCAACTTTTCCTGTCATAGTTCCAACATTCAAAGTCCCTACTCTCCGTTCTAGGTTCTTGGTGCTCCTCTTATCTTTCTTCTTATGGCACATCTTCCTCCTCTCCGTCTTTGACCAACAATAACAATTTCCACCGGCACCCTGTAGGTGAACAGCAACGATGGTGGTCGTTGTTAATCCGGGCTTCGACCGATCCGGTACAGAAGTCGTGTTGTTGATTTGCATATTTGTGTTGGCAAAATTTTAGCCCTCTGTATTTATCCCGGATTGGGACTGGCACAACAAGGCACTGGCTTGTGCCCCATTACATTACCCCCTTACTATTGCAATTATAACTATTATGAAACAGTTATACTAAATGGAGGCACAAGAAAACATTAGCGAAAAGTTGTTGCATGAGAACGGGAAGACGTTCCCGAAAAATTGGAGAGCACAAAACCAAAATCCTAAGTTCATGAGCAGGATGGTAAAGAGATTCGGGTTTGACGATCTGCTGAGAGGGGCTTCGGGCAGGAAGTCGGGTAAAAACAAACACAGCATATATCGGATTTATATCCGGTATATGCGTAATTCGGATTTTATCCATTATAAAAAGGCACTTCCTTGACTATGTTTCCAATGTACCTGGACTGGGCAATGAAAAGAGACGTAAGGTAATGAGAATTTAACTTTATTGGACTCTGAGCAAAACAAATTGTTAATTAAGCTAGGCCCTGTTACGCCCGTCAGGCCTACGTTATTTCCAATAGTGAGGTTAAGATCTCATTCACTGCTGTGCTAGTATTATTGACGTCACTCACTTTTATATTTGTCCTAAATCTGGAGCCAGAAGAAAGACAATAGCCAGTGACATCAACAAGATTAGCATAACGATGCGGCCATCCGATATATGCGAGGGAAATTTAATGGAAATGCATTGGAACGGGACTGGAGATTTTGTCCGAAATAGGCAAAATCCGTTATAAAAAATCCGATATATGCAATGAATTTTTATTGGAAATGCATTACAGAAAAATTGGTTCTTTTTTATCTGTCCGTTGTGAGCGAATTTCCGATATATCCGAGTCCGATATATCCGAGGTTTACTGTATCAGCATATGAGCGGGTACGTCCTATTTGTATGCTTTAGCAAAGAGATGGGGTTTTGAGTTGACTTTTTAAATCACCCATATAGCTTACGCTACGTCCATCGATAACCGAAGCATAGACATAGCGACAACTTTTACTATGTCTGCTCTCGGTGAGGTGGGTGTGTCTTTCGGAAAGATGCGTGCTGCAGTCTTCAGGTAAAAAATGCTGACAGTAAAGGACCATCTTGTTGAGTCTTGCAGCGAAATTGAGAGCTAATTTCGCTAGGTATCCTCTCTTCCGTCTGTCACCCTATGGAGAAAACTCATTTCAGCCGCTTGTATCCGCAATCTTGTTCTTTCGGTCACGACCCAGAGCTCATGACCATAAGAGAGGCCGGGAAGATACTGGTACTCAATGTACTGGTAAATTGAGAGTTTTGCCTGCTGGCTCAGCTCTCTCTTCACCACGATGCGCTGGTTGACCTAACGCTCCAACCTTTCCTCACTCCTGACTCGTGCTAATTACAAGCTCACCAATGTCTGGAGTTGCTAATAGCCTGTTCCACCACAATCGGTTGATCTAACATTTTTTTTTTTAACATGGGTAGCCCGGCAAAAAACGTTTCACGACCAATGTTGTGTCAAGATTGTCTGCACTCACCTACCTCAAGTTTATACATGGTAAGTCAGGGGTCTCCAGCCAGTACCTTGTAAGCCACCAGTAGCTCCTAACCACATTTCAAGCAGCTCTCCAAAGGGTTTATTCATTTATTACCAACTCCTATACAAACAAAATTAGAAAGTCAGGTTCGGCAGTAGTCCAGAAGTGCTCAGGAATACCTGGGAGTGTGACCACTCACAGGAGAGACTGGTTGTGCCCAGAAGCGGGTCGAGGGTGGAATAAATTAAAACAGACTAAGGGAAATACAGCAGGAATTGGTGCAGATTCTGGAAGCTCAAGAAAGTTTTTTTTCTGGTAATGTGTAGCTGCTCTGTAGGAGTCCACAAATCAATACAAAGGGCCGAAAATGAGCACAATAGGTCGTCTTTAAAGGGGACACGAACCACACACCTTGTTAAAGTATTGCGAAGCAACACAGTCTGTTTGTGTGTTTGTGCCTAGATCATCTACAAGATAAAAGATGGTCCCATTTGTGATGAAACAGGCAAAGAGAGTCTTACATCGGAGCAGGTGTGCGATCATATATTTCAACAGGTCGACATCAACTGCGATGGTAAGATGCCTTAACCACCGAAACCATTTCCTCTTATATAGTTTTAAATTATAAGTGATGATTACTAATTCTAATGAACATCATGTTTCTGTTTTCTTTCTGGTGCTGCAGGCCAGATTACGCTGGATGAGTTTGTTGATGGAGCACAGAAAAATCAGTGGCTGCAGAACTTCCTGACGCTTGATATCAATCCCTCTGGATGGGTCCAAAGATACCTGTGTGACAGGAAAATTACAGCTGGCAAAGATTCTTAAGGTTGTTTATAATATAAACCGGGGCATTCCAAAGTGTGAGGTGTTATATTTCTTTTACGTAGCCCTGATATAGCCCTGTCGTATTAAGCCAATCACACACAGTCCGGATATCAGGAAGACCTGGGTTCAAATCTCCACTTGGGCAACTCTGTGTGGAGTTTGCATGTTCTCTTGTGCATGTGTGGGTTTTACTGCGGTTTTCGGATTTATGTGCTGCCTTCGATACTGTCGATAACACTATATTACTGGAACGCCGTAAAACACGTAAAACACTGGTTTTACGTTCTTGGTTTCCGGGATCGGACGCATTGTGTAGTTTATGATAATGTGACCTCTGAGTACTGTGGGATCACTTGCGGAGTTCCACAAGGATCAGTGCTCGGCCCTCTTCCGTTCAATATGCACATGCTCCCGCTCGGTGACATCATTCGCAAACATAAGATCAGCTTTCACTGTTATGCCGACAACACTCGCTCTATGTGCCATTAAAGCTAACTGACCCACGGGACTGCTCTTGCGCCGTGTCTCATTGATATTAAATGATGGATGTCCTGTAACTTTTTACTCTTGAACCCTGACAAAACTGAGATGTTGTGTCAGGGTAATGTTGTACTTGTTACAATGACAATAAAGGACTACTATATTGTTGATTATTGGCCCTGCGAAACAGAGTTGCCTGTTTAAGGACACCGCTCTGAGTTTTGATAAAAGCATCATTACCCACAGTGACTCGAGAAAAAATCTCGGTGTGATATTCGATTTGACATTAAAAAATGTTACATGGGTTGGCACCTTCCTATCTGGTTGACCTAGTTGTACTCTATGCTCCATCCAGAAACCTACACTCACAACACGCCGGTCTTTTGAACTCTCCTTGGAATCCCCCCTAGACAGAATTGGACAAGATCTGAGGTGGTCTACCTCTTCGAGGCGCTGCCACAGAGGGCCCTGCTTTGACTGACGATCATCCCAAGAACTGCAGCAGATTAACTCTCCTGATGTCACTTCATCTACTATCTACTATGATATTTGAATTTACGTTGTATATAATTATATTGTGACATATGTGAATGTGACATCGCCCACTTGACATCCTTTGCACCCTGGTCATCCTGGAACGGGGAGAGGTTGGGAATCCCCTGGGTGTTTGAGTTTTTCCTTGCCTGGTTGGGGGTTCAGATCAGGGGATGTTGGTTATTACAAAGAACTTGTAAATCTACTGTCAATCTATGACTCTGTGACAAAGCATGAGGACTGTCCTTGTGAAGGGCTGTCCGAACTCCCATTTGTGGCTTGTAGCTTATTTTTTTTTTATTTGATTGTCACTTTGATGGTTATTTGTCTAATCTTTTGAAAATAAAATGCTATCATCCAGTCTGACATATAGTGTTGTTGGAAACATGTCTTTGAGTTCTCGCATTTGTTCCTTGTTCCTTTTTTTTCTCCATGTCGCCTTGTAGGCTCTGTGTAAAGTACATTAAACTTGCAGAGTAAACTTGCAGGGTAAACGTAAAAAAATTATGTTACAGTCATTCTAAGACAGTACTGTCCAAAGTGTGGCACAGGAGGCCATTTAAACTGAGAATAAACACCTAAAAAACTGTCATACAGACTGCTTTATAACTTCATTCATTCTTTCATTGTCTACCGCTTATCCTCACAAGGGTCGTGGGCGTGCTGGAGCCTATCCCAGGTGTCTTCGGGCAAGAGGCGGGGCATACCCTGGACTGGTCGCCAGCCAATCACTTTATAAATATTGGATTGCCCGACTCAACACTGTGTTCTTTAACAACTGACAATATTGATAGTAACAACGTGTTACTGTTGTGCTTTATGTTTCCCAAAGTATACTGATTCGCAAAAATAAAAATAAATCCTCAAGGCAACACGCATCCTGGACATTACGCCCTATGACTTTTCTTATTGTTTCAATTTTGATGAAAAAACAGAAATAAGGCACACAAATACTCGGACGTTCACATTGTATGATATGGCAGACACCAGCTCATTTGCATACAGTCTTCTGGATTCAATTTTAGTTACATTGTGTGCAGACTATGTGTGGTTACTATCACAATGTGTACATATTTTGTCTGTTTCATCAAGCTTTGAATGCAATAAAATTGGTTTGGAACACAATGAGGTGTTGTTGACTTTGAATCAATGTGTTTGGAGTTTATTGTTATTTGGTTAGTGATGCAAATCACTGCTTCATTGCCCTCCAAGTGACAGCAACCTCTCTGGTCCCCCTTTCAGGAGACTAACACAAATATCAAATTGGTGGCCATATAGGTAGAAAATTAGTGTGGCCTTGTGTGTATATGTCCGGACTTATTGTTTTTGTTTAGTGTTTAGTGGTTCATAAAAAATGTAAAAATAATAATATTTTAATGACAAAGATTTAGAGCATTTTTAGAGCTCAAATCTTATAATAAAATCTACAAAGACAAATATGCTACGAGCACCATACTCGAATCTCCAATTTCCCACAGCCTGCGAAAGCATCAGCCTATAGCAGCTGATCGCCTCTCAGGTGGCGTGTCCGCCGGTGCTGCTAGCAAGTCGATGACGGAATGAGAGCCGAGCGGCATGGCGGACGGAGATAAGAGGAAAGCCAGCCCACAGTTAGCGCGTTACATTCATGTAAAGTCTCCCAGCAAGTGTAGGTAAGAGCTTGTGAGGTTGATGATGGTGGCTGAGGCGCATGTTTAAGGGAAGGTGAGCTGTTTTTGAGCGCGGTGCTTCTGTGTTGCTCTTTCGGTGCAGACATGCTGGGTGGATGGCGCCTCTCTGTGTTCTGGTCTCCAAGTGTTACTGTTGCATGTTGTATGTGTGGATTTTGGGGTGTGTCTCTGCAGGCTGAACAAATGTCGCTGGATTGGACCTCAGTCTTCTGAAGTGTCATGCGTTTTATTATTGGCAGCTTCTAATGTTGCCTCACTGTTTCGATTTCATTAAAATATATTTCGCTCATTAAGCCAAAAAAATAATTTAAATATATAAACAAATTGAAGTTTGGCCATTTTGGTTTTCTGCCTTTAATAACTTAATAGTTTGGTGACCTCAGGGGGAAATAAGTTAATAAATTAGTCACCACTTAATCTTCAAAAGTTCCACTTTTGAAGAATGGAGTGGAATGGATTGAGTAAGGAAATCAAACAATGCACAACGATGAGCCAATTGAAGAAACAATACAAGCAGTTGATGTTTGCTAAATACAAGGATGAAGAGTCTTGAACCAGTCATGATGTGCTATATATATCACTATATTGACACTTACTATGGTACCCATTATGTCATATCACCTTGTACTTCGGTATGAGGTGCATTATTTAAAAAAAAAAAAACAACAAAAAAACCTTAAACTGTATTATGGAAAGCAGGAAGTGAACAAACGTAACAGTTACTGATTGTAAAAGTACCAGATGGAGGGGTAGGATTTAATAAGCTTTGCTTCTTCCTACTCCTTTTGGACATGTGGAACTGTGAACTGATTATGGGATGCACTCAATTGTAATCTGATGCATGTTCAAATGAAATTAAACCATTACCATTACCAAAAGTCACAGCAGTGATAATTAGAGTGAAGAAAAACAAACAATAAATCAAGAGTTGTCAAGCCTGATCCATCAAAATTGCTTGATCAGACTGCTATCAGGGTGTATTCAAACATTATGGGTCCGGTTAAATGGGACGAAAATCTGTACGCTCTGCTAATACGATTGCTCTGCTCAAGAGTCCAGGACTACTAAATGGCAACCGAGACTGAGGAAAGTGTGAATTCTGAGGGCACCAACTGACCCAAACATTGTATATGACCATCATCCCAACACCCAACAGAAAGCATACCTAAACATACCTGGCTCTTCAAAGAAATCATGTTGATTGGTACAGTTTAGTGAAGGCAGAAACGGCGTGGTGTAGTGGTTAGTCTTCTGGACTTGGGAGCAAATGCCCCGTGTTTGAATCAATCAAACCAGTAACTTTTCCACACAGCATAGCGGGATCAAAATACACCTCGCTCCACCTTTACTGAAGAGTGTTATTTCAAATCAAACATCCAAAGATGAGAGGTAATCAATAGACAGAGCTCATCTTTAGTTAGTGAATGTGTTACACATCCACAGCAGTGTTATTGTGCTACGTGCATGCATAATGGATTCAAATCAATAATGACAGTCGCTGCAGAGGATCGTCTAACCTGCTGCTCTGTTTCTAATCCACATGTTGAAGAGCTTTCACTGGAAGGAAATAGATCATCATTTAACATGTGCATGAATGTCCACCCCCTCTGCAAGTATTATTCCACTGATTCTTTTTTCACTGACCCATTGTACATCATTTGGTTTGGAACAATAAGGCTTCATCCAATGTGATTTAAAAAAATGAATTTTATGAATTTTTTTATGAATTTTAAAATTATATGACAAGACACTGTTTTCCAAAGGACTGCAATGTATTTTTGTAGTGGGTTGCAGCTAGGTGACGTCATTGTTGTTGTTAGGATAAATGATAAGAAAGGGGGGGGGGGGTTGGCAGAAAGTCAGTTTTGAGTTTTGGCCCCCTGTGTGATTGAGTTTGACAAGGCCACACAACCACGGATAATTTCAAAAACACACCACTCTCCCAAGTCTGTCCGCATGCACTGGATGGGTTGCAGAGATGGAACTACTCTGAGGTTCCAGTGTTCAGCTACTAAAATCACATGAATATGCTCAGAAATTGTTCTGACATTTTCAAAAAATTAGACATTGAAAATGTTGCAGATAACTAAATGTATTTTTTTTTTTAATCCGTTTGTTACTTGATATGCATTATTTCATTGAAAATGTTCTGGACAAATTTAAATGAAACCTTTTTACAAATGCTTCGTGTTCAGGAAATTAAATTCAGCTGATATGAATGTTTCTGCAGTGCCAGTTCTATATCATGCTGAATTCTTACCCTACTGCTCTTTCTCAGTTCTGCTGAATCTGCACATTCCCCTGAATAGACAACCAGCTCCCCTCCTCCCAACACTGCTACACAGAAACGCACACACATACCGCACATACTCGTACATCCATAAACACCTCAACCTCAGTTATAAAAAAATATTGATGTGTTCTGATCGTTCCCCCGCTGTCACTTTTTCCATCCCCACTTAATATGCAACACAGCGATACACCCCACCATGTTTCCCATTGCTCATGCTACAAATTAAACGAAATAAAGAATGCTGAAACATAGTTATTTAAACTTAAAACACATTCATGAAACATTTCAGATTTCCAATAATTTTGCTTGTATTTACTGGTAGCAATTTCACATGTATTAATTTATTTCTTATTTTTGTTACTAAAACAGAAACCATTACTTGTTTTATATAATACTCTCATCGTTCCTCTTTTATTTGAGGCAACTTCACTTCCTAATACGATCATTCAGTCCAAGCACGTGCATTGTAGAGACTGGACTATATGTGACGCATACCAAATATATTCTTTTAGAGATGGCGCAAAGATCCTGTGGATGAGGAGGTGCAATGAATATATATCATGTGTTGAAATTGTGACCTTAATATGTAATTAAGATGATGTTTTGTCACTGTACATTATATGCATTACAGCAAACCGACCGAAGTCTGTGCTCTCAATATGAGGTATAAACCTTGGACAGTTTCTGCACACATGCTGTATGTCCATATGGCTTCATGGTTTTAGTGAGCTCCTCTGAATTAAGGGAACAATTCTCTCTTCAATACTGTGTGGGTTCATGGTATTGCAAATCCAGCTGGCAAGATTAATATAAGCAGATATTGTAGAAAGAACATTTTCCGACAATTCCTAAATGACAGAACAGGTGTTGGGTGTAAAAGGGTGCAGATATAACATTGTACATGGGCAAAAATGTTGAAAAGCACCATACCTTTAGTGAACGAGTGTCATGTATTGGTGCTGTCAATGTGGAGGGAAATTAGGATTATGAGCAATACAGTCGTCCCTTGTCGCTTGGCATTTTAAACATCGCTCCCTCACTATCGCAGTACACTGGCCACTAGGCATTACATGTTACATTGATGAGACATACCTTATGTTAAATTACTTTAACTTGCTATGCAAGGAATTGTCCCATTGCTAACGTGTGAGTGATTGTGGTAGATGGATAGAAAAAAAAAAATTATTCACTATTATCTCTTCTTATTACTTACCATGGCTACTGTATTAGGTAACCTTTATACTCATGTTACTTACGTAATATAGTAGCCATGGTAAGTGATAAGAAGACATAATAGTGAATATTGACTGCAATTTCACCCTCGGCCATTTCTGTGTGGAGTTTGCATGTTCTCCCCATGCATGCGTGGGTTATCTCCGGATACTTCCTCCCACATTCCAAAAACATGCATACTAGGTTAATCGTAGACAAATTGTCCATAGTTATGAATGTGAGTGTGAATGGTTGTTTGTCTGTATATGTGCTCTGTGATTGGCTGGCGAACAGTGCAGGGTGTACCCCGCCTCTCGTCCAAAGACAGCTGGGATAGGCTCCAGCATACCCACGACTCTAGTGAGGATAAGCGGCATAGAAAATGAATGAATGAATGAGGTATAAAGGCGACTATAGGGGTGTTATTTCATGTCTACAGGCCTCTAATAATGGTCAAAGCGTATTTAGAGTAGAGTACAGTACACTAGAGGTTATCTCTATACCCAATTTTAATACACAACATTAGGAGAAGATGAATTTACTTTCCAGAATAACAATGACCCAACCCGTACATCTTAATCAACAAAAGAAATCATTTCCCAGATGAATTCATAGTAACCCATCTGGAGCCATAAACCTGAATCCAATTGAAAATAAGCAAAGGGGCTTTAGCGATACGCTCACGTTCAGATTTGTGACACTTGTGTTACCAGTAATGCTCAGTGACAAGAACGTGCTAGATCCCCACCATAGATGCCTGCAATGGTTGTCTAAGAATTTCCTTCACTTAAATGAAGGAAAAACGGAGTATATTGTTTTTACCCCTGATGCACCGCACAGTGAACCCAGTTTTAACACTCTTATCTCTCTTTTTGCTCCTGTTAAAAATCTTGGTATTAGGCCTGTCACGATAACACATTTTGCTGGGCGATAATTGTGCAGTAGTAACTGTATATATATATATATTTCAGTCCAAATTCAAATAACTGTAGTTTGGTCACTTCAGTGCTATTAGGAATGATGGTCATAGAAATTTCTATAAACCTAGTGATTATACACCAGCCATCTACTGTACTTGGATGAAGGGGAATGGGATTACCAAAAAAAAAAAAAAGTCAGTTATGATCAATGGGCCTCATGAATAATTGAGCATGACTATGGTGCAGAGCGAGAGGAGTGCCCTGTTGTGCTGATGTTTCCCTTGTCTGGGCTTTCCGTCCAGTGGGTATTCTGCTAACACCAGCATGTTCCTGCCCTATCATAGTAAATCTGATGCACACACAGCAGTGTAAACATCATGCAATAGAGCGGCAGGAGCAGATTATATAACACTCCTCCTAGATGGTTGCAGCTTTGAATAATTCCCCCACTATCTCCTCTCTGGAAGAGCAACAACAGCGAGCTCCGAATCTAACGCTTCTTCCATCGACCCGTATGAGCTGTACCTCCTCCTTGATGCTCCTCCCCCTCACTCACCCTCCCTTCTTTACTCTCTAAATCCCTTGTACCTTCTCCTCTTCTCTGCTTCGGATGCCCTCCTCACTTACATTATGGACTCAGAAGGGGAAGGAGGAGAGGGTTGGATGGAGGACCAGTGGGAAAAATGGTAGGGTATCATGCACCTTTGTCTTATGTTTTTACCGGCATGCAGCAATGTGGCTGTGTGACCTTGTTTTTGCGTGCACCTTTCTTTCCCTGGCTATTTGTCGACTCTTTGCATGTTAAAGCTCAGGGCAAGCTTGCCCTTGAATAGAGGGATGTGCATATGCCTTTGTGTGTCTAACAGAAGATTTAAAGCCTGCAGACCAAAATAGCAGGGGCAGGGAATACACTGCCCACATTATGTTGTTATGACAGTCATGTGAGTGCAGGAAAGGGTCTGTGTGAATAGGCTTGCGTTGGACTTGTTTTCATACATCAAATGATGAGTTATGGTGCATGGCATCTAACAGGACCGTCCTGCTCAGGTCTAAAGTGTGTCCTTGCAGGAGGGCAAAGCTGATGAATGACCAGCAGCTTGCAGCATTGTAGTTTCTCAGTGGGGGCATAAATGTCTGAATTATTGTGGACAGATGATGCACAAAAGATCAACCAGCCTTGCACTTGCATGTGCAAATAAATGCCAAGTTGTTGGTCAGATTGTAATGCCATAACTCATAGTACCATGCTCTTGTTGGCTATTTTGTTGGGTATACACGTACAATATACCACAATCCAAAACAACACATAAATATAAATACCACCATAATAATTTTCTTCAGGTTTCAGTCAGAAAAGCAGTGATATCTGCAAACTCAATGTGTCCAAAAGCCAAATTAACGATATAATCATAGTTTTTTTTTTTTTTACAAAGCCCTTTCAGTTATTTGCAATCTAATACAATTTCAAATACCATGTTTGGTGGTAATGAAGTGAATCAAAATGATTTTCTGCTACTTTGCCACATTTAGGTACAGAGTAAAGTGGAATTATTAGAGACATTCAA
This sequence comes from Doryrhamphus excisus, assembly GCF_030265055.1. NCBI lineage: Eukaryota > Metazoa > Chordata > Actinopteri > Syngnathiformes > Syngnathidae > Doryrhamphus > Doryrhamphus excisus. The sequence goes on from NC_080477.1 coordinate 5,153,937, forward strand.
CAAATTCAAATTGTATTTGATTACCTAAATTTACAAAAGTATCACATGACGGTGTATTGCAGTGACACTTTCAAACACACATTGAAATTTTGTATCATACATCTTTTGTTACTTTTATTGCTGTGGTCATATGCCCCTAGGTTACATGTTTTTCTCCCTTTTTGTAAAGTGATACATTCTGTGCTTGAGGCTCAACCTCCACCATGGATGTGGGGCATACAGGGGGATTGTGACCTAAATATGATCTACATAATTGTAATGTAACCAGTACAGGGTGCACCCCGCCCAGAGTCAGCTGGGATATGCTCTATCATACGTGACCCAGTGAGAGTAAGCTGTATAGAAAATGGATGGATGGATAATTGTAAAGTAGCAGCATGTACGTAAGTACAATGCAGTGTCAATAATTAGCTGGCTGGTCCATCATGGGCTCAACGAGTGCTCAATTGTCCTTCATGATGCAGAATGAGATGCTAGAAGCACCCAAATAAGATGGCCTGTCATCCCCCGCTGTCTGACTTTACCCAAAGTGCTTAGAGAGACAACCACCCTGCAGTGTTGATACTCCCTGTCATTGTGGAACTCTAACTGCGGGTTTTGCATCTGTTGTCAGGTTTCTTAAAGTGTTGATGTCTATATATGATACCAATAGAGCAGCGGCCTCAAACTCAATGTACCTGAGAGCCGCTGGAGGTAGCGTTTGCTATCTTAAACTCATTCAGAAAACACCAATCAACTGTATATAGTACAAGCATATATACAATAAGTATTTAGTGTAGTATGGAAGTAGTGACATATTCATCGGAATGAATCATAATCCTTAATTTAGGATGGCATATCTTTCTGTTCTTTGATGGTTACCGCCCAATTTTCTGCCGCTGTCACAAAGAGCTTTTTCTAGTTGACATTAAACACAAGTATAAAAGTAACGGTGATAGTTCTGTGGCTTTTTTAGATTTTTTATTTTACTAATACTAATATGACGATACACGGTTGAAGGTATCGATAATCCATAGTAGGGTTTAATATTGTGATAGTTTGATATATAGATATTTTGTCATAACCCTAATCTGGAGGGATGCCAACTCCCATCATGCATTGTGGTACCTGATTTGTAAAGTTATATGTTTAGGGTTGTTAATTATTTCCCAAATAATTACTGTTACAATTACAAAAATTACTGTTACATTACTGTTACATGGTGGGCCGCAAAATATTATGCGGCGGATCGCAAATGGCCCATGGGCTGCGGGTTGAGACCCTTGCTCTAAAGATATAAATTCAGATTCCAGGCAGTAGTTTGGGAATAAAATACCAAAATGACGGCAAACACCTTTTTCACCATTTGGGTCAGTGCAAATATACAGTGTCTATATGATGAACACAAATTGAAATGAATGGTAATGCTATCATGGGAGAAAGATTATGCCCTCTTAGAATAGGTCTAAAATGACTGAACAGCAAATTAAATATTAAAATCAACCCTTGAGAGACCGTTCTGCAGAAGACTCATTAGAAGTAAACGTGAGCTATGTCAGCTGCTCTGGATCCTCCTGGATGTATACATTTTTTTTAAAGTTGCCAATATGAAGTATATGCTATGGTTTTATCATTTACATAATCAACCATTAGCGGTTACTCGGTCTGTTCAGTCAGGAGATTCATGTTCAAATGTAAGTTGGAGCAGTTTAATTGGGTACTCTATATTGTCAATAGGTGTGAATGTTTGTTTTGTTTGTCTATATGTAACCAACGATTGAATGGTGAAGACTCCAGGGTGTACCACACCTCTCGCCAACATCCGCTGGGATAGCCTTCAGCTCTCACTCATGATCCTAATGTGAACAGCAATATAGAAAATGGAGGGACAGATGGAGCCAAAGATGCTTCTATATCAGGTTGATAATTAATGATAATCAATGTTTTTATGTTTCAACCCAAACATGCAAATCAGTAGGGATGATGGTGTGTACTTTTTCTATGAAAAAGTAATAGAAACTAAAAGAAATTAACAATTGAGACATGTTTGAAATGACAAAAAGGACTAAGGTGGAATGGACGGCATATTTTCCGTATAGGAATATCGCAATAATATTATAACAGTGATACATTTGTGGTCACAGTAATCGTTGAATGGTCTCCTAAACTGACACAATCGTCTCAATAACAATACACTACATAACTGGGTCTGTGCATAGTTTTTTTTTTCTTAACAGACAAATCTATAAAGTGTAGTGTCGGTGCTAGTATTTTCCGTTTCCCAGCGTGCTTTGCTATTTTTTGTGGTTTTTGTAAATGAGTGGAAAGCACATGGTTAGAACTCACATACACATAGTAGTCAATTAATATTCTGACTTTCTATTGTATTTTGATATTCTGATTTTTCTCTGGTTTGAGGTATTTTAACATGCAGCGGGAAGCAAGTATAGGAAAACAAAATCAAAAATAGATAGAATATGTCAAAAGTGTGGGAGCATTTGTGTGACGTGCATCAAAGTGGCACTGGCATGCCACAAATCCCTAAGACAAGGTAAACCTAACATAAAAACAATTAGCTTAACATTAATAACGTTAATGTACCTTACTAACATTACTTTAGCCATGTGGGAGGCTATATTTGTGTAATATTTGTGCAATTTTTAGTAATTTTGTACAATGTAAAGAACAGTAGAACAGAAGAACAGTATTTAATAAGAATATTTCATTCATTCAGATCTAGGATGTGTTATTTTAGTGTTCTTTATTTTTTTGAGCACTGTATATGACTCACTTGCTTGGTTGATGGATAATATCAAGTAGTGAACACTGCAAAAACTTTCACCCCTGACACAAACAGATATTCCCATGAACGCAAGAGAGTGTTATTTTGGCCCAAATCCAGAATGACAAAGGCAATTTTATACTGGTTATGAGAATAACTTGCAATTGTCCTTATCTGCCATCGAGTTACGTATGATATGTATGTACCTTTGTCCTGAATTATAGCCACAAATGTTAAGAGTTTTCTTGGGGTGTCGCTGTAAATGCTGTTATAGATGGTTGATCTTCAGCCAAATGTCTAAATGCTACAATGCAATGGTATGGATGTCATGACAAAGTGGACATGTGCAACCCACTCCATTGATCTTGCATTGATCACTAAGGAGACTACCGTGTTATGTGAGATGCTGTGTGTTTGCAGTACACACAGCAAATGTGTCTAGAAAGGCAAACCGGGTCTCTTAATTGCTGGTAATGAAAATCTTTACAGTTGGTCACTCCTAGATATTAGATTGTGTGTAGGAAAGTTTTTTTTTCTTCATGTTATTCCTGACGGCTACCTAGTGTTTTGCTCTTATTTGCTCTGTCAGTTCAAATCTTCAATTTCTGAATAAAGAGGTGAATATTAAAAATCGGTGGCTTTCTAAAATCCGGTCCATCAATTAATAAAATAAAATTGACTGATTAAGTGATTATTAAAATAATCGTGAGCTGCAGTCTTAGATACATGTTAAGGTACGTATTGGTGTCTGAACTGGTCCACCTTAGTCTATCGGTGATCTAGTGTGGCCATGCCGTTGAACCAAAATAATCAGTTTGAAGCTTAAAATTAAACATATTCTAAAACATATTGCGGTAAAGCCCAAAGAGGTTGTTGTATTTCTAAACAAAGTGAAAGGCTGAATGTTTTTCTAAAGAGTCATTACTCATTTTACTCATATTAAAATAATTGTTTATCAATGCACTAGAGTTCAAATGCCATTTTAAGAGAATCAACCTTGGAAGGCAATGAAAAAATCAGGAAATAAGTAGAACCATTTTTAATCAAATTGATCACAGTTTTCAAATGAATTAATCATCATTAATCATCATGTCACACTGTGTCTAATATATGCCCATTTTTTCTTTCTTTTTTTTTTTAAGAAAAGCAAATTGATAAGGGATTATATAACGTGCGTTTGTCTGTCTTAACAGCACCTAATGACCTGAAAATTTAAATCAAGTTAAGAGATGCCACACATGTCTGAAAATCCATTTACCTGGCTTTTTTAATAGCAGAATATTTGAATAAGACTTTAACCGTGTTATTATGAGCAATGAGGAGTTGCATTCAAAGACACCCCATTGTTTACATTCAATTCTCATGTTTTGAGTGAATTTTCTGGGATTTCCGAGCATTCTTAAATGCAGCAAACTGGACAGTACTTCCGCATCAAAAGTTACAAAATGTGGCATGTCCGTGAATGCATCTCACGGTCTGTCTAATGACAGTGTGGAAGTGTTGTTGAAATGATTAATGGACTACAGACGTGTTTGTTTGGAGTCTGAGATGCAAATATGGTGTTGGAATTGAACTGCTGTTGATGTGTTCAGCTCAGAATAAAGTGAAAAGAATGTCTATGAGGGACTGTGGAGAGCTACACTGTGCCATCTTTCGTCATAATGGAGAGCTGTGGCTTGCCATGATGATGTGTTAATTACACACAAAAATAACGCAATTAATTAAATACATTTATTACCACCATAGTTTTTAGATAAAGCAGTATCTATATCATTTAGATTTATTTAGATTTATATTTAGAACTGTTTTTCTAAACTGTTTCTGTTTTGATCCCTTGGGCTTTGGTGATTACTGGATGCAAATTATTTCAGTGTCCTTTTTCTTCTCTTCTCCCATTTCCCATTCCGTAACATGGCAACTTCTCTTCCTCCCCCTTCAAGGCCTCAATATAAATGTAAACAGATGCTTCTACTCAGGCTGCTTGAATCCCATGTGCATCTTCTGACACGAGGTGTCTGTAAATGATCATTGCTACTGTATGTTATGTGCATTGTCATTCTTTTGAGACGGTGACATTCACTTGAGTTATGAGCTGAGCAACAACTATTACTACTTTTTCTCTATCCTACTTCCACATATCTCCATAGTAGATATGCCTTATAAAGTCCCATTGTACCGAGTTTGATTCCACCGTTGTGTGGAGTTTGCATGTTCTCCTCATGCGTACGTGGTCTTTCTCCGGGTACGGGTTTCCTCCCACATTCCAAAAACATGCATGCTAGGTTAATTGGCTACTCCAATTTGTCCGTAGGTATGAAAGTGAGTGTGAATGGTTGTTTGTCTATTTGTGCCCTGTGATTGGCTGGCGACCAGTCCAGGGTTTACCCCGCCTCTCGCCTGAAGACAGCTGGGATAGGCTCCAGCACGCCCGCGACACTCGTGAGGATAAGGGGTAGAAGTCCTAATGTGTTCTCCAGATGGGATAATGTTTGATCCTGTAGTTTGAATGTGTGTGCACTGGTTGTCTGGGGTCATGTAGAAGTTCTTAATGTTATTTCACATAATTCTTGATTCCCCCATCTGTGTGTGCCGTTTGCATGTTCTCCCCGTGCATGGTTTTCTCCGGGTACTCCAGCTTCCTCCCACATTCCAGAAACATGCGAGGTTAATTGGCTCCAAATTGTCCATAGGTATGAATGTGTGTGTGGTCTGAATGGTTGTTTGTCTATATGTGCCCTGTGATTGGCTGGCGACCAATCCAGGGTGTACCCCGCTTCTGCCCCGAAGACAGTTGGGATAGGTTCCAGCATGCCCGCGACCCTTGTGAGAATTAGCATAGAAAATGAATGAATAATACTTTAACAGGTAAACAAAAAAAGGTCAACCTTGCTACAGGCCATGTTCAAATTTGTAATCACTTTAGTTCGGCAGAATCTTACAAGAGTCTGGCGATGTTTTGCTGCTTCAGAACCTGGAATATTTGCTGTGATAATTGGAACCATGAATTCTGCCGTCTACCAAAAAATATAAGAATGTCCAGCCATCTGTTGGTGACCTCAAGCTGAAACCAACTTGGGTTCTGCAGCAGGATAATGATCCAAACACAAGCAAGTCCACCTCTGAACGACTGAAGGAAAACAAAATGAAGACTTTGGAGTGGCCTAGTCAATGCCCTGACCTGAATCCTGTTCAGATGAGATGCTGCAGCATGACAGGGCAAGATATTCATGCTGGAAGCTCACTCCCCCCCATGTGGCTGAATTACAACATTTCTGGGCCACAATTCTTCCAGTGCATGAATAGGGAACCGGGTAAAACCTGCCTAGGCTACTTACTTATTTGTCAGTGCCAATGAGACATTTTTTCAAAAGCTGACCATACTAACTACTATTTTTTGAGCTTGATGGAAAAAGTATGCCCAGGCCCATGTTTGCAGGAACTTCCGTGCCCATGTTTGCAGGAAACGTCCGTTAATGCATTGTTAATGTCCTAATCCGATCTGCTCGCAGCCCCATTGTAGGGCTATATGATACAATGTTTAATTGATAATTAAAAACCATATATACATATATATGTATATATATATATATATATATTTTTTTTTTCCCTTACTTATACATGAAAGCAGACCTACTATTTTTGGGTTTTAAACAAGATAATCACACACATCAGCTTTGACTTTGGAAAGTGCTTGTGCTTGGTTCATCTTGTTTTGGTCTGTCTAGGTCCTAATCAACTATTCCACTGATCGTTAGTTGCAGCCTTAGTTCATTGGTTTTTTGGAGTTCTAAGAATATTAACTTTCTGCTTAGTATCCCTTCCACGATGCATTGCCTGATTTAAAGATTTACAACCTTGAAACCTGGGAACAAGCCATTGTTTGTTCTAGCAACAGTATATGTCAGAACAGTCCTGACCAGAAAAGTAATAATTTTTCTCTAATCTATTCCCTTTTCCTTGTATTTTTACCCTAACCAGGTTGACCCATGACATCAGCCTGGGTGAGTTTGAAGATGATGACCTGTCAGAAATTACAGAGATCACAGATGAGCGTGGAATGAGCCTTAACTGCAATGCCCCGGATGTAAAGGTAAGTAAGATCAGCACATTTTTACTGGGGGTGTCCCAATTCTAAAGATCGGATTGTGATTGGCTGCCGATCTACTGTATTTTCAAGACCGGATAAAATCGTACTTATGTTCTGTAGCTTACAGCAATAGTTCGCCCTCACTGTGTCTGGACTGCTGTGTCCTGGTGCAGGTTGCTTGCATGGGAAGTGTCATTGTAACCACTTACACTTATTTCTGGGGTCATCAATAAATTGCTAATATGTTGAAGAGAGTGTGTTTAAAAAAAAAAAGAAGAATATTCTAAATCACACCACAAATTTATAACGATGTCAAATGATTAGTCGTACCTGAAAAGTTTTTTTTATTGGATGGACTTTTACTGGCTCTTTTATTGGATAAGCGACCTGACTCACTGAGGTTTATTAGAAAAGCCAAACAATATTGTTGGTCATGCTGATGATGCTCATGAGCTACTTGTTGGAGACCCCTGACTTACCGTGTATGAACTCAAAGAATAGTCACCCGTGGTGCTCCTCCAACCTCGCCGGCGGGAATAGTCATTGTCGGACACACTCAGAGGCACTGTGGACCTCAGAAGCGGAACATGAGGGCGCCACGTTTACGAGCTGCAGACAAACCTTGGCACAACATTGGTAGTGGGAATGTAGTCATTGTGTTTTTTTGCAGGACTACCGTGTTGTAGACAGTGAGTACCATGGTTCTCTCAAACCACAGCAACAGTTTGCAACATATTTCACATTCATGGTCACAAAAACAGTCCCTTGTATATTGCTATCTTGCTCCAATAACTTCTGTTTGAGCTTGCCTCTGTAAACAGAGAAGCAGAGCTTGGTGGAGGGCGGGGGAAGCAGAGCTTGGGGGAGGGCAGAGAGTGTATCGCGCCTACAGCCACGCCCATAAGGAAGCCTGCTCCTCAGTGACATCACAAAGGAACAGTTTTACAATTCCCTCTGAAACCGAAGGTTTTCACCCATCCAAAACTTCTTTCAGTGCCCACTACCAAATGCGCAAACCTCATTATCCGAGAGAATACACAGAGATGAATGTATTATGCCATCAGATCTCAACAGCTCTGTTCTCTCCTCCTCCACCAGAAGCTTTTGTTGTACTTTATGCCCATTTTCATTGCCCGTGTTTATTTTTATGCACAATATAAAAACGCTACAGTTAAGTTGCATATTCAGTCCAAATCTGAGCTCAGTCGAGGGATGTGATGTTCCTTGCTGAGTTGTTTTGCCAGTAGCAGAAAGATGCCAGGGGCAATGAAATCTGATTGACTGACTGTAAAAAGAGACATCTGGTAAAAAGTGAAGTGTGTGTGATGAGCATATGTAACCCGCACTGCATCCTGTCCAACTTAATAATTAATGCTTAGAAGTTTATGGTTTGTTCATTATTTCAGTGAAGGATGCCAGTGCAGGCTTTGGGCTCCATGAGCCACTCCTGCACATCAAAAAAAATTATGTTGGAGAGAGAGAGAGGGACAGAGAGAATACACAGAGGTGAATGTATTATGCTGTCAGATCTCTGCAGCTCTGTTCCCTCTGAACCCATCATCACCTCCTCCTCCACCAGCTATACAACCCATTTCTGCTCCTGTAACCAAGGCAACTAGAGGGTTGAAGGCTTTTTCTGCCCCTGAGTCATTTATGCTAGCAGATGAGCATTTGGGTTATATTCACATTTAAGAGGATGATGATGACAATGCAAAAATGAGAGTCACTCACAGTCACTTTGTATGGGTATTTTTTTCTTACTACCATCTTATTCTGGAGGCCAGTGACTAGGAAGGTCTGGGTTGGGCAAAATGTTGTTAGTGTAGCGTAGGCCAGGGATGATAACCAATAAATAAATTAATTGCACAATATATGAAAATGAACTAAATAATTTGCCGTCCTTGACATGTTGCCATCTGCACGCATGTCTTTTTTCCTCTGACTAAATGGTCCCATTTTGCAACTGAAATGAGACATTGAGAGTAAATTTTACATACATTAAGTTGGACAGAAGAAAGGTATTTTAATTATTTTATTCCGTTAATTGTGTTATTTTTAACAAAAAAACATTTTTAAACATTGAACTTCTCATGGCGGTCTAGTGGTTAGCGCGCAGACCTCACAGCTGGGAGACCAGGGTTCAATTCCACCCTTGGCCATCTCTGTGTGGAGTTTGCATGTTCTCCCCGTGCATTGCGTGGGTTTTCTCCTGGTACTCCGGTTTCCTCCCACATTCCAAAAACATGTTAGGTTAATTGGCGACTCCAAATTGTCCATAGGTATGAATGTGAGTGTGAATGGTTGTTTGTCTATATGTGCCCTGTGATTGGCATGACAAGTTTTGCACTCACCTGCAATGTCTTTTTACTGCCACATGGTTGACATCACTCCTGCTCCTATTTAGCATGTTAGCAAACACTGTTGTTGTCATCACATGGTGATCACGCATATATGGTCGCTGTGACGTGCTGGGGCAGAGTCTGGATTTGACTGCTTGTATCCGAGTGCCAGTATCTGAGATTTAGTCGATTATAATCTGACATTGTCTTTTTCCCAAAATCAGCCCGATATCTGATATCAATTCGGCATTGGGACATCCCCAATGTTGACAATAATCTTAATCTGGTGGTCATAGTGAGGAAGTTGTGTATTGTTGGTGTGGACAGTGACGGAGAAACGTGTTCACGAGTTATTATATTGCATTTTTTGTCAATTTCAATGGTAGCGGTAGTAACTATTAATTTAGCAGAGATATGAGGCACCGTTACTGATTATGTGTGCAATGGTGCCATTTCTACTTGTGATAGTAAACATTATGCATACTTCATGTTGTATGTAACATATGTACATTATCTGTTTACAAAGACACGAGTCATTACATTTGAAATTGAAGAAATGTGTTCAGACATGATTTAGCTTAGTCAAGTTAGTCAGGGTGCACTGCAGGTGCATCTGATTATCATTGTAGGATAGCAGCAACAATGACAAATAGCTTAGCTTTTGCATCCCCTGAGTGGTGCCGTATGAGCACAATATGATGTAACATAGCTGGAAAAAGTGTCTTACTAACAGAATAGTGTTCTTTTTTGCTACTCTAATTTTTTGCCTGTGTTTATGCCATCTGAAATTCAGGATACAGAAAGGAAGTTGCCCTACAACCAAGTGATTCTCAGGTCGATCAAGAGGTGCAGAGAGCATACACATAAATTGATTAGTCATAAAACATCAGGCTGAGTACAAGTGAATCAATATCCCTGGCTGAGACAGGTGTTCTGCTTCTTCCAGTCATATTTCAGCATTCTAACAACAATTGAAGGCCCAGGCTTTTTTAATAATACATGAAGGACTGGTACAGTTTCAGGATCCTGGGAGTGAAAGGAGTTGTGACCTGAGTAGAGACCTTTCAGTGTCGACACATTGGCCCACAGTGGTGACCTCATCATTGAGCTCATCCTCCCAAAGGGTTTCAGGAAGCGGCTTGTCTTGTCAATAATGGACTGCACCACAGAGGGACCATTCAGCAACCCAAACGGGATGGGTCTGCTTTAGTAGATTAATAGTCATATTTTCGTGTAAGTTATTTGAATAATTTTTGCATAATTCAGCTTAATTAGAACAAACAGCACAACAAAGTGGCCTCCCTCATGGATGCACAGTGAAAGCCAATCTATGTATCAATCTGAATGTGATCACCGTCATGCAGGGTTAATGTGGAGTTGCTCAGGCTCACAGTGCAATATAAGGATGATGTTGGTCCTTGGTATGAAGTGACAACATGAATTAGTGTTTCTGTGTGTGGGTGTCGGTGAGTGAGGGAATCAGTTGATTTGATTAACAGTTCTTTGTTGTGATAGGATGGGCCGGATTTCAGTGTAATGGCCAAATACATTACCTGATGATAGAAACAAATAGAAGCTCAATTGAATGTATTTTACATGCAATTGTAACTACTGTGCATTCCCCTTCTGTATGTGTCTGAGCTGCAAACACACCGAGTGGTGGTGCACACTGCCCCCATGGATACAGCTCGCGTCATCTCACCCACTCATGGTAACCGAGAGGATGCCGCCTCATAAATATAAACCAAATCAGACAAGTCCCGTGTGTTTCTGATGCTATTACGCATCCTTCACTGAGATGGTGTTTATTTATGCTTATCATGCACTATGGGTGTTTAATCATTGATGTTATATGACGAAGTTACTGAAATGATTTTCTGCTGCAATCTATACAAGACAGCTGAAAATTATATATTCATAAAATGGAAAGTATGTTTTTAACCACATCTAATTCTTTATTTTATTTCATTTGTGAGTCATGGGTTTAGACTGTGTCATAGCAACCCAGGGTGATTGTGAGATTTCCCCTTTTTCAGCTTCTCTGATTGGATGAGCCCTGAGCATCACAGTATTGCTGTGTCGTCAGGGCGCCGGCAGCATGTGTTTCTTTTCCACCTCTTCATCGTCACTTGTCTCCTAGCAACAGAGCGGTGCTCTTTTAAAGGGGCCAGTTGTAAATACAGGCCATAAAACACAAGAGCAGAAGTCTGTTCAATTAGCAGATATTGATGTTCACTTGGAAATTGTTGAAAGGTAAGAAAATGAGCCTTCTCAGGATTTAAACCGGTTCCAGTTTTACAGAAGCAATCATTGTTATATTGTTATATATTGCATACATTTCAATAAAATGGCCATATGGTGGCCGAGTGGATAGCATGTAGGCACACAGTCAGGAGATCGGGAAGACCTGGGTTCGATTCTCCTCATCTTTGTGTGGAGTTTGCATGTTCTCCCCATGCGTCCATGGGTTTTCTCCAGGTACTCCTGGTTTCCTCCAACATTCCAAAAAGAAAATATGCATGTTAGGTTAATTGGCGACTCCATAGGAATGAATGTGAGTGTGAATGGTTGTTTGTTTATATGTGCCCTGCGATTGGCTGGCGACCAGTCCAGGGTGTACCCCGCCTCTTGCCCAAAGACAGCTCGTATAGGCTCCAGCATACCCCTGTGACCCTCGATTCGCCGACTTAAGAAGTTATCATCATAATAATTAGAATATTATAATATTCATTCATTCATGTTCTACTGCTTATCCTCACGTAGGTCCCGGGGGTGCTGGAGCCTATACCAGCTTTCCTTGGGCAAGAGGCGGGGTACACCATGGACTGGTCGCCAGCCAATCACAGGGCACATATAGACAAACAACCATTCACACTCACATTCATACCTATGGACAATTTAACCAATTAACCTAGCATGTTTTTGGAATGTGGGAGGAAACCAGGAGTACCCGGAGAAAACCCATGCATGCACAGGGAGAACATAAAAACTCTACACAGAGAGTCTCCTAAATGTGAGACCTGTGTCCAAACGCTGTGCAGTCCACGTTATAATGTTATAATCATAATGTTTGTTAAATCATCAAAACATGGGAAGATACTGTCAGCATTATTATCAATATAGATTTATTATATATTATTATATGATATATGTTCATGTTTGGTCATGGTTTAATTGGTTTAATTTTATCAAGTAATTTTTCAATTACTTGAGTAAGTAGAAAAAAACATTTTTGTTTGGTTAAAGCGCTTTCCTCCATGACTTACACAAAATACTTACTGTTTCACCCTTGTTATAGTATGTTTGTATATTTGTTATAGTATATAATATAGCATAGTAATAGTAAATATAGTCTATGTGGAGGGACTGATACAGTACATCCTTCACTGCCGAAAAGCTAATATGATCAGGGCTTAAAAGTGCTGGGTAGCAACTGGCACCTAAGTGAGGAGCATCAGCGTGCCCCGTCTGTGTATGTTGAAGAAAATAAAGCAGAGCTGTGCTGCTGGACACTGATTAGTAGAGAAGAGGAAGGGGGGAGTCCATCCTGACCATAGAATATCCTCAGCTGTCTTTGGGCTCTAAGCTGCTCAGCCCTGGCAGTGAGAGTGCTGCAAGCTACAGCGAGAGAAGCTTCTAATTGGCCGCTTCAGTCTCCTCATCTCATCCACGCAGTCTCTATCTCTCCATCGTGCTCTCTGTTTCTCTATCTTGGCTACAACTGACAGGATGTATCTTCCAATCCCTGCAGGGCCATGTGAGACGAGGGACCAATAGCAGGCCGGGGAGGGCAGAGCTTGGCGCCGTTGGTCAGCTCCAGGCTGAAATGCTACATTTGGACCTCATTGACGGTGCTGACGGTTACCGCGGTGACAAAGAGGCCTCCATCGCACCTCCGCTGGTCACCAAGGACCCGACAATACCGGTTACCATGGATACCTACCGGCCCAAGAGACCTACAACCCTTAACCTCTTTCCAATTGTGCCACGCACACAGGTAGAGTGTAGATTAATCTTATACACACACACACACACATACACACACAGCTTTTGTGAAGATGAGTTAGTGTTCAACTTCAAGCATTGGACGGATGGTCATATTTGTTTGGAATCCATTTTCTTTGGATTTTATTTGAGAGGCTGTGTTCATTGGGCAAGATTTATTCCTGCTCGTGTTTGTCTTATTTTCTGGTGCTGTTACTCGTGATGTGGTGTTTGATGTGGAAATGTGTTGGGAGCTTGTGTTATGATGTCTATCATTACAGTGCATGGTGTTATGATATTGTGGGTACATTATAACATACAGTACATGCCTGTTTGAGTGGATGTGACTCAGGTTATTTGTCAGTCGGGAATGGATCTTAACAGTGGCCAGATTGTGAGTTAGTCAAAGGGTCACTTGTGCACAGGGATGGACTGGCAATTGGGAGTGCAAGTTTTCACTTTCAGGTGTTCCAAGAATAGTTCAATTAAGTTCAAAAGGCTGGTAATTTTATCAGGCGTTATCGCTCCTACATGTCTCATCCACAGTGTTAGCCAGCAAAGAGGTCCAATAGTTGATTTCTTTATATAAAGTCTGGAAAATTAAATTGGAACCAATTTACAATGCACTAATAAATGTAATATGGTATTAGTGGCCCATTGTGAGCAAACCATCGAATAAATATTCTCTCAGCCTGTACCAATGTGCACCCTCATTGCTTAAATTGGACCTATTATGCTTTTTCCACTTTTCTGACCTATACATGTAGTTAGAATGTTGTATTCTCGTGTTAAATGATGCCAAAGTTTCAGATAATGAGGTTAACGTATGGGGAAGTGAGTTCTGAAAGAAGTTTGGGAAGGCTGAAAACGCTCGGTTTGAAAAGGCGTGGTAAGACTGTTTCTTTGTGATGTCACAGAGGGGCTGATTTCCTTATTTCTAAACTTCCCCCGCTCCGCTGTTTACATGCTTGCAATGCTCGAAAGGAAACGCTACATTTGGCTGATATGGGCATGCACTGCGTTCTCACAAAGAAACACAGCTTTCTGATATGATATTTTAATTGTACCCGAATACAAATATATTGTTTAAACATATTTAAACAATAAAAACAAATTATTCGTGAAAAAGTAATTATTCGTGCTGAATTCCGTATTCGTGTTTGGCTCCACCCCTATATATATATATACATATATACATATATATTTACAGGGTATTTGTGACATTTAGTAGACTTTATTCATGCCCCTATGGAAGGCCTACATGATGATGTGTATATCTGGTGGCTGATTGTACACCCACTCCTCCAGGCTGTCAACATGATCCACTGTGCTACATTTGTCAACGTCTAAGTCTGTCCACATTCCCTGAGGTGGAAAAATGACTGGCGATGCTGCTGTACGATTGTTCTGAGTATCCTGTCTTTGTTCGAGCTGTCAGGACTAGAAACTATAAAGGGAATAATTGCTTGACATCCTGTCTCCTGTATTTTTACTTTGACCTCCTGGACGCTTAACTCGGCAATGCATAGAAAAAATAGTACCAAATATATATATTTTTTAATTTCTTTAATTTAAGTATTTTAATATTATGCTGCTAAAAGTACATTATTTTTCCTCCTCATAGAGTATTACGACTTTATGCTTGTAAAATTGATTTATTTTTTCTTGTAATTTTGTCATTATTCTCATAATATCTTTATGTATATGATTTTTTCCCCAGCTTTATTTTGTTTTGAGTCTCATATCATGAATCATGAAAAAAATCACCCTTTTTCCCCTTTAATAATTCTATTAAAATTATGGTAGTTTTTCTCATAATAATATGATGTTATTATAAACAATGTTATGCTTGGACAATTATGGCTTTTTCTTGTTAAATTACAAATGAGCTCTGTTGCAGTTGTTTAGTTATTGTTGTTTAATATTTCCATTAATCAAGTAATCGGAAAAAAACATCATTAACATTGGTTAAAAAACAATAATAAATTCACAATAAAAAAATGTAAAAATAATTAATGAAACTAAATAATGAATGACGAGTTGGTTTACTTTTATAGATAATCAAGCATTTTTATTTCTTAAATTGACATTGTACGTACATAGTGTACCTGGTGGTTATTTTTCGAGATATTTTTACATAAAATGCCATTTCACTATATGCATAAGAAAAAACTTTAAGTGTGTCTAACTGGTGTGCACGAAGCAGGCAAACAAAGTAAGTGAAATAGTATGTGATATCTTTTTGGAATAGGGGTAAGTGGAACAAAATACAACTACATGAGAATTAAACAGACAGTAAAAATTATTTAATAAACACAAAACCACAGCTTTCACTGAAGTTGCTGTTTTTTGTTTATTTTTTAAGAAACAAAGTAATACTTTGATGGAGGTCGAGAGTTCCTTGAGTCTCGTTGGTAAAAGTTAATTCATTAGCTCAGTTCAGGGGTTTGCAACCGTTAAACATACAATAAACAGAGACAATTATTTCAAAAATATAGCAGCCGAAATCAAGGTAACACAACAAAAAGTTGATGCCAAGGACGCCACTGGTCACTTGGTCATATTAATAAATCAACAAACAAGTAAATGAGAAATCACATTTCCGCAATAGGAGTTCATGGCGCAAACAAACAAGTAACTTTTCCACAGAACCTATACAACATAGGCGGTTTAAAATACGATGGGTGGCAATTGTAAAAAATTGTGAGCATCTTACCGTAGCGTTGTTTTATTCGTCAGCCATCCGGAACTAGCGTTTCACCACTGGGATTTCATTGTTGCAGCACAGTGGCGACGGCTATACCGTGGATACAACGGATACACGTGACGGTGTTGAACTTCTTGTTTGGCCACATTTTCTGTCTATTTTATATTATTTATATAATTATTATTATTTATTTTTATTTGTATATTTTATCTATTTTATTTTATTTTACATTTCTAATGTTGTTTTTCATTCCATTTGGTAGCCGTGTGATGTAATTGTAATATTTTGTTTTGTTATTCAGCAATATCATGTGGGAAAATTTACACCATCTTACAGTTTTTTATTACATTAATTCATGTATAACTCATTTATTCAAGTTATAATATCCATTAATTGTAGCTTAACAATGGAAACAAATACAGGAACCCATGTTGAAGAAGCGCTTTAGCTGAAGTGATTACGTAAGATAAAAATGAGCGTGGTAGTGTTTTTCAGTGCTGCAGAGTTGCAGTGAGACATGCTGGGAACTGGGTGACTGTTTCCAGGTCAGTGACTGAATAAAAATATAAACTGGACATTCAACTCTGAATCATTTGGCAGACTTATTTGGTTGAATAACAAAGGAGATCATGACCGCAGTGGCATTTTGCATCGCAGTATTTTGGAAATGAGTATTATGTCTGGCGCTGTTAAATGTCATTAATCTAGTGAAGAAACATTTGCAAAATTCCTGTTTAACTCAAACATGCCTGGCAGGTTTAATCTTGCTGTTTGCCCTCTCTAAGGCTGTTTGAGTAAATGCACTAGACAGAAAGTCGAACATGATATCTGGATTAATGCTGAGTCCTGCTAATCTCCCATCTGGTTGTAACACACTTATAAGTATGTTTGTCTTTGCTTGCAGGGCGCTCTTACATTTATTCTAAATAAAGTGTTCAGGTTTAGTGTTCCTGTACTGTATTATGTATCTTAATACACAAACTGTATACGTCATGTCCCCCAAGCAACTGTTTTTTTGTATCCATGCCAAGATGCTCCCACTTCTCTCGTTACCACGACAACAGCTCTGTCTCCGCCTGGTACACAAGAATGGGAACTGAGTCATGCATCATTGGTGGGTGGACAGAGGAAGTAACTATATTTTTAACAAAACTTGTTAATCACATGAGTTTTTAGATGTTTATTTTAATCCCCTGTGATGATGTCTTATTAGTATTATTATATTTATTTTATTGTAGTAGTGTTCATATTTATTGCTATTGTTATTAATTTACACTTGCCCATAAAGGAAAACAACTTAGACATTTTTTAAAAAATTGTTTTACAATTGACAGACAGGTCATGTTAGCTGCCATGTACAGATGATAGTACGGAAATGGAACATATTTTCAAATATAAATACAATTTTAAGAGATCCCCTCTGTTTGCTGGTGCATGTGTGTACGTCCCCAGTGGGGAAAAGGTCTGGTTCCCTTTAAATTCACACCACTACTCACAGACAAAAGACTCATTCAGTGCATATTTACCAGAAAAAAAGCTTTGTGTGTGTTGTTGGGTGAGAGAGGGACAACAAGTGGAGTCTCCGGATGCAAAGCTCATTTTCCTTTCTCACCGCTTCCTTCGTGTGTTCTCTACCTCTCCTTTCCCACAGGACACACTAAACAACAACTCATTTGGCAAGAAGTACACATGGCAGGAGAAAGTTTCGGGGTCATCCTCACCTCTCAAGACAGGTGAGTTCTTGTGGATTGAGTTTGTTTTTAATTTGTGTATTTTGAACGTTCAGCCTCCATTGAGTGTTAAGTGTAGCGAGATGAGGCTGTTGAACGACTGTGTGTGTGTGTGTGTGTGTCAGCCTGGGGCTCAGCGAGGGGTGAGCTGTCCCAAGTCATTGCTATAGCTCTCACATACATCATGTGAGACAGCATTGGCCTCAGTAACACGAACAGACAGATAATATCCCGGAATATTTGCAAAAATCAGACTAGAGGAACTTTTCTCATGAAGCTCTCACATCTATGTATAGCACTATAATTCTAACACAGTCAACACTGCTATTTTTATTCACACGGCGCGTTTACTGACATGATGACAGATGCTTTTATCTAATTTACCTTGTGAAATGTGTGGTTCACATTCAAAGGAAAATGAGCTGGCAAGAAAAAGGAACACAATGTCATAGCATGAATTCAATCTATGGTTTTCAATAATAATAATAATAATAAGATAAGATAAGATATGCCTTTATTCGTCCCTCAGTGGGGAAATTTGCATTGCACAGCAGCAAGAGTACAGAGTCAGTTAAGCAGTACAAAATACACAATATAGAAAAATAAACAATATAAACAACCCAAGTATTAACAAAATCAACAGTTTTTTATATACAATACAGTATGTAGATAATATGATGAACGAGATGAGATATATGACCAGTCAATACACTTGAGATCTTGCTAGTGAGTTAATATGAGGCATTATGGAAATACATAATAATAATGCAATACATGATGCACAATGTGACATTAAAAACCTAGACTTTTTGTGCTTAGCGAATGAGTTCCTACTTCAGTGGCATTTTGGGATAACATCCTATATAACAGAGGTAGGGAACCTATGGCTCGGGAGCCAGGTTGGGCTCTTTTGATGACTGTATCTGGCTCTCAAGCAACATTTTAAAGTAAACATCACATAAATCACTGTTAAAAATAATATTAAAAATCAAAACATTCTTATGCATTTTAATTCGTCCATCTATTTTCTACTGCAATATGGCCGACCATATCCATCTTTCCTGATGATATTTTCCAGGTCAAACACCAAAACTTGATTATTACTGGATAATGCGGTAGTCTACCTCGGTCATTGAGATGTCAACATGTAAATGTAAACTTTCCTCCTTTAGTCAAATAGCTAAAGCTGCAGAAGCAAGCCTTCTGACGAAGATGGCCAAAAGAATTAAATATACGGAGTACGGTGCAAAACCATGCAGCAGCAGAAGTTGTATTAATGGCAACAAGTATTTGATTTATTATTGGACACTGCGCTGCTCACGAAAGTATGCTGGCCACACCCCATTGGCGTGGGGTAGTGTGCCTGGTCTACGTAATTAGAGCCCATTATATCTAAAACTGTTGGTCTTACATAAACATGCACACATTTTATTGCATTCAATGTTTAAAAAAATGTATATGGCTCTCAGAGATACACATTTTAAAATATCTGGCCTTCATGGCTCTCGTAGCCAAAAAGGTTCCCGACCCCTTGCTATATAAGAAGACCTGAAGTTGAACTGTGATGCCTCAGCGTTGTCCTTTTAGCCCTTAAATGTTCATCTCCATGACAACAATCACCTGTTATTTGCTGATTTTTGGCTCTTGATGTCAGCGTACCATGCCCAGTAAAATCCCTGTGACTGTGCTTCTTGGATGTGCATTGGATTATGACATAACCTGTCAATCAGCATCCCTTTGACGTACTTTGAGTTTGATGAGTAATGGGGATTTAGCTGAATAATCCTGACATATGTTACCTAACCATTTATACTTTTCTATCATCCTCTCTCTTCCCTCCATTTTATGGTGACATGTGATGTCTGCCTTCACGCTTATGCTCTTCTGTTGTCGGTCATGTCTGCGTCATGTTTATCAACTCATGCGTTTGTCAGCTTGTTGATTTGTGTTGGCATGTCCAACCTTGTGTTACTGTGTGTCTTTACCTATCTTCTAGGTGAACTGACTCCTCCACGTGAGCACAACTGCCTGAGCGACGAGGACAAAGTACAGAGTGGTGGCGCACAGACCAAAGACAGAGGAACCTCCACCGACGCCCCCTGCAGGCACACACACACAAGTGGACGTTCGCAAAGCGGTACAACAGCGGCAGTGACGCGGCCAAAGTTTCAGGAGAAGCCACCTGCGCCGCCACCGCCGCCCCAGAATTACAAACCAGCTCCTCTCTATCCAGCGGGAAAGGTAGATGGAGGTGGCCACCACCGGGAGAGGATCCAGTACCACTCAGACACTCATCTGGAGCCCACAGAGGAGATTTATCTAACACCAGTACAGCGTTCTTCTGAGCCCGTGGAGCCTCCTTGCACACAGGACCGTCCTTTCCTTTCACAGCAGACTGAGCAGGGCCGCATGTCTATTAGCTCTGATACAGAAGGCCCACCTCCTTACCAGCCACTACCAGATCGGACCAACCCCTCTATTTACGAAGAGGAAGAAGTGTACATCCCCCCACCTTCTTACGCTTCCTGTGTAGAATCACTCATTACGCCACCGAGCATGGCGCTCTCGGCTCATTCTTCCATAGCACTGGACCTCAGTTTGAAGGCGTCAGGAATCGGTGCAGGGGCAATGTTGAGAGCTGGTTCATCAGTAGAGTACGTCGACGCAACAGATGACAGCTACTGCGGGGAGGATGAGGATGTGGATAGAATAATTCTGGATGGAAGAATGAGGAAGGTGGGAGGAAAGGTGGACGGCGGCAGCAGCAGAGCTGGTTTTCTACGAACTTCCATGAGTTCTGACGCCAGCGGCCTCTCATACGACTCGGTCAAATACACACTGGTGGTCGACGAGCATGCGCAACTGGAACTTGTTAGTTTGCGGCAGTGCTACCAAGGTTATAGCGACGACAGCGACTCGGCCACCGTCTATGACAACTGTGTCTCCTCACCCTATGAGTCTGCCATCGGGGAAGAGTACGAGGAGGAGGATGAGGAGGACGATTGCACCCGCTTGGGCGGAGTGAGACGAGAGGCCACGGCTTGTCTGTCTGGAGACTCTACGCCGGACGTCGACCTGCATTTCTCCAAGAAGTTCCTGAATGTCTTCATGAACGGACGCTCTAGCTCATCAAGTAAGTCAACGTCTTGTGGGCTTCACTATTTAAACGTCACAACACATTGTACACTGGGTACTCCGGTTTCCTCCCACATTCCAAAAACATGTTCGGTTTAATGGCGACTCCAAATTGTCCATATGTATGAATGTGAGTGTGAATGGTTGTTTGTCTATATGTGCCCTGTGATTGGCTGGCGACCAGTCCAGGGTGTACCTCGCCTCTCGCCCAAAGACAGCTTGGATAAGCTCCCCGTGCATTTGCAATTCAGCATTCACAGAATCCCAAATTAGATGTTTTTTGGGTCAAAAAATGTATTTGTCAATTTTTTATATATATATATATTTCATCCTGAAAAATATCCATTTCATTCATAGTATATCCATGAGATTCTGCATTTAACAGTAAATTATGTTTTTATTCTCCAATTCCACGATGTGTGATTCCAGAATTATAGGACCCTAAGATTGGTAATTTCCTCATATCTTCCAGAAAATGCACCAACTGTAGTGCCCAGTTATTCAATGGACAACATAAATACAGTAAACCTCGGATATATCGGATTCAATTTTTCCCACTGGTTTTGTCCGATATAAGCAAAATCTGTTATATGCGTATACCGGAAAATGTCCGTTTTACGCATATATCGGATTTATATCCGGTATATGCGTAAATCGGATTTTATCCATTATAAAAAGGCACTTCCTTGACTATGTTTCCAATGTACCTGGACGCGCAGGCAACGCTGCAAACGCTGCAAATGACGTCGTATAGCGGCCTGTCACGATTCGGCGAATCGGAGCGCCACAATGCGGCCATCCGATATATGCGAGGGAATTTTAATGGAAATGCATTGGAACGGGACTGGAGATTTTGTCCGAAATAGGCGAAATCCGTTATAAAAAATCTGATATATGCAATGAATTTTTATTGGAAATGCATTACAGAAAAATTGGTTCTTTTTTATCTGTCCGTTGTGAGCGAATTTCCGATATATCCGAGTCCGATATATCCGAGGTTTACTGTATGCACATCTTCATTTGTTCAAATCAAATACTTATGGCGACAAACCCACATACGGACCACGCTGTCAACTGTAGGCTACTGGGAAGCAACTTAAGATGGTTGCTTATTGCATTGTTTACATTCATTCATTCATTTTCTACCGTTTTTTCCTCACAAGGGTCGCGGGGGTGCTGGAGCCTATCCCAGCTGTCTTCGGGCAAGAGGCGGGGTACACCCTGGACTGGTCGCCAGCCAATCACAGGGCAGCATTGTTTACATGAAATTAATAATTAAATTAAGACCCCTTGGAAAAACAACAAGGATGAAAGGATGGAGGACACACGTTTTCATGTAATACACCATGCGCACACACGGCAAATAATTTTAAATATTAATCTGTGATAAAGATACCGAGTGTGTATGTGGTTATAGTCATTGTTTGAGTGGCTGCATCCGAGCCATAGTAAAGTATATTTATTTATTATAAAGCCCTGAAGCAGCACATCCACACTGCAGACAATTGTGTGTAATGCTGTCTAGCCCAACTCATGTCATGGTTCAAAAAGCTTAAGTCTCTGTTGAAATAATGCGGTAGAGGTATTAAGACCTTAAATGACTGCGGATTAACCTTTCCCATGCAAATCTGAATTTTTCATGAATCTAATGCAAAATCATTTGACCAAGGTGTTGCAAATACTTTTCCATGAATGGATTGGTATTATTTTTCTTTAAGCAGGTTTGGGGAGTGGGGGTGGGAGTGGGGGTGGGGGTAGTTCAGGAATTAAATGCCAGCAGGAAAATTAATGCCTTTTCCATTTGTTGAAATGCCAACATTCAGTAGATGCATCTTTATCGGTCACTCTTACATTTTATCCATCCAACAATCCAACAATGAAAAAAGGCTCTGTTAATAACATGATTTGTTTTTCCAGAGCAAAGATAACATTCCTCCATGTAGGTGCAGGTGCATGTTCAGAAATAAAAACTCATTGCAGCACAATGACAGTACATGTTTGTCCACCCAGATGTTTCCATATGTCCTACACCCTCATTAGAAACTCTCCAGTGGTTTGTTTATCCGAGGCATGCCGATGTCCCTGGGGAATGTGGGTAGAAATACACAAGTCATCTGTTTCATGCTTCATTAAAGAGGGACGCCTGAATAACTACAGTACTGTATACTGTGTGTAATTAGTACTGTATATTATATGTAATTAGACTATACAGCACAAAGTAGTAATTACAAATGTGTAGCTATTAGATTTTGATGTGATGAATCTCCATGAGACTGACATGCTCTTGTCTTTTTTGTGTTTTTGTTGTTTTAGGTGCAGAATCTTTTGGGTTGTTTTCCTGCCTCATAAATGGAGAGGAACGGGATCAGAGTCATAGAGCCGTCTACAGGTAAGAGGGATGCATTGGCCCACAAATACTGTACAGTATGTTTATCTTCATACCTTTTAAAAACAGGTTTACATTTAAATACATTTTACTTGCCACTGATACAGGAGGGAAGATGAATTTTCAATACGTAAACATGTAAACAATCTCTATTAAGGAAACAATGCCTTTCGCAGAGCACGAAACTTGCTTTTTCATTGAATCAGACAGGATAAGAAAACCAACCGATAATCCAGATTATCTCAAACATTTGATTTGGCAGGACGCTGAAATATCCCTTATAAATGTGCTTACACAACTACCACGGCCTCTTGATCCAGGGGGTGACAATTGCCTAACAAATGTCAATCCTTTGTTTTTCTTATCACGAAAGGTGGTTTGACTATTCCAGACCACTTTGTGTGATTATTCCTTGTGGCCTTCTTATGTTATGTAACAATATTGCTAAATTTTCAATCCTCAGAAAAGTTTTAAATAACAACATGATTGAAGGAATGGGCCAAACTGGAAGGAAAAAAAGATAAAGGTCCCTTAAACTAAAGGCTCAGAGTTGTTTGTTGCCCACAACACACAATAAGGCACTCCGCTTGATTGACTGTCGGACCATTTCCCACTGACACAGAGACGTAATACGTACGCAAGCAGCGATAAACCAATCAGAGAACAATATGTAATACGTACAGTACGTACGCTTAACCTCCGCCACGCCTCCGGTAGGTATACTACCGGTATGCTGCAAAACAACATTGCGCCCATCTCCCCGCTGTTGTGAAAAACAAAGTGACCCAATGAATTCCGAGCTTGCCATCATTCCAAGAGGATAAACAAAAGAACTCCAACTGCTGGACATTGGTGTAAACACGGCGTTCAAAGTGAAGTTGCGAGCGGCATCAGAGCTGATAAGATGAAAGATGGCGGACACACCTTTACTAAGACTGGGAGGCAGCACGGAACGAGTTATGCTGCTTGGGCTGAGGTATTTGCCGTTGTCTGAGCTTTTGCGAAAACTGGCATCATTGCTGAACGGCCACCTGGCAACAAGACTGACTCCAACAATGATGAGAGGGAACCTGGCGTGTTTGATGGAGAAATTGCCCAGCTTTTCAATGCAGATACAGAAGATGAGGACTGTGATGGATTTGTCGGAGAAAATTAATTTAAAAAATGCAGTGAATGTATTGTTAAATAGTGGACTAAAGTTCAACTGACTGTTTTACTTCTGTTGCCTTTTTTGTAGACGTTTTTTAGCATGTGCCTTATAATCTGGTGCTCTTTATGGTGTGGAAAATACTTTATTTATCTGCAAGGAAAAATCACATTTCCAGCAGATCTTCTAAACCAGGGGTCTCAAACTCAATTTACCTGGGGGCCACTAGAGCTAGGGTCTGGGCAAGGCTGGGCCACACCAGGTTTTCCAAAACAAAAAACACATTTATTAAAAACAGAAAAATATACAAAGGTTTTCAGTGCTTTGGTTCCGATTTTCTACAATAAAAGCTCTGATAAAACATTCCACTGTTCTCAAATATCTTAATTTTTATTTTTCTGCACAAAATAAGATGAAAAATAAATAAACAAATCAAGAATAAACAAAATCAATCAATCAGTAATAAATAAATATAATAATAATAAAATGGCAAATAATAAAAACTTAAGAAACCACATATAGTTGGTGGGTAGACAAATTGCGCAACTGCAGGGTCTTGAGACAGCATTAATCAACATTAATCAAACGTAATAATTTTTTCTGGGTACATGATACCATACAGCATCAAACTTGCGGCCCGCGGGCCGCGTGTTTGAGACCCCTTTTCTAAACGCTCCCACATCTGGTGGCACACTTCCAGGCTTTATTTTTCTTTTTGTAAATATCTAGTATCTTAAAATATATATAGATATTTACAAACCTCATCAATCTTGCTAAAGATGGGTCAGTGGGGTGGTGTCATGTTCACGAGGAAGGAGGTTTTCATTCTTGAAAAGCCACACCAACCAATAGTGGGACAAAGAAGTGAAAGAGGGAACGTTTCTCATGTTTGGTGGTCATAAAGACACATATTATAACATAACTTCATTAATCCATAGCTTTTAGGGGAAAAAAACTCTAATTGGAGTGTCTCAGTACTTTTGTCCAAGTGTACAGTACATGCTATACCATAACAGACACCAGATGGCAGTGTGATGTTGGAGCAACATGACAACCTCAGACTATCAAAATATATAAATATATAGTATTCTACTGTCATAGTTATTAACTGTCATTGTTTTTAAACAGTTAGCCAGTTCATTCAATAAAATTCCTTAACTTTATCCATATCTCCAGATTTGTCCCTCGGCACGATGATGAATTGGAGCTGGAAGTGGATGATCCATTGCTGGTGGAAGTCCAAGGGGAGGATTACTGGTATGAGGGCTACAACATGAGAACCGGTGCCCGAGGAATCTTCCCTGCTTACTATGCTATAGAAGTGACCAAGGAGGTAGACGGCTTCAAAGGTAATAGTACCTCAAGGAGGCACAAACACTTACATTGGCCGCAGGCTTTTCCAGGTGTCATTGCTAGCTTGACAATTTCACATCAACATTTCAATCAAATAAAATGTTGCAATTATTAACATTCAGCTTCAGCACCGTACCCTTTTCAAAACCATCCTGATTTATTCTTGTTTTCATAGAAAAAAGAAACAATGTATCTAATGCTGGACACCACTCCCCCCGTATGTACGGGACAATCAGCGGTCTAAAGCAAATAACCCAAGAAATAATTGAATTCATCTGCAGTCAGGGGACCATGGGCCAATAGCACTCATCATCATCAAGTGATCCCGTACCCGGCGCATCACCGTTGCACAATGTAGTGCACCGCGCAATCACACATGTTATGGAACAAGTTTACCACGTAACTTCAGATACAAACCAAAATAGAGGCAAGCTGTGCCACGAAAACATAGCATGGACTCATGTGTTAACACAAGGATAACATCCATCCATCCATCCGAGGTCGGTGTGGCCCATGGGGAATCTGTGGACCATGTTTTCATCCCTGCTGAATAGGCCCCAGCATACCCGCAACCCTATAGAGCGGGTATAAGCGGCATAGAAGATGAATGGAAATAAAAAAAATAATGACAGTGGTGTAGTTGAATGTGATAACAATATGTAGTAGAATAACTACGTACTTCCATTTATGGTAACTATTGACTGAGATAAGGGATTAGATTGAATAGATCCTGGACCTTAGCTTGTCTGGTGTAAATTAGCGCCACAGAATAAATCTCCATGGTAACTTACTATATGTCAGAACATATCCCACTTTCTACAATCATGGACACATTGAGCCAGGATAACAAAGATACCCCAGCTTAATTCTTGTGCAACGGGCCCCCGGTACAGTATATAGTATAGTCACCCATGCCTCTCACCCACCCCCATTATGGCTACACTTTGAGAAGAACTGAGTCACTGTGATATATTAATGCAGTATTATCATTGCATTGTGTGGCTCATCTCCTTCCAGCAAAGAGCAGTGAATGGTTGGACAGATACCGACTAAAGTTCCTGGGCTCAGTCCAAGTGCCCTACCACAAAGGAAATGATGTATTGTGTGCTGCCATGCAGAAGGTCAGTCCCTCTTTACATATTAACAGAAAGTGGAACGTGATTTTAACATTTGTGTGTGAGTGATTAACATCTCAAGTTTGTATTTGTTTTTCCCAGATTGCCACCAACAGAAGAATGACAGTCAAGCACAACCCTCCCTCTTCCTGTATCCTGGAAATCAGCGTCAAAGGAATCAAACTGGCTGTTGAGGAGGATTATTACACCTGCCAAGGAGTAAGTCTACTTTTTGGTCTTTTAATGTGCACCATGTAAAATCATGACGTGTTGACGAATATCACATTAGCCTTCCTCTTGTGTTAGCTTTCTGGTATCATCTCTTATGTTAACGGGCCGGTTTTGACCCATGTATTAAATCAGCTATAAAATACACTAAAAACAATAAGTTACCATCAAATTTGCTTCTCATGTCTTGGTTACCTTCTTAGGCTTCCTCATCCATGAAAATGTTGGTTTTAATACTTTTGGTGTGGGCATGTAGGCCTTTTTTGTCACTATACCCCTCAATTTTAATTTCCAAAAATGGTAAAATGAACCTCAAAAGAATCATATTAATAAATTGAAGGTTCTTTTGTTACCTGGCTATTATTGAGAGCTATAGAACATATCTCTTAAATCAATTAGTTTTATTTATTTTCTCATTTTAGTATTAATCACTAAAGAAACATCTATGGTGTTGGGCTCAATTTTGACCCATACGTATATATTAATGTCAAGAAAAGGTAGAAAAAGTTATTGTTTTCAGCAACAGAACTTTAGTATAAGCTGAAATGAAAAAGCAGAACAGGTCCAGATCTTGGTTCACTGTACTTCTTGCCATTCTTTCCATGATCCAAATTGTAAATGTGAAATCAGCCATCAGTCAAATGAGTGAATTCCCCTCACATGTCTGGACCTTGTTTTTCTGCTGGTATACTGGAAAAGCGGTCAAAATGAGAATCCCCTGAAGCTTACATGATGAGAAGAGGAGCTGGTTGTCATTGTGTTGGCTAATTGTACACTTGTGATTTCAGTTGTGGCTCAAAATATTGCTTTATAGTCATCTGATTATAACCGGGTCGAAACCGACCCTAACAATACAGTGGTCATAATTTCAACCAGACCATTTTAAAATTTAGCAAAAGTAATTTTTTATAATAAATATAATATAATATAATATAATAATAATTTTTTGGTTTTATTTTGTTGAAATAGAGTTTCCTGATGAAGTCAAAAAGCCTTGATGCAATAAACAAATGTTATGTGATTCTTTTTATGCATTAAAATGTAAAACGGGTCGGTGCCGACCCTAACACAAGAGGAAGGTTAAGCCACTTACAATCTCTCTTCACACTGACGCTTGTGTCGCCCTCAAGTGGCCACATATAAACAAACACGAGCAAGATCGTTCTAAAATGTAGCATGTATGTGCATGAAACACAAATATCATTTGCTCATAAAAATGTATTCTTAATTCTAATATTCATTTTAAATTAATATGTTGCAGAAAATGCACCAGCATGAATCAAAGCTCAACAAAATTACACTAAACGTGGATGCTTCATAAAGCATTATTATATAGCAATTGAATGCATGTTTAATACATTTAACAAATATCGACATCGATGTCCTATATGGAAAATACTGCTGCAAGAAATATTGCTTTGTGAGATACACCACGTTTTGATTTGACTTGAAAATAATAGTCCTTCTCTTTCTGTGCTTACCTCCACCACCACTCCTCTGTCAGAGCACCGAGTGCAGTCACTTCTTCCAGTTAAAGAACGTCTCCTTCTGTGGTTATCACCCCAAAAACTGCAAGTAAGTCAAGTACATTGTGGATATTAAATATAATTGTTCTTAATCGTACCTTGTTGTCATCAGAAGTCATAGAAAGTAGATTATTCCTCCACCTCAGAACAAACGGTGACACTTGTCCATCACCCTCTAAAGCAGGGGTCTCAAACTCAATTTACCTGGGGGCAACTGGAGCTAGGGTCTGGGCAACGCTGGGCCGCATCAGGTTTTCCAAAAAAAAAAACGCATTTATTAAAAACGGAAAAATATACAAACTTTTTCAGTGCTTTGGTTCCAATTTTCTACAAGAAAAGCTCTGATAAAACATTCCACTGTTCTCAAATATCTTCATTTTTATTTTTCCACACAAAATAAGATGAAAAATAAATAAATCAAGAATAAATAAAATTAATCAATCAGTAATAAATAAATATAATAATAATAATAAAAGGTCAAATAATAAAAACTTGAGAAACCACATATAGTTGGTGGGTAGACAAATTATTTTTTTTTAATTAACAAAGCATTATTAGAGCCCTGTAGACATGACAAAACACGACTATAGTCACATTTATACTCTTTTTATTTACAACATATTGCGCAACTGCAGGGTCTTGAGACACATGCTAACTCGCAAACTAGAGAGCTAGCGACCTAAACGGTAGCCTTCAAGTTATTTCCTTTAAACTTAAATAGCCAAAAACTTACCACTTCCACACGGATAGGGAGGATAACTATTAACAGTTATTTAACCTTTAACATGAACATTAATCAAACGTAATAATTTTTTCTGGGTACATGATACCATACAGCATCCATGTCAAACTTGCGCTGGCCGCACTAACATTAAAATTTCATATCAAGGCGGGGGCCTCAAACTAGTGTGCCGTGTGTTTGAGACCCCTGCTCTGAAGAGTGACGAATACTGATAAATGATCACAGGATGTGTCATTTGTTGAATTTCTGCAGATATTTTGGTTTCATAACCAAACACCCGGCAGACCAGAGATTCGCCTGCCATGTGTTCGTGTCTGAAAATTCCACCAAGCCTGTCGCAGAGTCAGTAGGGTGAGTCTGTGATTGACTCTTTTGTAGTAAACTTACTGACACGCAAATACTTTTTGTTGAACCAGTTCCAACCAGAGATGGAGTCATGCTGATATAACCAATATCACTGCAAACACCACAAATTATAATCATTTATTACTGATAAGCACTTTTGATACCATTCCTTGGACATCTGAGGTAATATCGTAAAACTCTGTATCTCCAGGAAAGCCTTCCAGTTCTACTACAAAGAGTTTGTGGAGTTTTCAT
Source organism: Doryrhamphus excisus (assembly GCF_030265055.1). Classification (NCBI taxonomy): domain Eukaryota; kingdom Metazoa; phylum Chordata; class Actinopteri; order Syngnathiformes; family Syngnathidae; genus Doryrhamphus; species Doryrhamphus excisus. The sequence continues at coordinate 5,183,777 of NC_080477.1, forward strand.
GCCCGACAGAAGATATCTACTTGGAATAGCCTCGTCCTGCCTTCAACCACAGCCCTGTACAGTACACTGTATGATAACATGATGTTGCATGAAGGACACATCTAAAAATCTATAAATAAATAACACATCTGATGAACAACCAGGAAAAAAATACAGTAGAAGGGAATACAGTAGATCTCTGCTATTTGTTTTTCAAAAACCACAGTGAAAAAAAGTGAGTAATGGATGTACCCATAAGAAGTAGGGATGCTCCGAACAGGGTTTTATGCTGATATGTCGATTCCGATCAACCATAATTTGTAATTAATTAATCTTTACAGTCTTTCCAGTCTCTGTGAATTGGTGGTGTAGCGAATGCCGAACCGGGAATAAGCGGGGATCTACTGTAGTATTCAAAAGCTTTGTGTGGTGTGAGGAGGTTAGAAGAAGCCTAAAGAGTGTCAAGAAATATGCAAAATGGCGTCAGTGATGAGGTGATCACAGGCTGTCCATGAAGAGCACACGTCACTGCATTTGCAGTGCTAGTCAGCTAAGTAGCAGTCACCTCAGCAGGTGGAAACCAAGGGCACGACAATTGAATAGGACTGTTGACTCATGCGTGTTTGGTCGCCATGATGGTGAGCAGAATCCAGAAACATTGCATTGTAAACATGTCCGCGGCACACTGCTCAGCCATTAATTGCTCTGAAAGACGTCCAAAAGACAGTCAGTAGTGAAAGTAAGTAAGAAAGTAGTGAATACATTGTACACCGTTGTCTTCCTGGCCCCACCCAGAGGTCATGCTCACCATCATGGCGTACTCCACTCATTGGTGACATTGACAGTCCCATTCAGTGACAGTGTCCTTGGTGGAAACGCAACTGCCTTGTACTTGCACCCATTTCAAGAAAACTTGTGGTATTTGGAAATACAAGTCAGCAGGGGGTGACTTTTTCTGTGACCTTGAATAATTGGAGGGCGTGTATCAACAAATGAACATCCTTGCATTGCAGATGATCACTCACACATCGACACAACAACAAAGGAGCAGGCAGTAAGTTAGTAAACAGTGGTTTTGGTTCCGAGCATCTGTGAAGGGCATTCTGGGAAGTGTAGTAAACGACCAGACAATTTAAGAGTAGACTCACAAGATGAGGACCATTCCACCGAATCACTACTATTTGCTTTTTGTAGCTCTCTCAAAATAAACTTCTGTCTTTTTTTTTTTTACTTCAAATGTACTAATACACATCAAAGGGTATTGGTGCATCTCAGGCAACTTATTTCATTTTTGTACAAGTTTCTTAAGTCGAAGATGACTCATTTTAGTAACAAATACTGTATATTGTAGTCGTGCGGAAAAAAAAGGATTAGACCACCCTTGTTTCTTCAGTTCATTGATCCATTTTGATGTCTGGTACAACTAAAGGTACATTTGTTTGGAGAGATATAATGATAAAAATAACTCATAAGAGTTTAATGTAAGAGCTCATACAGTTGTATGAAAAACTTTGGGCACCCCTGGTAATTGTCAAGATTTTCACTGGTTGTTTGGATCAGCCATTTCAGTTAAATATATCATACAGTAGATGAACACACTATTGTATGAGAAGTGGAATGTTAATGGTAATGGTAATGGTTTTATTTCATTTGGACATGCATCAGATTACAATTGAGTGCATCCCATAATCAGTTCACAGTTCCACATGTCCAAAAGGAGTAGGAAGAAGCAAAGCTTATTAAATCCTACCCCTTCATCTGGTACTTTTACAATCAGTAACTGTTACATTTGTTCACTTCCTGCTTTCCATAATACAGTTTAAGTTTTTTTTTTTGTTTGTTTGTTTTTAATAATGCACCATACACATAATGGGTACCATAGTGCGTGTCAATATAGTGATATATATAGCACATCATGACTGGTTCAAGACTCTTCATCCTTGTATTTAGCAAACATCAACTGCTTGTATTGTTTCTTGAATTGGCTCATCGTTGTGCATTGTTTGATTTCCTTACTCAATCCATTCCATAGTTTGATTCCACATACTGAAAAGCTATTTTAATGTAGCACTAGCATATAAGTGTGAAAATGTGCAATAATTATTTAAACTAAAGCAGGCATTGATTTATTGATTTGAATACTTTTAACACCAATTATTGGAACACAAAATTTGTTTGGTAAGCTCATTGACCCTTGACCTAATCATGAGAAAGGGTATTTAAGGTGGCCAATTACAAGTTGCATCTTCTCTGAAGAGTAGAAAATGATCAGGGGTGGCCAAACTTTTTCATCCCACTGTATTATCTAGCAACGTCCATAGTTTTTTTTTATATCTAATAACCAGAATCTTAAGTTCTTACATGAATAACTCTATTGTATCCCGCAAAAATGTAACTGTGAGCTGTTTTTGTTGTCACCGTTATATTTGCCCAAACAAATGTACCTTTACTGATACCAGGCATTAAAATGACCAAGATGACTGTATATCACCATTCAATATATACCTCGCCATCCCATCACTGGAGACTTGATGTAGTTTCAGTCCAAATCTAGGATAAATCTTTCATATTCCTGAAGGGCACTTGCTTTTTAGAACGTTCTTCATTGTCTTGTTACAGCGCGACATCATTTTGTGACATCACAAAAGGTGTTCGAATAAGCAATAATGTGGTCCAAGCTTGTGTTGGACAGAAGGTTCATCCCAGGCGGTATTTTGACATGATTTAAAAATGAAAAGTACACAAAGATACAGCAGACCCTCTGCAGCAGGTACATGGGAGCAGAAAACGTCACTTGTAGTGCCTCTTTTTCATTGAGCATCGGGACCTTCCTCCATCCTTATCACAACATTTGAAGTGATTCTAAATGATGATGCTATTGAGTGTTTGAATGCAGATTGTGATGTTTGTGTGTTTGATGTGTTTTTTTTTTCTTCCCACTGCCCCTCATGTGCTGCATTACAACAGTCCAGTATGTGTTGATTCCAAGCCGGGACTTGCAGCATGCCTTGTTTATAAATATATTTTGGAATGAAGGTACGCAGAACACGAGCCAAAGTAGTGGGGACAAAAAAAACGAACGCTCATTTGTAAGAGATAGTTTTATGGGATCTATATTTAACAAAGAATGTTTCTAAAACAGATAATTCTTGTTGAAGGATGCGGCCATCTTTTAGCCCCCACTGTTGAAGACATGGGACGTTCAAGAAATGAAAAAAATCTCCCGTTGCTGCTGATGTTGTGACTATTTTTTTTTTTCAAGAGCCAGTCAAGCCAGACAGTGGGGGGAGGAGGGGGCTGCACAAAGGGTGTACAAACATGTCATATAGAAATGATTTAATATCTGTAATTATCAACATTGTATTAATTCAGTGTGTGGATTTTTTTTTTAGGTGAGAATTCTTTATTTAAAAATGTAAGAAATCGTGTGTCTTGTTTTTATTACAACAGTTATATATGCATTAATATATTATACATATATATATATATATATATATATATATATATATATATATATATATATATATATATATATATATAACCCCACCACCCCCACACGGGCGCATATCGGGAAATGACAATATCTTTCATATGACATCAGTCAGGTGACATCACGCTCCCTTCACGATTTGGTCTTACTCAAGGTACACACAAACACACACACAACTATTATTGTGATTATGGCTAAACTAATTCAGCTGTAAGATGCTAATATCTATAACAAGAGTTATATTTTCACTTGTTGCAGCTAGTTACACACGTGGACAAAATTGTTGGTACCCCTCAGTTAAAGAAATAAAATCCCACAATTTTCACTGAAGTTACTTGAAATTTACAAAAGTAACAATAAATAAATTTTATTTGAAAATTAAACACTCAAAATCAGCCATCACTTTTGAATTGTTCATTCATTCATTCATTCATTTTCTACCGCTTTTCCTCACGAGGGTCGCGGGGGTGCTGGAGCCTATCCCAGCTGTCTTCGGGCGAGAGGCGGGGTACACCCTGGACTGGTGGCCAGCCAATCACAGGGCACATATAGACAAACAACCATTCACACTCACATTCATACCTATGGACAATTTGGAGTCGCCAATTAACCTAGCATGTTTTTGGAATGTGGGAGGAAACCGGAGTACCCGGAGAAAACCCACGCATGCACGGGGAGAACATGCAACATGCCGAGGGTGGAATTGGTCTCCTAGCTGTGAGGGCTGCGCGCTAAACATTTGACCGCCTTGCCGCCCCCTTTTGAATTGTTGATTAACATAATTATTTAAAAAAAATAAACTAATGAAACAGGCCTGGACAAAAATGATGGTACCTCTTCAAAATATTGAAAACAACTTGAAATTTACAAAAGTAACAATAAATAAAAAAATATTGAAAAATAAACACTCAAAATCAGCCATCACTTTTGAATTGTTGATTAACATAATTATTTAAAAAAACAAATTAATGAAACAGGATGGTACCCATAACTTAATATTTTAACTAATGAAACAGGCCTGGACAAAAATGATGGTACCTCTTCAAAAGATTGAAAACAATTTGACCAGAGTCACATGATTATCTCACGTGTGTCCTTTAATTGACATCATAGGTGTCTTCAAACTCATAATCAGTCTGCCTATTAAAGGGTGACAAATATTCACTGTGCTGTTTGGTGGCAAGGTGTGTACCACACTGAACATGGACAACAGAAAGCAAAGGCAAGAATTGTCCCAGGACATTCGAAAGAAAATGATAGACAAACATCTGAAGGGTAAAGACTATAAGACCATCTCTAAGCAGCTTCAAGTTCCTGTGACAACAGTGGCACATATTAGATAGATAGTCTTTCTTTATTGTCATTGCACAATAACACAGCAGTGAAATTGCCAACGAAATGTCGTTGCCTGGTTCCCGTATAATAATAAATAATAAATAATAATGTGGAGAATAAATAGATGACATCAAATATGAACAATGTACAGCGTAAACAGTAATTTGTACAAATAATTTAGAATAAATAATCATAATTATTCAGAAGTCTAAGGTCCACGGGACAGTAGCCAACCTCCCTGGACAGGAAAACTGATGACAAATAGAGACGGATAGTTGGAATTGTATCCAAAGAGCCCAGAACAATCTCCAAAGAAATGAAAGGTGAACTCCAAGGCCAAGGTCCATCAGTGTCAGATCGCACTATTGGTCGTTGTTTGAGTCAAAGTGGACTTCATGGGAGACGACCGAGGAGGACACCACTGTTGAAAGCTAATCATAAAAAAGCAAGACTGGGATTTGCGAAAATGCATGTTGACAAGCCACAGAGCTTCTGGGAGAATGTTCTATGATAGATGAGTCCAAACTGGAGCTTTTTGGTTCGTAGACTAAAAAATCAAGCCAATCAAGAAAAGAACATTGTCCCTACTGGGAAACATGGAGGAGGCTCAGTTAAGTTTTGGGGCTGCTTTTCTGCATCTGGCACAGGGTGTCTTGAAGTTGGCCAAGGTACAATGAAATCTCCAGACTATCAAGGCATTCTGGGGAGAAATGTGCTGCCTGGTGTCAGAAAGCTTGGTCTCAATCTCAGGTCATGGGTCTTTCAACAGGACAACGATCCAAAACACAACCAAAAGCACCCAAGAATGGCTAAGAGAAAAGTGTTGGACTATTCTGAAGTGGCCCTTTATGATCCCAGATCTGAATCCCATCGAACGTCTATGGAAGGAGTGTTTCAAATGTACTTCTTCCCTGAGATCATATTTCTCCTCTCTTGTAGAGAAGTATTGGATGACATTTTTAGCTAATTGGTTGTTTTTAGCCTTATGCATTATTTTAGCTGTTTGAAGATGAACTATATCAGCAAGTTGAAGTATTTGTGATTTTAGAAATAAGGAGTTAGTATGTTCTCTGTAGGCGGCATTATCAATTATCCTTACTGACCTTTTTTGCAGTACATTTAGCGAGTGAAGATTGCTTTTATAGTTATTAGCCCATATTTCCACACAATAAGTAAGATATGGTAGAACCAGAGAGCAATAAAGAGTGTGGAGTGATTTCTGATTGAGAACCAATTTTGCTGAAATATTTCTGGCCACCTTATGTTGTATATTTGTAATATGAGGTTTCCAGCTCATATTTTCATCTATTGTGATCCCCAGAAATGTATTTTCCTTCACCCTTTCAATGTCCACACCGTCTATTTGTATTTGCTGGTACGTGTCCTTTCTGCTGTTACCAAACAGCATGATTTAGTTTTAGTTTTAGTTCAAGTGATTTAAGTGAGAATTGTGGGATTTCCTTTCTTTAACTGAGGGGTACCAACAATTTTGTCCATGTGTGTATGTAGAAAAAAGAGTATTGTTAGATTGCTTAGATTTACCAGAAAACTGTGGTGGCGTTAACCATGTTCTAGTGTGTCTTTGAAGCATCCATTTTCTAACCATTTGTGATGTTCAGGGTCAGAGAGTTGCAGCCAGAGACATCACCAGAGACGACCTTCCACAAGGTGAGTCAACCACTAAATGGGGGTTGAAACAACTGGTGGCCACATTGAGTCTGCTAACGTCAACAAACCATCCCAACAGTTCAGTCCATTTATTAATGAAAACATTCAATGGCTGTCACACGGAGGCCATTCGCAGCTATTTTTTTTAATAAAACCAAAAAAAAAAAAGTTTAGACACCACAGTGAGAGGATCTTTGATTTAGTGTTTTCATAGCAGATAATCATATTGCTTATGTTTTCATTTATAACGTGACAAAAAATGGAGGATTATATATAGTATAAGTATCATAACAGTGATGGGAATAGTGTTCTGACAATGCACTACACCAGTGGTCTCAAACACGCGGCCCGCGGGCCAAATGTGGGCCACAGGACACTAGTTTGAGGCCCCCGCCTTGATATGAAAGTTTAATGTTAGTGCGGCCCGCGCAAGTTTGATATGGATGCTGTATGGTATCATGTACCCAGAAAAAATTATTACGTTTGATTCATGTTCATGTTAAAGGTTAAATAACTGTTCATAGTTATCCTCCCTATCCGTGTGGAAGTGGTAAGTTTTTGGCTATTTAAGTTTAAAGGAAATAACTTGAAGGCGACTGTTAGCTTCAAGTCGCTAGCTCTCTAGTTTGCGAGTTAGCATGTGTCTCAAGACCCTGCAGTTGCGCAATATGTTGTAAATAAAAAGAGTATAAATGTGACTATAGTCGTGTTTTGTCATGTCTACAGGGCTCTAATAATGCTTTGTTCATTTTAATCTGAAAAAATAATTTGTCTACCCACCAACTATATATGGTTTCTTAAGTTTTTATTATTTGCCGTTTTATTATTATTATTATTGTATTTATTTATTACTGATTGATTGATTTTCTTTATTCTTGATTTGTTTATTTATTTTTCATCTTATTTTGTGTAGAAAAATAATAAGTAAGATATTTGAGAACAGTGGAATGTTTTATCAGAGCTTTTCTTGTAGAAAATTGGAACCAAAGTGAATTTTTTTAAATTTTTTTGTTTTTAATAAATGCGTTTTTTTGGGGGGGGAAACCTGATGTGGCCCAGTCTCACCCAGACCCAAACTCCAGTGGGCCCCAAGTAAATTGAGTTTGAGACCCCTGCACTACACTAAACCAACAGTGACATATTTTAAAAGATGGCTCAGACTATGAATTTGATTTTATTTCCAGTTTATTGAACACAACAGGTAGCAACAACAGCATCCATAGAATGGCTGAACAAAGGTAGTAAAAGCGATTAGGAGCATCTGCCATGCTGTGAATCATCCATTATCCATTTTCATGCTTATCCTCACAAGGGTTGCAGGCGGTATGCCAGAGCCTATCCCAGGTAACTTTGGGCGAGAGGCAGCATACACCCTGGACTGGTCGCCAGCCAATCACATGGCACATATAGACAAACAACATTCACACTCATGCTATTCCAATGGAGAAAACCCACGCCCGCACGGGGGAGAACATGCAAACTCCACACAGAGATGCCCAAATGGAGAATCAAACCCAGGGCCAACATGCTCACCACTCATACACCGTGCGGCTGCTGTGAATAATTTTCTTTTAAAAGTATTCATTCTCCAGGTTTGGATAATAATGACTTCCTGCGATGGGTGGTGCAGGGAGAGGGACAGGCTTCTGGCCGTAATCTGCAGTAAGTACATATACTGTATATAGTATAATATATATATTTTATTCATAATAATTTATATGACATAAGTGATGGAAGAGACTCTCTCACCATCAGTATGATGAACGTACGGTTGGATGTGGCTGGAGTCAAACAGCTCAATTTCTGTCCCATCTTTAGTTCTGCAAGATGATACAAAACCATTGAATGTGTCACTGCTGAGGCATCATCAAATCAAATCAACTTTATTTGTAGAGCACTTTTCCTGCAGAGACATACAACACAAAGTGCTTTACAGAATTAAAAGGGAGGAACCCCCAGCCGGCCGGGTAGAAGGGACCAAAGGATGGCACCCCCTCAGCAGACCCGACACAGCCCCCAGTGCATAAAATAGGACTAAAAAGATAAAAAAAAGTTTAAAATATGAGTTAAAAGCCTGATTAAAAAGGTGTCTAATCTTTTTTTAAAAATATCAAGTCTCTGCAGTCCTGAGGCTCTCCAGCAGGCTCTTCCACAGGTGGGGGCCATAGTGGCTAAATGCTGCCTCACTGTGGGTTTTAGTTCTGGGTTTTGGTATAGTTAAAAGGCCAGTGCCGGAGGACCGCAGGGTCCGCGGGGGTTGATATGGTAAAAGCAGATCAGATAAATAAAAAAGTGCAAGGCCGTTAAGACGTTTAAAAACCAGTAAGAGAATCTTAAAATCAAAAAATTATACTGTAACTTGGCAAAAAACACAACATACATGCATACTTTTCACTGGGGGAAATAAAACTTAGAATGTCTACCTGCTCACCAAATGACGACACAGACTTCCACTGACCACAAGTGTGAGGAATAAGAGATGAAATGTTGTCATTTTAACTTTATGTGGTACAGTCGAGTACATGCAGGATGATTAGAATGTGAAAATTGTAAATGTTATTTCAACTAATCAATGTGTATTTGTAGCTAAACGTTATACTCCATGCATGCTTGGCCTTGATATCATAGCTTCCACGGACATGACAACAAGCGTATCATAAAGACATACAACTGAGTTTTGATGATGCATCCCAAACACTTTAAAGGTGATGCAAAGCAACACTAATCCAAGTGTCTTGTCATCATTGGAAACATGTTTGTCATCAGTGAAACAACATTTTAACCAATTAAGGTCCAGTGGATTTTATGTTTTTAGTCACCTTTTCTGTTTTCAACATCCTATTGCAGAATTCTGTAGATATGTTTATTCATCTAATGTTAAAAGTAGTAAAAAGGATCAATAATCAAGAACATGCATTGAGTGGATCTCAATGATCTAAATACAGTGGTGGGAAAAAAGTGGATGCCCCCTTCCTGATTTATTATTTTCATTCATTCATTTTCTACCGCTTATCCTCACAAGGGTCGCAGGGGTGCTGGAGCCTATCCCAGCTGTCATCGGGCAAGAGGCGGGGTACACCCTGGACTGGTCACCTCACAAGCCAATCACAGGGCACATATAGACAAACAACCATTCACACTCACATTCATACCTATGGACAATTTGGAGTGGCCAATTAACCTAGCATGTTTTTGGAATGTGGGAGGAAATCGGAGTACCCGGAGAAAACCCACGCATGCACGGGGAGAACATGCAAACTCCAACCAAAGATGGCCGAGGGTGGAATTGAAGCCCGGTCTCCTAGCTGTGAGGTCTGCACGCTAACCACTCGACCGCCGTGCAGCCCATTTCTTATTTTGTCACACTTAAATATTATTGAAACACAAGTGGACACAAAATTCAGCATTTGTATTATTAAAGGAAACTTATATGGGCCGCATGGTGGACAAGTGGTAGGCCACACGGTCAGGATATCGGGAAGACCTGGGTTCGAGTCTCCGCCTGTGGGTTTTCTCCGGGTACTCCGGTTTCCTCCCACATTCCAAAAACATGCTAGGTTAATTGGTGACTCCAAATTGTCCATAGGTATGAATGTGAGTGTGAATGGTTGTTTGTCTATATGTGCCCTGTGATTGGCTGGCGACCAGTCCAGGGTGTACCCTGCATCTCGCTTGAAGACAGCTGGGATAGGCTCCAGCATACCTGTGATGGATGGATCTATTATGCTAATTTTTTCGGGTCTTTGTATTGATTGTGGACTCCTATAGAGCGGCTACAGACGATAATCAGCATGCAAAGCATTCTAGTTCTTCCAGAATCTGCACCTATTCAGCTGTACATTATTCCTTTGGATTTTGTGGTTCCTGCAAAGAAGGTCCGTCACATTCACGGGTACTTTAAAGGACATCCGGTTTGTGTAGCTACCGTAGGAGTTGATGATAAACAGTGATGTATCTTTTTAAGATGTCAGCTTTTAACACACAATGGTTATGTGTTGGATTCCAAATCCGATCTGGAAGTAGAGATTGGACAGTCTGAAGTTTCTCAAGAAAAGAGGTTATTTCAAGACGTCTCTTAATTGTAAGTAGCTTAAGGTGATGGTGGCGTCATTAGAAATTGTAAACAAATGTGTCTTTCCCGTATTAGCCATCGCTCGCAATGTAAACATTGGAGCTGAGCTTGGGGGGGGGGGCATAGAGCTTATCTGGCTTACAGCCACGCCCATATAAGCACGTCCGCTCATCTGTGACATCACAAAGGGGCAGTTTTACCACCGGGGTAGCCGGGGTGTCCTGAAGCTTATCCTAGCTGACTTCAGGCGAGAGGTGGGGTACACCCTGGTCTGGTCGCCAGCCAATCGTATGACACACAAAATTGAGATCTATCAGTCTGGAAAAAGTTCTAAAGTCATTTCAACTGTTGAACAAGAAGAACATTAAGACTTTTTTAAATTTTGCCAGAAAACATGTTGATGATGTTGTGTGCCCCCATTAAATCTGGCCTAAAAGTAACACCGCATTTAAAGAAAAACAACAGTAAAATATGGTAGTGGTAGTGTGATGGTCTGGAGCTTTTTTTTTTGCTTTTGAGTAGTCTAGTCAAAGTCCTGACGTGAATCCTATTGAGGCAAGAACTTAAAAAGGTGGTTCAAGCTGGAAAACCCTCCAATGTTGCTGAATTAGAACAATTAAGTGGGTCAAAAGTCCTCCACAGCACTGTATGAGACTCCATGCAGTTGTTGCAGTTTAACGTGGCCCAATCACTTTTTTCCACACATTTCCATACTGTCGGTTTCACAAAAACATTTTATTCATTAACTTCTGTAAAATTCAACGGTACCTGTACTTAGCATCAGCGCAACTCAACCTGCCCACCACCCAGCATGAAGCCCCCACCTACGACATTCAGCTGACCCTGAATCATCTTGAACCTGCCTGTTTGAGAACAGTGCTGCATTATTCATAGCCTGACTCCATCTGGCAACTCAGCTCACCCTTCATCACCCCAGCACCCGACCAACCTGTCAAAGACATACTGGAGAGGAAAGGAAAGGCAGAATAACATCAGTAGGAGTTATGGCCTTGGTGTCTGTCAAAACAATGCTGGTGTGCAGAATAATGGACACTTTTTAAATAACTTTTATATCATTTTTATTAGTTTAATAGGACCCAGTTTGACTCAGTGGACCATGCACAATTGATTAAGTTACCCCTCAGTACAACTTTGGTACAGACTAGGAGGAAGGAAGTACGTTGTGGAATTTGTGGACATTATAATAAAACAGTTGTTGTTTCGCCATGTAACCACATGGGGGCGATAATGTTTCATCAAGTTCATATCATCCAATCCTTGCAGTTACCAGTCCTGTGCACACTTTTAGTGTTTTTAGTTTAAACTATAGGAAACATTACAAATGTGAAATAATGGTTAAAAACATGTTATTGGACACTAATTTAGCATGACATAAATACCATAGTTGGTTTTGAGTCAAATTATCTGTTTTACTTGTTTTGATGACTTATTATTCAACAACAGAAGTGGTCACAGCTTTGACGGACTGATGATGTAAAATAAATTTGTTTGTATAATAATTGTATATTCCGTATGATTCCAATCGTTTTTAATAATTTTTGTCAGCATGTGTCCAATAATGTAGAGTTGCAGAAACCTTTATTATACACCATGACTTTCCACAGACCATGTAACGTATATATTTAATGTGTGACATCATTATTCTTGCTAATCGGACAACAAAATCCACAGAAATGTCATACTGGGGGGGCTTTGCTATTCCATTTTCCTGTCTGGGATGTTGTTCTTATTCCACAGACAGGCAGTTTCATTCCAGGGAGTATTTGTTGGACTTTCTGACCTCATCTTGCTCTTCCGCTTAATGAGATCTACGTTGAAACCCAGCTATGAAAATATTGAGGTGACCTGGAATCACGCAAAGCCCGATGCATAAACATCACATTGACCATAAAAGTCAACACACCTGCACACGTCTGGCAGTTTGTGTACTCACACATTTCCATTTACACATCTGCCATGCCTCCTTTAGCTTCGTCAAACAAAGGTGCGAAACCCACTTCTTCTTCTGCAAAAGGGGGTCTACTAAATATTGATGTCATTTTTCTGTTGGGGTGCCAAAATGTAGTATGCACCTGCCTACTTTTGTTAAAATAATTATTGCATACTTTCTGTAAATCCTATTTCACTTCTCATCTATCAGTGTGTTTGTCTGCTATAGGATATATTTACCTGATATGGCTGATCCCAACAACCAGTGATTTATAAAGGAAAATCTTGAAAATTATCAGGGGGTCCCAAACTTTATGTACTCAAAATGTTACCAATAAATGGTAATGGTGAAACATTTCAGACTGAGCATAGTGCTGTCAAAGCTCCAGGTCTAACATTTCAAAGTTATCAAGTTACAAAGCAGAACAGTTAAAGTGGACCTATTATACTTTTCCCCACTTTTCTGACCTATAAATGTACTTAGAATGTTGTATTCTCGTGTTAAATGGTACCAAAGTTTCAGATAATGAGGTTTGCACATTTGGAAGTGAGCCCTAAAAAGGTTTGGGATTGCTTAAAACGCTCCGTTTGAAAAGGCGTGGTAAAACTAGCTCCTTGTGATGTCACAGAGGGGTGGACTTCCTTATATGGTTCATTGTTAGGAAGTACTTTGGGCGTGTGGCCAATCACAACTGAGTGGGCGTGTCATGGGTGAAATTTATTCAAACACACCGTTTTGGCAGGAAGCACAAATCCAAGGAAATAAAGCTGGAATAGGTGCAGATCCTGAAAAATCTAAAACGCTATTGCGTGTAGCCATAGGAGACAACAATACAAATCGAAAAATTGAAAAATGAGCATAATAGGCCTTGTTTAACATACTCGCCTCTGTTGGAAATTAATCCAAAAATGAATTAATTAATCCAAAGATGGTCTAATCTTCTAGCTAGATGACTCTAGCTAGCTCACCGGTACATTTCGCCTCTTGTGTTGTTTATTCAACACCATCAACCTATTGCTTCTCTCACAACACCCAATGCATGTCTCCACAATTAATAAATAATAATTTATGGCTGATTATTATCGATACGAACCGCATCATTTTACGATTCACATCCCGTGTAAAAACGACCCGACAAGGTGTATATAAGTCATGTGTTAGTTTGTGCCAATGCACACAATTTTTGGTCACAAATTGTGTGCCAAGTAATTTATACGTAAACAGGAAACAGTGAGCATGCTAGTCTTCATGCTTTTCAGGTGTGCCATTAATAAATTACATGAATGACGCACATTGCCATGGTAAAGTGCGGAGGAAAAATTCATGCAAAAGTGACAATAACTTCAATTACTCCTACATTATCACCTTGCGCTGAGATCTACAATCTTGTTCGGGATTTGTTTCGGGAAACCGACCAATAGTGAACCGGAAAAAGCCTTAACCTTACCTAATATCAGCATTTAGTGTCTATTAACAACAGCGACACCTGAACTGTTCAACACAATCCATTAACCTTAAGGGAAAAACGCCTGATACCTGCCAGCCAGGGGAGTTGAACACGCTTCCTCGCATTTAACCACTCACCCCCTGCTGCCCTTCTTGCTTGAATCCCACAGTGATCTTTTTGACAGTACCTTTTTTTTCTCAGAACCACAATAACCCCCCCCCCCCCCCCCCCCCCAACACCATCCTTGCATGCCCTTGCACAAGGATACGTGTCAAAGTGTAACATCATACTCCCAAGTATCACTTTGCCCCCCAAAGGTCGCATTCCTCTGTAATTATGGAGACTGTGACCGTGAACGGGTGGTATAGTGTGATAGAGAGAAGAAAAGGAAGAGTTTCAGAAAAGTGAAGATCCACATCGAAAAGGTGGATGTTGCTCAAAAGCGAAGACGGTGTGAAATCAGCTAACGCAGAACTACATCCAGCTCATCCTTTTACATCCACATTCTTGTCTGACACACAAAGAACTATTGTGTTCAGCTTGATCTGAGGCATATCTCAAGCTACACACCATCACACACACACACACACACACACACACACACTTTTGGCCTTGAGCCACTTCTTCCATTGTGTAGCATTACGGCCTGACAGCTTTAATAGAATCTGTAAATCATTCTGTACCGTGCAAAGATGAGGTAGGGACTTCAAAAGGTGAGAGAAGTAGAAGAGACCGATCGGCGAGGTGAGGTGATGAGCTTCACCCAATTGAAGAACATCTGCGACATTCTGGAGCAGAGCATGGTTCCATTCCTTGGGAAGGTTATCCAACGTGATAAGGAGACCAAAGACACCTCCTAGATGATAGGTGCCTTGCTCATGAAGGTTATGAAGTGAAGTGGGTGGCAAGTATGGCTCCTTGAACCCAACTGAGTGTCAAGGTGTCTGCCATTCAACGCCAATGGAATATCATGGAAGTCCAGTTTTCTGTTATTATTTTGAACAGATTCATTAGATTTGCATTAATTTCTTATAGAAAAATTGATTGGGTTTCACTGTATTCTTCCGATATGTGTGGAACATTTGGACAAAAACTATTTTTGGGAGTCAAATGTCTCCTGTGTGTCCGCCGACTGGCACATGAGAGAAAATTCCCCAAATTCCCCCAATGAATGGGTCTGGGTAATTCATCTCCAGTAGGGATTTGGCCTGTCCTCTGACACATGAGTGACATGAGTGCAGTGTGCATATGTGTACATAAAGGAGGTGTTTGATTGCTCCCCCCTCGGGCCTGCTCCATCAAGCCCTCTTCTCCTTTTGATGTTTCTTTTTGCTCCACTTGCCTTTTTCTTCTTCCACGGCCACCTGCTCTATTGGACTTTTATACTTTATGGTCTTTCATGCATTCAAATAGATCATACAGTGAAAATGTCAAGTACGTGCTCGGGTATGTCGAGATACAGGGGCGAGATATTATTCATATAGTATTTTTTATTTACAATGATTAGGCCACAAAAATGAAAAATAGTAACAAAATGTACTATAATGTACTAATGTACTATAAATGTACTTAGCATGTTGTATTCTCGTGTTAAACGATGCCAAAGTTTCAGATAATGAGGTTTGCACATTTGGAAGTGAGCCCTAAAAATGTTTGGGATTGCTTAAAATGCTCCGTTTGAAAAGGCGTGGTAAAACCAGCTATTTGTGATGTCACAGAGGGGTGGACTTCCTTTTTTTTTATTTTATTTTATTTTTTTTATTTTTTTTTGTTTATATGGTTCATTGTTAGGAAGTACTTTGGGCCTGTGGCCAATCACAGCTGAGTGGGGGTGCCGTGGGTGAATTTTATTCCAACACACCGTTTTGGCAGGAAGCACAAATCCAGGGAAATACAGCTGGAATAGGTGCAGATCCTGAAAAATCTAAAACGCTATTGCATGTAGCCATAGAAGACAACAATACAAATTGAAAAATTGAAAAATGAGCATAGTAGGCCCCCTTTAACATACTCGCCTCTGTTGGAAATTAATCCAAAAATGAATTAATTAATCCAAAGACGGTCTTGTCTTCTAGCTAGATGACCCTAGCTAGCTCACCGGTACATTTCGCCGGCAGCCCAGCCTCTCGTGTTGTTTATTCAACACTGTCAACCTATTGCTTCTCTCACAACACCCAATGCATGTATCCACAATTGATAAATATAAAGATTTATGGCTGATTATTATCGATACGAATAATGTTGTTTGACTGGAAGTGATTGACGCTGACGGCTCTATGCAGACTGCAAGATACAAGATAGATCAGCAATTGCTGCTTAGCTTCTTCTTTCTCTTTGGGTTTTTCCCTTCAGGGGTCGCCGCAGCAAATCAATCTCCTCCATCCAAGCCTGTCTTCTGCTCACACCAACTACCCTCATGTCCTCCTTCACTACATCCATAAACCTCCTCTTTGGTCTTCCTCTACGCCTCCTACCTGGCAGCATCCTTCTACCAATATATTCACTATCTGTCCTCTGGACATGTCCCAACCATCTCAGTCTGGCCTCTCTTGACTCTGAATCTCCAAGGCCTATAACATGTAATGTCCCTCTGATGTACTCGTTGCTGATCCTATCCATCCTGGTCACTCCCAATGATCAGCAATTGCTGATTAGCTAACCTTGAAATTTGACATCCAGACCTACATTATTCTAAGACTTGTAGAATATCGTACATAAATATAGATTTACTTATTAACATTGAGAGATCGACTCCAAGATACAAGGCTAGTGAGCAGCAACCACTGTTTAGCTAGCAATTTGGCATGAAAACTCATATTATTATTCTATCTAGTCCAAAAATTGTGGATTTACTTCCTGCCACTTTACAACGCTTTTCACAGTTGACGGTTTTCTGGGTTTTTGACTTTTTGTTTATTTCCATCTGCGTCAGTGCTTGTATTTTCCCGGTCTCAGTCAAGGAAAGATAGTCAGGACAGCTCGTGGTCGAAGAACCCTCCAGAAATACACAGTCAGTCCCGGACTTTCTTTTTTCCGAGGCCCAGTACCAAAAGGACTGTCCTCAAAATGTGCCGAATAATAGTACAACACACTGGGGTTGGGATTAGGGGGTTAGGGTTGGGGTTAGGGTTAGTTAAGGTTAGGGTTTGGGGTTGGGGTTAATTAGGGTTAGGGTTGGAGTTGGGGTTTGGGTTGGAGTTGGGGTTAGAGGGTTAGGTTGTTAGGGGGTTAGGGTGTCAGTGGGTTAAGGTGTTAGAGGGTTAGGGGGTTAGGGTTAGGAAGATTGCCACAGCAAAAATAAAAAGATTAGGGTTAGGGTTTGGGGTTGGGATTAGAGGGTTGGGGTTAGGGTTTGGAGTTGGGGTTAGTTAGGGTTAGAGTTAGGGTTGGAGTTGGGGTTAGGGTTTGGGGTTGGGATTAGGGGGTTGGGGTTAGTTAGGGTTAGAGTTAGGGTTGGAGTTGGGGTTAGGGTTTGGGGTTGGGATTAGGGGGTTGGGATTAGGGGGTTGGGGTTAGGGTTGGAGTTGGGGTTAGTTAGGGTTAGAGTTAGGGTTTTGGGTTAGAGGGTTAGGGTGTTAGGGGGTTAAGGGGTTAGGGGGTTAGGGTTAGGAAGATTGCCACAGCAAAAATAAAGAGATTGGGGTTAGGGTTTGTGGTTGGGATTAGGGGGTTGGGGTTAGGGTTGGAGTTGGGGTTAGTTAGGGTTATGGTTGGAGTTGGGGTTAGAGTTAGGGTTAAGGTTGGAGTTGGGGTTGGTTAGGGTTTGGGGTTGGGGTTAGAGGGTTAGGGTGTTAGGGGGTTAGGGTTGGGAAGATTGCCACAGCAAAAATAAAAAGATTAGCATTTGGTGTAATGAGCACTAGAAATGGATCGCATTCTCAGCTGCCTGCTTCAGCATCTTTCTATCAATGTTTAGTCTATCATTTTCTTTGAGCAGTAATTTTTAAATGCATTGCAAATGGAGTTGAAAAACCACGATTGGACAACTTCGTATGCCACTTGAGATTTGCCGCAACTGTGTTTGGGTTACTCTGGGTTTTTTCTTCCATAGAATCTTTAAAATGGAGACAATTATTTTAATACCAGAGCATATAATTACCCGTAATTGCTTTCTATAAATAAAATCCAAGTCAATGGAGTACCAGCTATTTCTGCTGAACACTGTGTGCGTGTGCATGTACATGTGTGTCTGTGTGTTTGTGCTGGACAGGAGGGAATTGAGTCAGATTAATGATAACAACTCTTATGTAAAGTGCCGCAAAGTATATATAGAGTCAGCTGGGCTTGTGTGGGGTGTGTATACGGAAAGTTTAGAAACCACCTTTCAGATGACACACGCACACACGCACATGAACAGCTGGTTCTTCCAAAGCCAAAAGTTATTTCGAAAAAAAACTTTCCTCTAAAAGTGATTGCAATGAGCAGTAAAACCTTAAAAACACTAATGATAATACTGGTAATATTAAATATATCTATGAAATAATATAATAATAACACTGCCTACACAGCACTATAAATAACAAAATAGAACCCAGCTGTGGCCTAAATAAAAAGACGTATGGAAATATAGACGGCATGTTATATTATTGTTATTATATAATCTTGTTATGTTCTTCAACACTCCTATAATGCATACATGTGTTAGTACATAGTAAGCACATGCAGTCACTGTAAATCATGAGGGCGTGTGACCCAAAAGTTCAGCAATCTGTGTTTTCTTCTTAAAATATTGTCCCAGGCTGGTGTGGAGGGATAATCTTCTTTCTCCTCCTAGATCTTCTTAGAACGGCGCCCAGAATCGATGACCCCTCCAGCATTCATTGGCTTTCAACAAACTTTATCCTGACTGATGGTTGCGACAGTCGAGCAAAGAGCGGCTAATATTGGTGGGTGTCTCTTCGCTCTCTGAGCTTTTTATGATATTCATTTTCACTTCAATGGTAATGGCTTTCCTTTTCTTTGGGGCACTGCCACGAGGAGACATAGTGTAGTCCACATTGATACTGTAGTTTCTGATGTATAAGATGCACCGGGGCTGCAGGAGTGGTTAGCACGCAGGCCACACAGCTTGAAGATCCGGGTTTGAGTCCCCGCTCGGGCTCTCTGTGTGGAGTTTGCATGTTCTCCACGTGTGTGGGTTTACTCCGGATGGATAGATGCCGCCTCTGTCCACCAGAGGGAGCCAGAGGAGCCCAGAGGGAGGCTGACATCATTGCAGCGTCCTGAGAGACAGGGAAAACAGTAAAATAGTTGTTCTTTTAATTTTGTATTTGTATTGATACTGTTATTGTATATTTACTAGCTTACTACCTTTTGAGTGTTAAGTTGCTGTGTGATGAATTTAGTGTTTGTAAGATGTGAGTGAGTCATTCTATGAGGTTATGACCTCCTGTGGTTTCCAATGGGTTGACAAGCTCCAAAATAGCTGAAAAAAAATCCAAGGCACTCTCTAATCCTGTTAAATTCTTTTATTATTTTATTATTCATCAGGGGGGAAAGCTCGTTGTGAGTGCGCTGATAGCTCATCATTGGCTCCTGCCAAACAAAGAACTACTGTTTCCTCGCTGACTCACGAGTGGCACAGTTAAATGATGAGTTGTAGTTCTGAAGTAAAGGAGATGTCACAAGAATAAAACTTAGCCACAAACTAGCCACAAACTAGCCACAAACTAGCCACACACTAGCCGCAGGGTTCAAAGTTAAAGAAAAATATAATGGCTTACACACCGGAAATTACGGTATGAAGCAATGGTATTCAATGTTACACTTTAACTAGCTCATGATTCTCATGTTTATACGCCAAAATTACGTTTTTAATTAATTTAACGAATCTATTTGGAAGGTTTTGACCCTCGACCCCATCCAGAGGCCATGTTGATGCTGTCAGCTGGTCTACATAGACGTCTTGCCGAATGGTATAGCGTCACACTAATGTTTGACATTCAGTTTCAGTATCAGAGTTTGACCTTTCAGTGCGCCGTCTTCATTTCAAGTATTTGTGCAAAAACCAAACAATGCTGTAAAATTGGTGCCAATACACTTGGCTATTCTAACCTATAAAGTCGATCGATAACAGCCACGTTTGAGTTGTGGCCAGTCGCTATAAAAAAAGTTTCCTAATTAGGGTGTGCGTGATGTGGTTGCAGATTTCTGTAAAACAGCACATGGAAATGACTAACTGTACATGTATAATTTTGTGGTTGTTGTCCTCTCCCTGCTCAAAATTATATTTATTGCTCAATCATGTGTTCTCCCATAAGCTGATACTACAATGTATCTATATTTTATATACATTATATAGTTTCTCTATTACACGTAAATATATATAGTACATGTATATATAGTACATTTCCCTTATCAATGATATCTCCCTTACAGAGATACCACAAATAAAAAATAAACATTCATTAGACTTCAATAGCTGGAAATGAGAAAGGGGCAAATCCTGTCTGAGTATATGGAGGACATTCTTAAACTAAGTTTTTGACCATTTTAGTTTTTAGCTGTGCTCACACACAATATACTGAAGCTGTTTTTGGGATTGTCGCCCCGGCTACCTCTCATTCTTTGGCTTCATTTCTTTTGTAGTTTATAAATCTTCTTTTAACGTGTGTCACTCAGCACAGCATGTGTTGAGCTGCAGGACATGGATGGGACGCTTTGTCCTGGAGACCCACACCTGGAAGACAGACGGAGTCACGCTGCTGGATGTTCAAAGACTTTGACACACACGCTGACACACTGAATCACCAAGGAGAACACAAAGATGTCGCAAAGACAGCCTGCCTTTCTCTCGTCCTCTGCCTTTCTGCAGAGTTTTAAGCCAAAATTGCATCAGGTTATCGTATCGTATCGTATGTTGGTCTATTGGACTAAGAAAAACCAAATGATATACTGTAACTGAGTCACTTTCCATGTCTGCAGCTAACAGATAGTTGGAGAGCAGGGGTCTCAAATTCAATTTACTTGGGGGCCACTGGAGTTCGGGTCTGGGTGAGACTGGGCCGCACCAGGTTTTCCAAAAAAAAAAAAAAAACGCATTTATTAAAAACAAAAAAATTTAAAAAACTTCACTTTGGTTCCAATTTTCTACAAGAAAAGCTCTGATAAAACATTCCACTGTTCTCAAATATATTACTTTTTATTTTTCTACACAAAATAAGATGAAAAATAAATAAACAAATCAAGAATAAAGAAAATCAATCAATCAGAAATAAATAAATATAATAATAATAAAACGGCAAATAATAAAAACTTGAGAAACCACATATAGTTGGTGGGTAGACAAATGATTTTTTTCAGATTAAAATGAACAAAGCATTATTAGAGCCCTGTAGACATGACAAAACACGACTATAGTCACATTTATACTTTTTTTATTTACAACATATTGCGCAACTGCAGGGTCTTGAGACACATGCTAACTCGCAAACTAGAGAGCTAGCGACCTAAACGGTAGCCTTCAAGTTATTTCCTTTAAACCTCAATAGCCAAACACTTACCACTTCCACACAAATAGGGAGGATAACTATTAACAGTTATTTAACATGAACATTAATCAAACGTAATAATTTTTTCTGGGTACATGATACCATACAGCATCCATATCAAACTTGCGCGGGCCGCACTAACATTGAACTTTCATATCAAGGCGGGGGCCTCAAACTAGTGTCTTGCGGGCCACATTTGGCCTGCGGGCCGAGTGTTTGAAACCCCTGTTGTAGAGCTTCAGACTTTATTTTAAGATGTGTACCAAAGCCTTTTTTGTATGTTTTTACTCAGTGACATGACATCATCAATTTAGGTCAGCGATATCATCCATGAGGGTAAAAACTTCAAAAAGCGACCTTGTGAGCGTCTCTTCTCATAAAAGTGGTGCACACTTTTCCACAAGCTAACATGTGTCGTGTTTGTGTTGTTTGCAACTGAATCCCTTATCTTCACCTGGCAGGAAAACTGACTGACATCAGTGCAGGAACGCTACCTTCATTTACCCAGCCTAGTACGAGAACTGAGGACTTACAGTGTTTCATGCACACATATAGTCTCTGAGGAACTCACACTCTCGGTTATTTGTGTGTGTGAGAGACAAACTGGATTGTTGACATTATCTCAGTGGCCCATTTGGGACAACGTCGCAGTCACTGCTGGCTGACTCGACCACCTCCGGTATCCTATTTCCAAATATCTGTAGCAGCAGCATGGAATCCTCCCTAGTGTCTTGTTGGTGTCCTTAATAATTCTACTCTGAGTGGAGGTTGATGATAGTGGAGGTGGCGTACAATCACTGACTTACAGGGAGGTTGTCCTCATTTTGCTTTGGAGTTTTGGTTTGAAGTGAAAACAGGCTGCTCAAAAAGACGAGAATAATTCATTCATTCATTTTCTACCGCTTTTTCCTCACGAGGGTCGCGGGGGGTGCTGGAGCCTATCCCAGCTGTCTTTGGGTGTGAGGCAAGGTACACCATGGACTGGTCGCCAGCCAATCACAGGGCATGCAAAGAACATGCAAACTCCACACAGAGATGGCCGAGGGTGGAATTGAACCCTGGTCTCCTAGCTGTGAGGTCTGCGCGCTAACCACTCGACCGAGAATAATTCATTCATTCATTCATTTTCTACCGCTTTTCCTCACGAGGGTCGCGGGGGTGCTGGAGCTTATCCCAGCTGTCTTTGGGCGAGAGGCGGGGTACACCCTGGACTGGTCGCCAGCCAATCACAGGGCACATATAGACAAACAACCATTCACACTCACATTCATACCTATGGACAATTTGGAGTCACCTATTAACACCTAATGTGGGAGGAAACCGGAGTACCCGGAGAAAACCCACGCATGCACAGGGAGAACATGCAAACTCCACACAGAGATGGCCGAGGGTGGAATTGAACCCTGGTCTCCTAGCTGTGAGGTCTGCGCGCTAACCACTCGACCGAGAATAATTCATTCATTCATTTTCTACCGCTTTTTCCTCACGAGGGTCGCAGGGGGTGCTGGAGCCTATCCCAGCTGTCTTTGGGCGAGAGGCGGGGTCCACCCTGGACTGGTCGCCAGCCAATCACAGGGCACATATACACAAACAACCATTCACACTCACATTCATACCTATGGACAATTTGGAGTCGCCAATTAACCTAGCATGTTTTTGGAATGTGGGAGGAAACCGGAGTACCCGGAGAAAACCCACGCATGCACGGGGAGAACATGCAAACTCAACACAGAGATGGCCGAGGGTGGGAATTGAACCCTGGTCTCCTAGCTGTGAGGTCTGCGCGCTAACCACCAGATCGCCGTGCCGCCCGAGAATAATTCATTTTGTTTAAAATTTTTTTTTCAAATACTAGTCACATTTATTTACTTATATTATGAATAATAATGAATAAAGACGGTATGTGAGCTGATGTACCTTTATAATAACTGTCTAGTCGTGATGTGCAAATGGTGTCACTCGGCACATAAAACGGACGCCACCCCCTCCGAGTAAAATGTGTCCTTAATAGCTTATTCCCACAACACCATCCTTCCCATAATACTTGTCGCCTTTAGTCCCTGTCACACGAACTTGTCTGCGACCGTCCAGCTCCTCATTGTGATGTCGCCGCAGCAGATGGGAGCCCTTTGAGGGGTATCAGCTGAGGCTTTATCCCCTCATCCCCCAACTCACCAAGACATTAGTCATGCCTCTGGGCAACACGAACACAAGAAGGCTAATTGGAAACAGATCACACACACTGGCACTTATGATCACATTTACATGCACAATCACACGCAGGCTGGCGAAACTGCATGCAGGCCATTCCACATACACACACAAACACAATATTGTGCACTTGATTAATCAGACCCTCGCACCAACACACTCTTACACAATGTCTTGCAAACACTTGTTCTCTGTCTTTCAGAGGCCCCGTCGTCTCTCCAAAGGAATTACCTCAGGGTGAAGGAAAGGGGGTCAGTTTATTGTTTCTTATCAAGGGCGTGAAACAAATGATGGACTCAACAGACGGGTAATGAGAGCAGGACAGAAGGAGCAAAGAATCGGTGCTGCTTTTCCTCTTGGCAAGTAGTGGACATCTACGTTCACATGGTGCAAGTGTTGCATGAACCATATGGCTTAAAGGGGAGTACACACACAGTGTTCCTCATTACTTTTGTATGTATCATTTGAAGAGGAAACAGCTCAACAGCAGTGGTTTATGAAGTATTTGAACTAGATTTGGGTATTTTAGTCTCATCTGGAACCTCCTTGGTGTTTAACTGAGCAGGGTGTATTTAATGGAATGGCCTTTATTGTCATTATATAAGATTTTTTTCAAGTTTAAAAAAAAAAGTATATAAAAGTAGAGTAAAAAAGACAATTTAACAAGATATATACAAGATATCCAAAATATACACATAGTACTGCACAGGAGCATATGCAGGATCAGACATATTGCAGATATATTAATTTTAGTACAATTACTTTACTTCAAAATCTACCAGAGCAAATAAAAGTTATTGGAAAGGAGACTCGGGTGTTTTTAAAAAATAAAACTTATCTGCCAAATGATTTTTTTTCAGCTTTAAATGTTGAAGTCCATTCACATGTATGACAAATTTAATTAAAAAGATGTAAATGTAATCAAAATAGTTATAGTAAGTGTTGTCCTCGGCTGTAACAACATCAACTACTTGGCTGTCTGCTTTCATAATTTACTTTGTGTGTGTGTGCTGACCTTGACTTTCTATTTGTGTAAAATGGAAGGAGGAGAAGACGCATCAATCACCTGAAATGTAACATAGCATTGGAGTACAGTCTGAGACACTGTACTACACTTAACAACCAGATCAAAATGCTGATTAGACAGCATGATTATTGCATAGGCATGACTGAGGCTGGCCACAATAAAAGGCCACTCCAAAATGTTTTATCACATCCAACGATACCATATATGTTGTGCAGACAGAGCCTTCCGTTGAGTGTACTTTACATGTACTACCAATTTTTAAAACCAACAAGCCATCAAACATGTTACTCAATAGGGTTGGGGGGGTATGCTGGAGCCTATCCCAGCTGAATTTTGGGGAGAGGCGGGGTACACCCTGAACCAGCCAATCGCAGGGCACATATAGAGAAAGCTCTATTCACCCTGACATTCATAACCCACACATGCACGGGGAAAACATACAAACGGCACACAGAGATACACAAACAGATAATTAAAATATTCCATATCTCCAACATCCTTCTTGCCATATCATACCATATCCATCCATCCATTTTCTATGCCACTTAGTTTCACTAGGGGTATGCTGGAGCCTATCCCAGCTGACTTTGGGCCAGAGGCGGGGTACACCCTGAACCGGTCACCAGCCAATCACATATAGACAAACAACCATTCACACTCACATTCATACCTATGGACAATTTGGAGTCCCATATGGGCAGTTGGGGGCCGTAAGGATATGGGGGGATGTGCTTGGTACTTACATGCAAATCAGGTCAGTGTGTATGTGTCGGATTGGCACCCTCTACCGCTACTAATACTGTGGTGCCTGCCATACTGCCCATAAAAACAAAGTGAATAGTGGTTAATTATTCATTCATTCATTTTCTACCGCTTTTCCTCACGAGGGTCGCAGGGGGTGCTGGAGCCTATCCCAGCTGTCTTTGGGCGAGAGGCGGGGTACACCCTGGACTGGTCGCCAGCCAATCACAGGGCACATATAGACAAACAACCATTCACACTCACATTCATACCTATGGACAATTTGGAGTCGCTAATTACCCTAGCATGTTTTTTTGGAATGTGGGAGGAAACCGGAGTACCCGGAGAAAACCCACGCATGCACGGGGAGAACATGCAAACTCCACACAGAGATGGCCGAGGGTGGAATTGAACCCTGGTCTCCTAGCTGTGAGGTCTGCGTGCTAACCACTCGACCGCCGAGAATAATTCATTTTGTTAAATTTTTTTTTTTCAAATACTACACACATTTATTTACATATATTATGAATAATAATGAATAATGACGGTATGTGAGCTGATGTACCTTTATGATAACTTTGATAAATTTGACTGCCGTGCCGCCCTATGGTTAATTAGAAGGTAAAAAAGTACATTACAACAGAATTTTTTTAATGAAAACAACTTTCACTTTTATTATTGTATGATGTTGAATATACTGTACAGCAGGCCAAGATCCCCTCTCAGGACGCCATCGATGCTAGAACCACCAGCAATGAATCCACTATGTCATTGAAAGCAAAAGTTACAATCCTTGGTATGGAGCCCTGTTCCCAAGTGGATTTTTACATGGCCAAATTCCGGATCGAAAAATGCCAGAGTGCATATGAGTTGGTTTTAGTCAAGTGCAGCGTATGATTGAGAAGCAACTCTGCCAAGGTTAGTCTGTCTCCACATTGTGTTGCACCTCCCTCTCATTCCCTCTCTCTCGCTGTCAGATGACACAGACGGGAAGCAATGGAAGTAAGTTTGTGCCAATTAAGTGATGCCCTGGAGCGCGCCTGACTAACACAGCTAATTTGTGTACACTGACATGTGCAGTCTGGTACTTGCACCAGCGCAGTCGGAGGCGGGTGAAGCTACCTATTCTCTGGATGAGTCGAGTCAGCAGTAGAGCCGAGTTGATGGACAGCAGCTGATTAGGAGAAGGCCAGGGCGGCTCGAGTTAGCTCACATGCCCCACGGCTTTGTCAAGGTATAACGCCACCCTCCCCCCTCCGCCATGACTTATTTATTCATTCTTGCTGGGTGATGTGTTGACAGCCCGGGGTTCCACACAGCGGTGATGAACAGGATATTGTTCTTGAGAGCTGTTACGCCAACGAAATGCTCCACAGTTGAGTGGCCCAACCCTTCATGCTGAAGATTGGCCGACAAATGATATCGGCAATGGTAGTAATGGTAAAGGAGGTGATGGAGGAGGTTCATAGACTCTATACTGACAGTTAAACTGGTGACTTCATGGCTTCTTGGTCTTCCAAAAAATATGCTGAAACTGCAGATACTTCACCAAAAAGGTGTGCTGAATGTCTTTTAACTTGACATGGCAAAGTCCAATTAATTTCACGTTATTGATCACAATCTGTCTTTTTCGCAGTAGAAAAAGATTTGACAACACTCAGTGAGGAATTCCATTCATTCATTCATTCATTCATTCATTTTCTACCACTTATCCTCACAAGGGTCAATGAACAATGTATTTTACTTGTATGCCGATTTGTATGCCGAGGTTTTTTTTAACAGTCCCACATTGTACTCCTTCATTTAAGAGTCTAGTTTGCAGTTGTTGTTTTTTTCCCCTCCCCTCTCCTAGTGTTGTCCCGCCCTTCTTCCCCCCCTTCATCGCCCAATCATCCCGTCCTGTCACCCCTTGTCTCACTGCATAGTATGTTGTATATGTATGGACGGATGATTGCACAATTTCGCTTGCACTCCTGTATAAATGACAAGAATAAAGGGCCTACTACAAGGGTCGCGGGGGTGCTGGAGCCTATCCCAGCTGTCTTTGGGCGAGACGCAGGGTACGCCCTGGACTGGTCACCAGCCAATCACAGGGCACATATAGACAAACAACCATTCACACTCACATTCATACCTATGGACAATTTGGAGTCGCCAATTAACCTAGCATGTTTTTGGAATGTGGGAGGAAAACCTGGAGAAAACCCATGCCGGGCAGCCAAGAGGAATTCCAAACATCCAAAAATCAAAGAAGGAAAACTGTAGATTTGAGAAAGTAGGGAACGTTGTTGGAGCCAATTCTATTGAATCTTGATGTGCGGACCAAAACTGAAATATCGATTCCTTTGATGCAAGTCTTTATGGGCTAAAATTGATGAGACTTTAAAATTGAATACTTTGATATTTGAATCATTTGAGGTATCATACATCATTAACAGTAACAGAGTGGAAAGTAATTAAATGATTGAACCCTTGTCTAAATCATATGCGGTTGGTGGGAATAAGTGTATATATTGAGCCGACCAAGAAATCGTCCTGAAATTAACACCATTAAGTTGACGGAAAATTGCAGCTGCCTATATGGACAAGTCAGATGCCATCTGGGCAAAGGTTTGACGGTTAAACAGGAAAGTTATTTAACTTTGTGGCGTTATTGACGTATGTTGGGCTTTCAAAGTGAAGAACACCGTACCAGCTGTCAGGCATGGTAGTGTTAGCATCATGCGGGGCTGTTTTGCACTATGCAAAGTGGATGGAATCATAAAAAAGGAGGACTACCTCCAAAATCTTTGACTTAACCTCAAATCAACAGGAAGGTAAATGAAACTTTGTTGGAACTCCGTTGGAACACATTTTTGGGACATCATCCCAAACACAAACACAAAACGGCTTTTGGAAAGGATAAAGTATGCTAAATTTTGTTGTATCATTCATTTATGTTCACCTCATAAATTGGGCACTGGGCATGCCCGATGCCAGTGTTTACAGGAAGCTGGTAGAATGTTGTTCCAGCTGGTGAAGATGGCTTCACGGAGGGCATCCACTGTCTTTTTGTTACCTTCCCTTGCCATTCATCCCCAAATCTTCCCCAATTTAATTGCATGATAGTACAAAAGAAAAAGTCTGTAAGAGGGCCTATGTCAGGCGGGCACTCTGATAGGCAGTCCCGATTGTCTCGTTGAAAACGGCAGTCATTACCACATAAATGAGGGCCTTCAGTCATGAATATCTCCACAAAGCCAATCTGCCGTTTGACACCCATGCACAACCTGAAGCCCCATTTGTTCCATTGAAGTAAAAAGCACCAAAGATCATGATGGCGGCCCCTCCACTGATCCGTGTGGAAAACATCTCAGATGGTATTTCTTTATCATGCCAGTAACATTGGAAGCCATCAGGACCGTAATGGTTACATTTTTTTGTCATCATCCACCTTTCAGTGTCCAATGTTTGGTTCTCTCATGCAAATTAGCAAATTCTAAACAGGCAATTTCACAGTGTCGAAGGAGACAGAGCGTTTTTTTTAATTCTTCAAACCTTTCTTATTTACACATTTAGACAATTCAGAGATTTTGTAGCAGAAAAATTGACAAACACTAGTATATGTGGAAGGTTTGGTCAATAATGGAGTCTAGATGTAGTCTTGCTCAAAGTGGTCTTCAGAAGTATTATTTTGAGTAAGTTATTTTGAGTCACACAATTACACGTTTTCAGAGTAAATGTACATGAGAACATAAGTACACAGTATATTTTTCCCCATGTTTACATGTACACAGTGTTCTCACACTGTGGAATCGACCATGTTCGTTAAAGCAGAATTCCATGTACTTATTGTATTTATTCAGTCGATAAATAAAAATCATTCACTTCTTTCTCTTTGGGCTTTTCCCATCAGGGGTCGCCACAGCAAATCAATCTCCTCCATCCAACCCTGTCTTCTGCTTCTGTCTCTCTCACACCAACTACCCTCATATCCTCCTTCACTACATCCATAAACCTCCTCTTTGATTTTCCTCTACGCCTCCTACCTGGCAGCATCCTTCTACCAATATATTCACTATCTCTCCTTTGGACATGTCCCAACCATCTCAGTCTGGCCTCTCTGACTTTATCTCCAAGGCCTCTAACATGTAATGTCCCTCTGATGTACTTGTGCCTGATCCTATCCATCCTGGTCACACCCAATGTGAGTGACCAGGTGACCCCCACTCTCTCATTTACGCATTTGTGTGAAATACGGAACATCTTGATGGAGTTTAAGTACAAACATCAATATTTCTCACAGTCAAAGTAAGAACATACATTTTAACATTAGAACATGCTAGGCGCTGATTGAGTTGCATATGGATTTCATATGAGGATTAAATTATTCAGCATCAATGATGCTTATGTCAATGAATAAAAGGTGTTATAGTATTGTAAAGATCAGTAAAAGTCACCAAAGGTTTTGCATATTTGAGTAGGTCAATGACACTTAGTAGATCGAGAAAGATAGATGGGAATCTTGTCATGCAGTCAGCTGACATTTGCTTGTCTCGACTCTTGGTTGTCAATTTTGATACATTGCTGATATTATTTTGTCTTGCCACAATCACCTCTAATCCTCAACTGGGTTTTATATTTCTGACCACAGAACACTCCGTTAATTTATTTGGATGAGTTTGTCTGTTGCCCATGGTTACGAGTGCACTCAGCTTTCATTTTTGCACAGGGTCACATAAGTTTGACTTTGGGCCGTCTCTGAAGCAGATAACCCATATTTCCCTCTAATTACCCAATCAGACTGCTTCCTGCAGGGCCTGGAAGAAAATAGGATAATGATGGACAAGGAGAGAAGACCAGAGAGGGGAAAGTAAGAGAAAATGAAAGTCTCATAGATGGTGGCATATAGTGTACATGGGCACCTATTCCTATTGTCACTGCTAAATACAAGGATGAAGAGTCTTGAACCAGTCATGATGTGCTATATATATCACTATATTGACACTTACTATGGTACCCATTATGTCATTGGATGCTCATATCACCTTGTACTTCGGTACGAGGTGCATTATTAAAAAAACCCAAAACAAAACAAAAAAACCCTGAACTGTATTATGGAAAGCAGGAAGTGAACAAATGTAATAGTTACTGACAATAACCAATTACCTAAAAATGTCATCCAATACTTCTCTACAAGAGAGGAGAAATATGATCTCAGGGAAAAACTACATTTGAAACACTTCTATGCTAGGACTACGTTAAAAAGCCATAGCATTTCAGTATGTGGAATCAAACTATGGGATGGATTGAGTAAGGACCTCAAACAATGCACAACGATGAGCCAATTCAAGAAACAATACAAGCAGTTGATGTTTGCTAAATACAAGGATGAAGAGTCTTGAACCAGTCATGATGTGCTATATATATCACTATATTGACACGCACTATGGTACCCATTATGTCATTGGATGCTCATATCACCTTGTACTTCGGTACAAGGTGCATTATCAAAAAAACCCAAAAGAAAACAAAAAAAACCCTGAACTGTATTATGGAAAGCAGGAAGTGAACAAATGTAACAGTTACTGATTGTAAAAGTACCAGATGGAGGGGTAGGATTTAATAAGCTTTGCTTCTTCCTACTCCTTTTGGACATGTGGAACTGTGAACTGATTATGTGATGCACTCAATTGTAATCTGATGCATCAAATGAAATAAAACCATTACCATTACTGTATACTGGAGATGGAAAAAGCTTTATAAAAAACAACAAAGAATGCATAGCCTTGGGTAAATGCTAAGGGGAGTCAAATACTGCATGGTCCCAATAAAGATCTGCTCAACTGAGCAAGAATATAGTATATGGCAATCTAATATTAAGCACAAAAGCATGAAGTCATCTCAAACATGGAAGAAGGGTGAGTACCTAGAGACCGAATTGTGATGGCCGTGGAGGAAAGAACTGTGAAACAGATTATTTCCCGCTGCCAAACCACTGACTCCTCACATACTAAGTGTTGGCAGATTGCAATTCACGGTGCAGACATGGAGGATTTTTGACTGGAAGTATTTGGATTACAATGAAGCACACATTTAAATGCCGTCATCCCTGTTAATAATGAGCGCAGTGAGAATGGCATGTTTCTATCAATACACATTTAATGTACAAGTTGGTACCCCAGTAGAGGGCAGAGAAAATTATTTTATTGTTATATTTACATGGATACATTTTTACAAGTTACTGTATTAATTACAGGAATCTGGCCATTGGCATGTCCAACTTTGCTTATTTGGAGTTGGTCAGTTCATTTCTGTTGTGCTAAATTATTCATAACTGGTGGAAAGGATGACAATCCAACATATGTCGGCTACCAGGCTGGACTGTACCCACTTTGGGTCAGGCGTGGACAGCTAAACATTCGTGCCTAGTTTGTTGTGGTTTTTCGTTACAGGGTCGACTGTGCTCCTAATTGGATTTTCGCGATTTAGGATTCATTCATTCATTAATTTTTGCGAAGTAGGATTAATTAATTCATTTTCTACCGCTTATCCTCACGAGAGTCATGGGGGTTGCTGTAGCCAATCCCAGCTGTCTTCGGGCAAGAGCCGCCAATTAACCTAGCATGTTTTTGGAATGTGGGAGGGAGTCCCCGGAGAAAACCCACGCATGCACGGGGAGAACATGCAAATTCCACTCAGAGATGGCCGAGGGTGGCATTGAACTCGGGTCTCCAAGCTGTGAAGTGTAAAGTGAGTCCACTCTTGTTTGTCTACTTTATATTATCATCTCTATTATCATATTATCATATTATCATTGCAAGTGTGTTCTCAAGTGTTTCAAATAGAGTGGGAAGAAAGACAAAGAAGCCAACCACTTACCACTTCCACACATAATGAGAGGATAACTTTTTTTTCCCAGTCTTTTTCCAATCTCAGCCATGGCATGTGGGTTCAGCTCTGCTGCTCCAGTAGCCAGTTTCCATGTAGTGTGAAGGGTAATGTAATCTAATGTCACTGACAATGAGTGACCAGAATACTATATATAACATGTCTTTCAATATTGTTTGACTAATAATAGTCCATAGTCAATCACTTACAAATGCACATACCTCATTATCTGAAACTTTGGCCTCGTTTAACCTTCCTCTTGTTAGGGTCGACACCGACCCGTTTTACATTTTAATGCATAAAAAGAATCACATAATATTTGTTTATTGCATCAAGGCTTTTTGACTTTGTCAGGAAACTCTATTTCAACAAAATAAAACCAAAAAATGGTCTGGTTGAAATTATGACCACTGTATTGTTAGGGTCGGTTTCGACCCGGTTATAATAATATGACTATAAAGCAATATTTTGAGCCAAAACTGAAATCATAAGTGTACAATTAGCCAACACAATGACAACCAGCTCCTCTTCTCATCATGGAAGCTTCAGGGGATTCTCATTTTGACCGCTTTTCCAGTATACCAGCAGAAAAACAAGGTCCAGACATGTGAGGGGAATTCACTCATTTGACTGATGGCTGATTTCACATTTACAATTTGGATCATGGAAAGAATGGCAAGAAGTACAGTGAAGCAAGATCTGGACCAAAAAGTTCTGTTGCTGAAAACAATAACTTTTTCTATCTTTTCTTGACATTAATATATATGGGTCAAAATTGACCCCAACACCATAGATGTTTCTTTAGTGATTAATACTAAAATGAGAAAATAAATAAAACTAATTTATTCAAGAGATATGTTCTGTAGCCCTCAGTAATAGCCAGGTAACAAACAAACCTTCAATTATTAATATGATTCTTTTGAGGTTCATTTTAACATTTTTGGAAATTAAAATGGAGGGGTATAGTGACAAAAAAAGGCCTACATGCCCACACCAAAAGTATTAAAACCAACATTTTCATGGATGAGGAAGCCTAAGAAGGTAAACAAGACATGAGAAGCAAATTTGATGGTAACTTATTGTTTTTAGTGTATTTTATAGCTGATTTAATACATGCGTCAAAACCGACCCGTTAACATAAGAGATGTTACCAGAAAGCTAACACAAGAGGAAGGTTAATACAAGAATACAACATTCTAACTACATTTATGAGTCAGAAAAATGTCAAAAGCATAATAGGTCCTCTTTAATTCAATTTTTCAGGTTATTTGCATTGCCTGCTGACCGTCAAGCACATACAGACGAGTGTCCATCGTTGGCTGCCGTTTGACTGAGGCTGTCAGAGTAAGACAGGTAAGACACGGCAGACATGTTTGTTTTGGCATACCTGCACAGTTTGAATAAAATTGTGCAGGGTACGCCTCTCCGAGATGTTAGAGCAAGACGATACGGTACACACGGGCATTGGGAAATGCTGCAGTCCTACCAGCCAGAGTTGATCGGCTTTTGTGATCGTCGTTGAACGGCATTTATCTTCATATGCAGGTTGGCCGATATTGATTGGTGGCCAATCAATGTGAGCATTGCATTACTGTAATGGTTATAGTGTAAGCAAAGCACTTAATATGTGGTTCCAATCCATATTGGCTGTATCATTGCCTTAGTTCTTAGTTGACAAATAATGTCATATCATTATCTCCCCTATTTATTTCTATAGTATTTGGTAAACAGATTGTATAGTGTATGATACTGGCGTTTGTGCAGTTTAACGTGGGCATCTGGCGTTAAAGCCAAGCCAAATAAATCATGCAAGGCACAAAATATTAGTGTAAAATATTAGTTAACATTTTCATGTTTCATATTGCGTTTAAAAGAAGACTAAAATGGAG
Source organism: Doryrhamphus excisus (assembly GCF_030265055.1). NCBI lineage: Eukaryota > Metazoa > Chordata > Actinopteri > Syngnathiformes > Syngnathidae > Doryrhamphus > Doryrhamphus excisus. The sequence goes on from NC_080477.1 coordinate 5,217,947, forward strand.
AATCCCACCTTTGGGAAATGATCATATGAGTCAATCCAGCCAACCATACTCCACTGCTTTTGCAGTAACCGTGTTACCACAGCAACTAATACACAAACAGACGCATCGGGGCTTGTTCCTGCCCTTGCACACATCCCACCACCCCCGGTCTAAGTTCCTACCGCTTTACACAAACACGCACACACACAGGAGTGCACAGAAGGGATGAATGACAGCGTGCTGTAGGTGTTGACCTTGCCCACATTTGGAGCTGCTCCAAGTGAGGTTGCGGACGGCGTTGAAGCCAACTGTATGTGTAAGCAGAGCAGCGAGTTAAAGGACGGGCGGCTCTACTGTCACCATTGTGCTGTTTTACTATTATTCCTTATTTCTCACCACCGGCATCTCCACTCATCATGCTTGACTGGCAGCCGCATACTGACACATTTGTTGCTGCTGCCGCTCTACGACTTAACAAAGCGATTGTGTCCATGCCGCCATACTGGCCTCTAAAACAAACACTCACAGTATGGGAGCCAAAGTGCCAACCATAGCTCCTTTATTAAAGAACATACTTTACCTACTGAGTCCCAATTAAAATTCCTGTCATACTCAATGCCCTCTTTTGTGATAACGATGAACAGGAGGGGCCCATTATTTATCCAATAATAAAGAAACAAAGCTGCAATAAATTTGAAAGTGCTAAACATTTAGGACGTGGTTTAGCCTTGGAGGGGAAATAATGTTTGACAGTACTGAAAGCAAAACACAGCAGTGATTTATATTATGGTGTATAGGTTCCACATGTACTATTGAAAGACTCCTCTAATGAACAGTAACTTACAAGTGCTTTCCGTTTTACATGCCTTGAATTTTCCCTCAGGGATGAATAAATCCTTAATGTATCTTCCCTCCATGTCAAACAGTAAAAACCTTTATAATCCCTCATCCGCGGCAAAATGCTGTACATTGAAGTACATGATAAAATACTTAATTTCTCCTCCACTTCTGTTTACTGGTGTCATGAAGTCTGCAGTGAACTTTTGAGTATGACTTTGCTCTTTCCTCCTTGCTGTGTTGCTCTTTGTCAGCACGTCAGAATAATGAGGGCAAGAGTGCTGCAGAGTTTGGGCCGTAGCAGGGACAGCCTGTTCAGTGACTATGAATATTCAGTCCCGCATATGGCGCCGTGAATTAGGATCTGCATGCACTTAAAGGCGCTAATTAAGATGGCAGTTTGGAAAAGAAGTCGTTGTTAATGTCAAAAAGCTTCTTCAGCTTTAGTTAGTGGGAGGGCGGCTTATATTTAAATATAGAATGACCTATAGGAAAACATTGACAAACTTTTTTTTATTAGCAATAATGTCATCGTGTCACATCATTTCACGGGCCATTGAGCTTGCAGCACCATTTCAAAGTTCAGACTTTAACATTAGAAGTCAACTAAAAGCATATACAGTAAACCTCGGATATATCGGATTCAATTGTTCCCACTGGTTTTGTTTGATATAAGCGAAATCCGTTATATGCGTATACCGGAAAATGTCCGTTTTACGCATATATCGGATTTATATCCGGTATATGCGTAAATCGGATTTTATTCGGTATAAAAAGGCACTTCCTTGACTATGTTTCCAATGTACCTGGACGCGCAGGCAACGCTGCAAACGCTGCAAATGACGTCGTATAGCGGCCTGTCACGATTCGGCGAATCGGAGCGCCACGATGCGGCCATCCGATATATGCGAGGGAAATTTAATGGAAATGCATTGGAACGGGACTGGAGATTTTGTCCGAAATGGGCGAAATCCGTTATAAAAAATCCGATATATGCAATGAATTTTTATTGGAAATGCATTACAGAAAAATTGGTTCTTTTTTATCTGTCCGTTGTGAGCGAATTTCCGATATATCCGAGTCCGATATATCCGAGGTTTACTGTACAATCAAAACTTCACATTTACTTTAAATATTGATCTAAATCCTGAAAAAAGATTCACAATCATCTTCCGTCATACTTTTGCAAGGGTACACGCTTTTGTTGCAGAAATTGTCACTTATTTATGCTTGTTAAAAAGTTCAACCTCGGTCGAGGTCTACACACTGCACAACTTTTTCCCAGCCAAACTTCTTGATGACAGCCGTCGGTACGCCATAGTTAAAGCTACAGTAAATCTGTACGTGGTTTCAAATTGCTGTTTTACTAATTACTATGAATGAATTACTCCCAATTACTACTTAAAGGGACAGTTTACAAACTGCAGATCAATACTACGTTGTAACGATCACGCCCTCCTATGGAGGTAACGAGGCTATAACGCAAACAAGAAGGTCGCGGGGGGAGCGGATATCAGCTGTAAGAAAAAAAAGGAAACACTGTCGAAAATGCTTGGTTGCCACCACCACGGCAGTTTAATCACTCCAAAACCTAACTAACTAACTAAATCTCCCACCCGCCAACAAAGACAACCATGAAACACCAAATTAATCCCGAATGTTTACCCCCTGCCCCGAAAGTGTCCCATAAGCTGACCACAGCCTACCACCCCCAAACAAACATGACTGAAAGAGTCAATCGTTCCCTTGTGGGGAACCATAATCAAGACTGGGATGGATGGTTGCCTGAGTTCCGTCTCGCTCTCAACACAGCAGTCCACGAGACAACAGGCACCACCCCCGCCATGTTGGCCCTTGGTAGGAACTTGATGGGACCGCTGGAACGACTGGTACACAAAGCTCCATCACTACACACATACGCATACCACACAATACACACACAGTTGTACAACAAAGTGGATAGACATGTTGGTGCGTCCAAAGCTCGACAAGCCAGGTATTATAATGCACGTCGCAGAGATGTACACTTTGCTGTCGGGGATCTGGTCTGGGTTAGGGCACACCCGCTATCCAAAGCTTCAGCAAAATTCTCTGCCAAACTTGCGCCCAGATGGGTACGCCCTGCTCGGGTAGAGAAAAAATGAGGTCCTGTAAACTATAATGTTCGTTGGATGACAGATATGTAAGTTAAAGGTGGACACTATAAATGTCAACTTCCTGTCAACCAGAAAACTTCAAATTCTGAAGGCCCGTTCAACCGATTAGGGGCTTTTTCAAGAAAATATTCATTTTTGATCGTAGTATTTTAGTAGTAATGGTAAGAGATAAATGCTTACTGTAAATGAGAAAAGTCATCAGTATGACCCAAAGTTTGTGATGGGAGTACATTCACTCATCTAATTTGCATATTATATCATCCCCAGGCTAAGAAATGGTCAAATCCCTGGTTTTGTTGTTTTTTCAAATTGTTTATATTTTTCATCAGTAAATCCTGTTTTGCCTGAGAGCTGCAAATTGACCAATTGCACACAATTCTTCAGAAGGCAGTATCATCCGAAATCAAAGTGTTTGGTCCGAAGAGAATTGTGCAGAAATCCGTTTCAGTGGCGTGCCACATTGACAGTGTTTACAGCAAACACTGTGAGGCTTATTGAAAAAAAAAAAAAAAAAACCCTCCCACTCAGTCCTGAAGGATGATAATAGAGTGTTTGACTGGAGAGGGAGTCACGATTCAATCTTTGTTTGTTTTCCTATCACATTTTCAATATCAGATCATGTATTTTTTTTTATCCGTTTGCCAAACCTGTTTCTTCTGTCATCTGATGTTTGTCTTCCGTTGTTCCTCAAAGGAAGAAAGTGACACCAGCTCATGTCAGCATGGATGACAGAAATGTCTTCTCCCTGCACGTCTCAAGCCAATAACCATATACGGTGTAAAATATGAATACACGCACTTCCACAATAACATATACTCATTGCTATTCATTACCATGTCTGTCCTTTTAAGCTGACAGGAAAAGGGAGGGGAAAAGATGAGGGCAACGGAGAATGATAACTGTGTCCTTGTTGACTTTCTTGGCTTATTCAACCATCACTATTTGTCCTACTTGACTGATCCATCGTTTGGACATCAAGTTGATAAAAAGACTATATGATTGACAAATAAAATAAATGCATGTGTATTTGATAAAGCTTCATTTAATCAGCAATTCATCCTTTTCAGTATGATGGTACAATATCTCTAGAATGTCGCCGATATATGGTCCATTTGGAATATGATATTCCTTCATCCTGTAGAAATATAGACTGATTGATGCAAGGCACAAATGTGAGGCAGAGCAAAAAGGAAGAGTTATTCATCTGTTAAATATTAATAGAGGTATTGATTTTGCTTAATGGTTATTTCAGATGAAGTAGTCTATAATGGTGTTTACGGTGTATATGGCAATAAACAGAAATTAGCTTCTATTATGTAGCTATGCTTCATTCAGATGCGTAAGGTGGATAAACTGCATGTTAATTCAGTATAGGTTACAATATGTTATGTTAAATTGGGAGGTAGATATCTATACCTGGAGCCTCAGGGGTATTGGGTATTTCATTATATAACTTAAGGTTTGTAGGTGTTTATAGAGGACACTGCTGAATTTGAATTTTATTTTATTTTTTTATCATTTTTTATCATCATGTAGTGAAACATCCCAAAAACAGAAGAGTGGGTCGGCTGCGTCTGCTGTTCAGAAGGCAGCGGATATGGCTGGAGGGACCCAGCAGAGGTGGATAAACCTGCTTTTCATTCCGGTTTTCAGTTAATAATGTGAGAAGTGTCACGCCCTGTGTGGGTTACCACGTGACAGTTTGAGTATGAGTTACCTTCTTGGGCTTTGGTTTCCGTTTTGCACGTTCTTATTTTGTATATGACTTCCTGTTTTCCCGTGTCTGCCTTGGTTGCCCTAATCACCCACACCTGTCCCTAATTTCAGTGTGTATTTAGTTCAGGTGTGTGCTTATTCCTCGGTGGGATCATTATAGTTTGTCCGTCTACATCTTGAGTTGTTGTTGAAATAAGCTATACAAATGAATGTTACAAAAATTAGTATCTAATGGCCAAAAGTAGCTCACACAAGAAAAAAAAAACCTTGCTGACCCCTATTATAGCCAGTAGTACATTTAAACATTTACACACGATCTATGTGATCGGTATCGGCGGCATAAAACCCTAATTGGAACATCCCAACCAGAAATGGTTTGGGCCTAAATCAGTACATTATTGGAAGTCTGTGACTGGTTCTGAGCTTTTTTGGAGCTGGTTCTCCATTATGGTTCCACAGTTGGTTAAATCACACTTACATGCAAACTGGAAATGACAATATATGAAAAACACAAAAAATATATAACCCTTATGTTAGCATGTGATTAAACGTGGCTCCCAATTGCGACACGCGATGGGCACTTGAATGCATCAGGACAGCCGTGGAGCTTTGAGATCTTCTTTTTGATGTTCAGCTAACAGCGTCCGGCTATACATATGAATAACCTGGTTATTTCTCATTCATTCATTGCTAGATGCTGTTTGCACCGTGATAACTTATTATTTGTGTGCCTTAAGCATCCAGCTGCCGAGCTGGTCACTAACTGCTGAGCTAAGTTAGCCTCGTCAGCATTGCCACAAATTTGTGATATTGTTTGCATGCTATTTCCATATGTTTAGTGTACTGCGTACTGCTGATAGCTGAGATCTCGTGTTGCTGTGCATTTGTGTTTACGTCTCCGGAAGAGTAGTCGCTGTGTGTGACTGACCAATCCCGTTATCCGTAATGGATACTCATCTACAACGACTATCTGGTTGTAGACGAGTATCCAGCTCATCCCTATTAATAAGCACGTATTCTGTTTTTGACACAGTATCATGCTCTCGTCTCAGAGACATGCCCAAAACCCTAACCTGTTCCTGTAGCATGCGTTCAATTCCTCCACCCCTGCCTCTACTTTGCTCAGTGACACTCATAATTATTTGCTTGCGTGCTTTTCTTTAATGATGTGTTGAGTGTTAATGTGAACAGGTCTAGATGCGTGTAGGTAAAACTGACTCCTCACATATTAATTAGCCTAGGACAAAGATATTATATAACAAGGACATTCCCTCCTCTCATTTCATTATTGCCAAATAAAAATCGAAATAATATTAACCATCTTCTCCTCCCATATATCCACCATGATATAAATGTTCCATTCCTATAATAGTGATGTTAACTTTGTGAAATTGAGCTACAACTCATGTAAACTTTTATCCCTTGTCCTGCAAACTGGAAAGGTTGTTGCAAAGGAGGGAGAGACGGGCTTTTTTGGGGAAGAAGAAGTTTCAATAATGAGACCACTACACTGATTAGTTATCACTGTCCATGGCATAGGAGCAGATCCTTTCACATGTTGAAGGATACCATTTTTATCCTTGATGATTGTCATGACAATTTGGTTTCACTTTGCTTTTCTTTGATGCGATGCAATCACACACACATTATGGAGGTTAAACTTAGAAAGTCAGTTGGAAAGAACAAAAGTCATGTTGTCCTTTCCTCAGTTTGTTTCCTCATTTTTATGCCTACATATATTTCCACAGCACATTTAACTGGTTATCTTTCTCGATTTGATTTTATTAATAATTGATTGCAGTGCATCCTGACATGTTTGTCCATAATCCGGTATAGAAAACAAAGTCCCTTGACTATCGTGTATGAGCACATTTTTGTCAGCCACATCAAAGCAAGCCGACCTTGACTTTCTGTGACGTCATTCATAATAGTCCACTGTGTTATTTTATGGTCTAATTTATAATCCACAATTCATAAACCGACAATCTGTATATTGTCAATGGAAGATTACCTTCATGGCACAATCAATAAAGACACCAAAGATGAGAAATGTAATTATACTGTCCCCCACAAATATGACAACTTGCATTAGATTTACGTATATGCTTCAATAAATGGTGTTTTATATTTTAATGCTGAGCCGAGACGCTCCTATGTGCTTCAGGTCCGGGATAATGTTTCATTTATTCATCATTCCCTATCACCGCCAATTCCAATCTGTCATCATGTTTACATTCAACTGTCTAAGCTAATATTCATAACTGACCGCCAAGTCTATGACACATCTCTTCCACAAATTGGACAGGAAGTGACATCAGGATTTCAGAGTTGAGTCTTAGTTTGTCATACGTTACTGCAGCAACTAGCTTGTGTTTTTAGGTTTTTTTTTCCAGGATTATTGTGTCTGTTGTGTAGAATACTACATATCATTCACAGCGTCTTTGAATGCATCTTCTGAATGCCTTATACATAAACTCCTGATCAAAGACCAGTTGTAAATTGCAAGAAATTGCATGTCAAGAAATTACATCGAGCACTTTTGTTGGACCTGAGAGGAGGTTCTAAGTAGAACTTCAAAATGCAAAAAGAATAAATGGGAGTAAGACCAAAAATGCTTTGAGTAAGAAATGTAACATATTACCATATATAGAAGACATGATAAGGGAGACACTACTTACATGTTAGCATTGGGAAACTTCCTTGTTGTTGTGGCATCACAAATGTAATAGAGGTCAATTGGATAGCATTAAAAAATATTGATGTCAATCATCTATCCTCACTATGACGTTTGCCACTTGATTGACATGCATGGCAGCCGATCTGATAGAATGAGGGAGCGATGTTTGAACCACCAAGTGGCGAGGGTACGCTGTACTTCCATGAGAAGGAGATCCCACACGGTGCAGTGGAGGGAGGTGGCGCCATCACAATGTGGGGCACATCTGACCAAATACCGCTGTAGCATGCATCAGATTACAATTGAGTGCATGTCCAAAAGGAGTAGGAAGAAGCAAAGCTTATTAAATCCTACCCCTCCATCTGGTACTTTTACAATCACTAACTGTTACATTTGTTCACTTTCTGCTTTCCATAATACAGTTTAAGGTTTTTTTGTTTTTTTAATAATGTACCTCATACCAAAGTACAAGGTGATATGAGCATCCAATGACATAATGGGTACCATAGTGCGTGTCAATATAGTGATATATATAGCACATCATGACTGGTTCAAGACTCTTCATCCTTGTATTTAGCAAACATCAACTGCTTGTATTGTTTCTTGAATTGGCTCATCGTTGTGCATTGTTTGAGGTCCTTACTCAATCCATTCCATAGTTTGATTCCACATACTGAAATGCTATGGCTAGCATAACGTAGTCCTAGCATAGAAGTGTTTCAAATGTACTTCTTCCCTGAGATCATATTTCTCCTCTCTTGTAGAGAAGTATTGGATGACATTTTTAGCTAATTGGTTATTTTTAGCCTTATGCATTATTTTAGCTGTTTGAAGATGAACTATATCAGCAAGTTGAAGTATTTGTGATTTTAGAAATAAGGAGTGTTCTCTGTATAGGCGGCATTATGAATTATCCTTACTGACCTTTTTTGCAGTACATTTAGCGAGTGAAGATTGCTTTTATAGTTATTAGCCCATATTTCCACACAATAAGTAAGATATGGTAGAACCAGAGAGCAATAAAGAGTGTGGAGTGATTTCTGATTGAGAACAAATTTTGCTTTGTTCAATATTGAAATATTTCTGGCCACCTTATGTTGTATATTTGTAATATGAGGTTTCCAGCTCATATTTTCATCTATTGTGATCCCCAGAAATTTATTTTCCTTCACCCTTTCAATGTCCACACCGTGTATTTGTATTTGCTGGTGCGTGTCCTTTCTGTTGTTACCAAACAGCAGGATTTTAGTTTTACTAAATTTACTGAATTACCTAATAACCTTAGCTTGGTTATGACACACAAGGTAGCCAAACTGTTATAGCATGCAACAATAAATCCAAAAGGTCGTCTTTAACTGGAGTGTCACTACGAATGTTTATTTGAACCTGGTTGCTAGCCAATTGCAAGCTAAATAACTTGTCTTCTAGCGTATTATATTATTGTTGATCTATCAGTTTCAATAGGTAAATCTAGATTTTTAGATACTGAATATTCTACCAATCTTCAAATAATGGTATGTGGTTTCATGCCAGGGTCCCGTTGGTAATGGTAATTGTTTACAGTCATTTATTTGACCACGCATATGATTTACAATGGAATACATCACGTAATTCAAATTACAGTTTCACATGTCCAAAATGTCAAAAACACAACTTCATTTCACTCAGATTTTTTAGTTGTTATTTAAGACAGAAGTACAGTGAGAATGTTTTACGAAGCAAAGACTTTCATTTTGTTATTTTTCAAACTGTTTGTGGTGTCATTGAACCTTTAACCAGAAAAAAAGACTAAATCATTTCTATTTCCATGGTGAGTCCTTTTCATCTTCCCGAAGTTTCAGTCGGATGAAACCTCACATACAGCAGCATACGTTATGGCCTCTCTAAATGTCAGATGAAAACTACCAATAAACATTTGCCAAGGTCATTTTCAATACTCGGCGCCAATGCAGCCATGAGTTATGGTCCACAGTTGGTCCACATATGTCCTTCTATCTTGTCGCCATTTGAAATATATGTACGGTACACACACAGTTGGAATGGAGCCTTAGAGAGGAGGTCTGTGATGAAAGGAAGAGAATAGTAAGCACGGCCCAAAGATTGCGTTCAAGTATGAGTAATAAGATAATAAACAAAGGCACACTTGAATGAAATGGAGGGACACATGTGGCCACCACATTTGGACCATAATTCATTGCTGTGTTTATGTCGACTTTAAGTGGACTGTGTGGCTAAACTAGTCACTAGGCTAAACTCATAACTATGGTGTTTGTTTTTTTTAAATTATTTTTTAATAACATCATTCCAATTTAATAATGCATTATCTTGCTTTAATATATTGTTAATTTTATGTATTTATATAATTTGTTTTGGTGGCACGGCGGTCGAGTGGTTCGCGCACAGACCTCACAGCTAGGAGACCAGGGTTCAATTCCACCCTCGGCCATCTCTGTGTGGAGTTTGCATGTTCTCCCTGTGCATGCGTGGGTTTTCTCCGGGTACTCCGGTTTCTTCCCACATTCCAAAAACATGCTAGGTTAATTGGCCACTCCAAATTGTCCATAGGTATGAATGTGAGTGTGAATGGTTGTTTGTCTATATGTGCCCTGTGATTGGCTGGCCACCAGTCCAGGGTGTACCTGGACAGCTGGGATAGGCTCCAGCACCCCCCACAACCCTCGTGAGGAAAAAGCGGTAGAAAATGAATGAATGAATAAATCATTTGTTTTTATATCACAAAAACAGGAGCATGTTTAATGATCCGGTAATGTGACACCCCCCGCTAAATACTTGGTATTACCCAACCCGTTTTCTATACTTTGCATTGGTATGGATGGAGACAGTAGAACCGCGGAACCATTAAAAAAGCACTAAAAGGCAGACAGACAACAATTTTTCATTGTTGGTTGATGCCTACAGTTAATTAAAAAAGAACAATTCCAATTGTTAAGTTATGTGATGATTGTGACCACAGTTGGCAAACTCCAATCCACTTTATTTAACACATTTTATAAACAGAGTTTCCAAAGTGCTGCACAGACTAGTAAAATAAAAAGCAAAAATAAAATAAATAAAGGTACAAATTGAATTTAATCCAAAACTAAAAGTTCAAATAAGAAATAAAATAGTAAAATAGATATTAAAATATTAAAAACAAAAAGCAAAGCAATAAAAGTATTAAAAAATAAAATCAATGAAAATGAAAAGTAAAAATAAAATAAATAAAGGTACAAATTGATTTTAATCCAAAACTAAAACATCAAATAAGAAATAAAATAGTAAAATAGATATTAAAATATTAAAAACAAAAAGCAAAGCAATAAGTCTAAAAAATAAAACCAATTAAAATAAAAAGTAAAAATAAAATAAATAAAGGTACAAATTGAATTTAATCCAAAACTAAAAGATCAAATAAGAAATAAAATAGTAAAATAGATATTAAAATATTAAAAACAAAACAATAAAAGTATAAAAAAATAAAACCAATTAAAATAAAAAGTAAAAATAAAATAAATTAAGGTACAAATTGAATTTAATCCAAAACTAAAAGATCAAATAAGAAATAAAATAGTAAAATAGACATTAAAATATTAAAAACAAAAAGCAAAGCAATAAAAGTATAACAAAAATAAAACCAATTAAAATAAAAAGAAAGAACTAAAAGACACAGGACCATACAACTCACTCCGAGTTAAAAGCCAGAGAATAAAAGTGGGTTTTAAGACGAGACTTAAAGCTTTCGATGTTGGGGGCCTTTTTTACTTGGGAGGGGAGAGAATTCCATAGCTTGGGGCCAACCACAGAAAAGGCTCGGTCTCCCCTGGTCTTATGTAAGTCTTGTTCTTGGGCACCACAAGTTGGAGCTGGCCCTCAGAGAGTAAATTTGGATGAGGTGTATTTGGGGGCCAGCCCATTCAACGCCTTAAAAACAAGCAATAAAATCTTAAAATCAGTCCTAAAGCGAAGAGGCAACCAATGTAGGGAGGCCAGAATTGGCCAGAAGCTCGTAGTTCGATTGCAAGGGGGATCAGGGATGTAGTGTATAGGACCAATATCAGTTTTGCCGACTTTGCTCCAATACACAGTATTGGCTAGTGGCGTTACGAGTTACTACATTTCTCGGTTGAGTCATCGTGTGGTTTTCCACATCAAGTATTTTGTCGGTAGTGAAGGTAGTGTAGCCTACACGGTGGCTACATTTCTCCAGGCATTTCTACATTTTAAATGCAGCGGAATTTTTGCGGCAGTCGGGGCGGTAACCATGGTGATGACAGACGCTTCTTCAAGTGACATTACGTACCAGTCCTGCTGCAGCAGAAAGGGAGAGATCTGAATCTTGACAAGCTTTTGGAGATACCTGAATGTATTTACTTTGACGTCACTTGACATTTTTCATGAGGCTGCTACCGCAGTGTAGTAAGTAGTCGTCTAATATGTTGTAACAAACATTAATATGTGGTTTACAGATTATTTTCCTGGTGTTGCTCATTTGAACTGGAATACCGACTAATATGTGAAATTTAATTTAAAATTTGCCATGTTCTGATGTTCATAATAGAGTTGCAAGCTGCTGTATTGAGTGGTGAATTGACTTATGAACTGTGTATAATATATTTGTTATGTGGAGTTTATTGGTGTCAGTACAGTGATGCAATTGATTTTTTTTAATAGATGACACAAACAAAATCAATTGTCAAGCTGTGAGCTAGTGCTTAAACAATAGGAATTAACTACTTTTTATTTATTGACTTAATGTTTGTTCATCGTTGTCATAAATAGTTAAGTACAGAGCTGCAAGAATGCCAAGTCAATCATAGTAAAAGTATCAGTTCTGGTACAGGCACGCCAAATTACTATTACTCCTTTAAAAAAAAAGTTAATCATTGAATAAATAAATAAACAGGCAAAATTGTAACCCCCCCCCCGTAGACCCAAAGTTCCACCCTTGATGTAGACCCATGGGTTCCTAATTCCAGTACTTCTTGTTGAGCAGGCTCTTGCAAGATGGTAATGATGACAAATATTGAACGGCCATCATTCTTTGTGGGTTGTATTCTCCGTTTTTCTTGTTGTCATGGTGATGCGAGCTTTAATGTTTTTCCAGATCGTTAACTCATCGACTGCCAGCCTGAGCTCCACATACTGCCAGAGTTTTGGGGCATTTTTGCTGAACTTTCAAGACCCACATAATATTGTGTTTTAGGACTACAGAAACATTGAAACTGTGTAAAACAACTTTAGACTTTTTTATCAAAAAAAAAAAGTTTGTTTCTGGACTTTTTAGGTCTTTATAAATCGGCAGTGGAACGTGTGTGCATGTAAACTATAAATGTGTGTGTGTAGGTGCATAAGTGTATGGACTGGTACGTGTGCAAACTGTTTATAAACTGTTTAAAACAGATGAGTGTGTACATGCGTGTACTTGTTTATATACTCGACTGCTTCAGTTTGGTATGCTAAGCAGTGTAGCATTCTCCTGCATGCATAAGGATACTTCTTTGTCGCTCTATTCTGTGTGGTGATCCTGCATTTCGCATCTAGTCATGGCTTCTTGCTGGTGGGCTTGATGTACATACAGATCCGATGTAGCACCAAACGGTACAACAAAGCTAACAGCTAGCTTGTTTTTGTTTTTTTTTTATTGCAAACTTCAATTGCGCTAGCTAGTTAGTATTGTCAATTGTCACCTGTGTCTTCCCTTACCTTTCGCAATGGCGACAGATCCACAGCCAGACAAACTCTGTGCTACTGTAAACTTCCTGTATTTTTGTCTCTTTTGTCTTTTATGCTGGATTTTCTCATGTACATTGCACAATTCACAGACTTTGGTCTTCTTCATATCCAAGCCTGCTGCTAAATGGAGAAAAATAGAATCGTTGCCCCCTACTGGACAGAAATATATTGCTTATAAGTCTGACATTCACATATAAGTTGTATAAGACTTTGATCTGTCGCGAAAAAAAGCAAAAGACAAAAGTCTTCGGCAGTCAACATTACTTATTATGTCATTGACAACAACAACCACTCCCATTTATCTTGATGTTTCAGCAGTGCGGTTTTCTCTGTTGGTGAGCTTAACAACGATGAGTATGGTGTTGTTTCCTCCATATCATCTGACCTGGGTATTATTCAGAGCCCCATGAGGATCACATGGTTCATTCAGACATTCTCATCTATTTTCTATGCCGCTTACCCTCATTAGACACAATGATTTTTCCTTTGCTTCCTTCTGTTCCTCAATAGTGACGTTCAAGGCAGGATTACCATCCAGTACTACCATGAGGTACCATGTGGTAACTTGATGCCATTGCCAAATCTGACCAAATGGAACGGAGTCAGTATGTTCTATCACAAGATAGCGATATCAAAGACACCCCTTCCGAGGAGTATGGAACAGTATAGGGAGGATTCTGAGCTGGAATAGGGCAGACATTTCCCAGAGGAAAATTCCTGAAGTGTAGTCAGGAAAACACCAAAATAGTTCAAGACTCAAGTAGAGACAGCTAATGTTCATCATTTACAGTTAATTATTAATTATAATAAAAAAAAACCTACAATAAGATGTAGGATGTATCTATAATAAGGTGGCCAAATGTCCTGTTTTCCCAGGACATGTCCAATTTTGACGTCCTATTCTGGCCTGTGTTTTGTTTACCTAAAGTGATTAAAAAAAATGTCCTGTTTTGATTGTCCATTGGCACATTAATTTGAGTGTTTCCAAAACGACAAAGGAAAAACAAAACATGTGCACAGAGTCAATCCTCTCTGATGTTTACCGAGTTCAAGTCTCGTAAAATCGGGGTTGTGCACAGCGGCGGGTCAAATTCCGAAGTTTTTGCGATTTTAGAGGGCACATTTGTTTTGAATTATTACATTACAAAACTGAATAAGCATTTGACCTCAGTGTCCTGTGTCGTTCTGTCCTTGCTCTGGCTGTTTTTTTAAATGTTCTTGCTTTGGAATTTGTGTCTTTGATTATAGTTGGTATTTTCTAATATATCCATTTTCTGGCCATACAGGAGGCAGACTATTGAAATTGCAAGTCGTCTTTAAGTAAACGCTAAAGTAAATTATTTCATTGGCTGGTTTTTGGTAATACAAATATGGTCACCCTAGCCTATAAAAATGTCTACTTTGTAACACATGGCTCACACCCCTGCCCCAAACCCGCTTGTTAGCTTGATGTTGACATTATCCCCAGATTTGGGATCAACAATTAGAATAAGAGTGACTGCGGAAATTGTAAGATAACATTCAGCTCCAGAACTCTCCAAGTCTCGCTTCAATATGCCTCAGACTCTTGTCCCTCACTGCTTTTCAATTCCAACATCTCTGCCTCATGCTTTTAAATACTGAAACACAATCCATACGTAGTATTCTAGTAGTAGTCACAGCGACCGCCTCTCCCTACATGGCGGCAGCCACAGAGCTCTGATTGCCGTCATTGCATGTTTGCATGAATCACCAATTCACATAGATCAATCAATAATCTATCAATAAAAAATAATCATGTCTAACTGATCACTTACTACACACATACACAGTATAATACACATATCCCAGCTGTCTTCGGGCGAGAGGCGGGGTCCACCCTGGACTGATGGCCAGCCAATCACAGGGCACATATAGGCAAACAACCATTCACACTCACATTCATACCTATGGACAATTTGGAGTGGCCAATTAACCTAGCATGTTTTTGGAATGTGGGAGGAAACCGGAGTACCCGGAGAAAACCCACGCATGCACGGGGAGAACATGCACCATCTCCACACAGAGATGGCCGAGGATGGAATTGAACCCTGGTCTCCTAGCTGTGAGGTCTACGTGCTAACCACTCGACCAGTATACCAGTAAATGTCAATTTCAGACTTAAAATAATGTACTGATGTAAACCTCAATTTTCCCGATTAGGCCACACCCGCTTCCTGTTTATGCCCCACCCACTCAGGGTACAGATGCAGATACAGATAGTGGTGTACTCGCTCGCCTCTGGTCTGGTGAAGTGTGTGTTGCAAAGATGGGCGCTCATGTACATAAGTAACCATGAACTGACATTAGCTAACAACTCAGCCATTTCACAGCAATCCATGGAAACGAGTGGTTCCAATTATTGTAAACTTAGGGTCAGGCTAAGACACGGATAAAGGTATTAGGAGCAAAGAAAGAATATGTGAAACCATAGGAAGTCTGCTTCTCTGATTTTCTTAGTGCTGGTTAACGCTGAGCAAAATACTTACTGACATGTACTTTTACTTATACAGACGTATACTTAATAAAATGAACGTCAAGTGTACTGCTTTTTGCTTAGAGAAGGTATCTGCTGTTCTGTGTAAAACTCTAGAACAGCAAGAGTGTATTTTGTAAAGAATTGCAGCTGCTGCAGTCCAGGAGACGTTTCGTATGGAGGACACAATACTGAAAGTCACAGATGGTCATGGTGTAGAAGGGATGAGAATGTGAACTTGCAGGACTTAAAAATAAAGTCAATTTTGTCATTGATACCCATAAAGGTAATGGGCATGTAATCCCTGCTATGATTGCATAGAAATATTATGGGATTCATTCATTCATTTTCTACCGCTTGTCCTCACGAGGGTCGCTCGGGTGCTCACACTCACATTCATACCTATGGACAATTTGGAGTCGCCATTGACCTAGCATGTTTTTGGAATGTGGGAGGAAACCGGAGTACCCGGAGAAAACCCACGCATGCACGGGGAGAACATGCAAGTTCCACACAGAGATGGTCGAGGGTGGCATTGAACTCGGGTCTCCAAGCTGTAAAGTGAGTCCACTCTTGTTTGTCTACTTTATATTATCATCTCTATTATCATATTATCATTGCAGGGACATAACAAATGGCCACTAATATAGCAAGCTAGCGAGCTAACTAGTTAGCCTGTCTAATTTAGTTAAGTGTGTTCTCAAACAGAGTAGGAAGAAAGACAAAGAAGCCAACCACTTACCACTTCCACACATAATGAGAGGAGAACTTTTTTTCCAGTCAATCTCAGCCATGACATGTGTGCCAATGAACCTAGCAAACAATCGGGATAACCAGATCAAAACAGCGACGCACAGCCAATGTCAGGATGCAATCATGGTAGTTTTGTGATATCTTAGCCTTTATAGTAAGCATCATTCTTGTTTTTGTGATCTTCACATCTGTCTCCTCCGCAACAAGGGGGTGAAGCAGCATCTTCACATCTCCAAATGTCATATGGATGTGAGTCACAATATTATGTTGTATCAGAAAATTGTATTATCTGATTTATTTCAGTGGTTAACCTCATGCTCCACAGTGTTGCACTAAACCAGTACTTCTTAGTTATTTTCTGTCATGCCCCCCCGAAGGGAAATTATTTTTTTTTGTGTTTCCCCGATTTGAAATACAAGAGAAACTCATAGTATTTATTTATTTAAACAGAAACCAGGAATTCAAGAGTCAAATAGCATTTTGAGTACTATAAATGTGTACATGTTGGTAAGTCTGCATTGAAGTTCCCTGTTTTCCCCACAGAGGGCCCAGCCCCACTATTTAAGAAGCACTGCACTAAACACACATTGCTATGTTTTATTGCCCTGATGACTAAGTCTAATGTATTGTGTATGTTATTGACTCTTTTATCCAACTTAAATTGCACCTTGACCTTGAACGTGGTCTAAAAATAATAATAGTAATGCATTTTAATTGTATACCATTTTTAAGGTACTCAAACATGCTTTACCGTAACATAAAAAACAATATAAAGCAAAATAAACCCAAATGGAGCAGAAAAGTACATTAAAATACAGAATATATAATTGAAGAGGTGGGGGTTACTTTATTACGTGCGTAAATTATGCGTAAATTATATATAATTTATGAATTATTACCAACTTGTGGTGTATGATTAGTTTTCTGCAAAAAAAAAAACACCCATTTTCAGAGAAAACTATTTTACTATCTTACTATTATAGTTTATTATAATATTTTTTTGGACCAAAAATGTGCAAATGACTGGCTGTGAATGCTGTGTCGTGAGTATGCAGACATCCCAGTAGTATTAATATAGTAGAATCCAGTTAATAGTAATAAACACAAACATCCACATAAGTTGTTTTTTTGTGTGTGAATTTGAAGATGATGTTGACATGTGGAATGCCAGGCACAACAAATGAATTATGAGGGACAAATCATGAGGTCATGCGTTAGTGTCATTAAAATATCTCATAAAAATGACTGTATGCTTTCCAAGTCCTTGGTGGTTTGTCATAAAAATGTGTGAAAATGAGCATGAAATGCAATGCAGTAAACTTTTCCATTTGAAATCATAGCCTCTTCCCACTCGACTGGCACTCTCTCATTAGTCACAAAGACGAAATCTTCTTGAAGTGCTCTGCAGCTTAAGTTTATCACTCTCTTGTTATTCAGTCCTTCAGTCCTCACATACCCTCCACCACTTTGGGGTTAAGGCTCGAGGCTGTAATGAGGCTTGATGGAATTACAGTAACAATATAGATCTGTGGCTGCCTGAAATGCTGAACAGATCCCCTGCCTGGATGCCAGCTTTTCTCAGGTTTCAGTCACTGTTTTTCTTTGTGGGGAGCAGACGAAGGTGAAAGACCACACATAAAATATCAGACTACAGTAACCAAAAAATCTATTATTCAGGTGATGGCATATTTCAGGTACTAGTATAGCTTTAAAATAACATTTGGTGCATGTAATTAGTTTTTCCCCCCGTTCTTGTTCTTTTCACTACCTTATTTTCCTACTCAGTGGTTCCTGAAACATGCTCAGCAGCCACAGCATTATGACCATTTGCAATCTCTATCCTATCAAGTACAATTGTATTATTAACTGGGATTGTAGTAATGTAGAAATGCACCACTGCAAAGCAATAAATGATGTAATGTACAGCTCAGAATTAAAGTTTCAGTCTGTATTCATTGTCACAAACAAAGGTGGCCTTTTTTAAAAAAGTGAACAAGGAGCTGTATTTCAACAGTTGCATGAACATGGATAGCAGAAAAACAGGAGAACAAGGTCGGCCATTACATCGACTGCAGTCAAAGGTACTCTAGGTTGGTTGCATGCTATTTAAAGAAAATTGTCCTCAGCCTGTCATCCATCCTGAAAAGGCTCCTGTCACTTGGTTGACAGGGCAGCCAGTGTGATGTCTTATTTTTTTCAACACATGTGGTCACCGCACAAATGCATACAATTGTTAATTCTTGTGAAATGTACTATAGTGGATATGTGACCATAATGTATATGTATATGTATATGTATATTACCTTAGTTTCACATATTACATCCTATTTGCTAAGTAGCTTTTTACCAAGTTCAAAAGAATGCCCTCTGATACCATAACGATCAAGTTAATTAAAAATTTAAATTAATTAGAATATTGTGACCAGGGTTCAATTCCACCCTCGACCATCTCTGGAGTTTGCATGTTCTCCCTTGTGCATGCGTGGGTTTTTTCCGGGTACTCCGGTTTCCTCCCACATTCCAAAAACATGCTAGGTTAATTGGTGACTCCAAATTGTCCATAGGTATGAATGTGAGTGTGAATGGTTGTTTGTCTATATGTGCCCTGTGATTGGCTGGCGACCAGTCCAGGGTGTACCCCGCCTCTCGCTCGAAGACAGCTGGGATAGGCTCCAGCACCCCCTGCGACCCTCATGAGGAAAAGCGGTAGAAAATGAATGAATGAATAAAATATTGTGATTAATTAATTCACTGCGATAGACGTCTTTTCAAAAAGTAACAGACTTCTATCGACATCTTCTGATTTTTTTTCGTGTGAGCTACAGATCAAAGTCTGATGCATGTGAATTTCAGACTCGAAGGCAATCTACTTCTGTTCCAGCAGGGGGCAACAGTTCAGTATATATATATATATATATATATATATATATATATATATATATATATATATATATATATATATATATATACTAAATACAATACTTATAATAAAAATGAAATCCTTGAGTGTTATTGGGGGTTATAAGAAGATATATTTTTTTAAGTTTGAGTTTTAGGCTGCAAATTAAGATCAAAGAAGTTACCATATACGTTTTGTCGCCCATTAAGGGCGTGGAAGATGGACAGGTCAAACCACACAAGGTCACTTGGGGTGTGGCTACGGTGTCCCCGTACAGGCCTGGGTGACAGCAAGAGAGGTACTTTAGTTACCTTGAGACCCTGATCTCCTTTGGGGGCAAGACATTGCTGAGCTGGGGTGCAGGCAAACCTGAACATCTGGATCCTGAAGTTCTTTGGTGACAAGCCAGTCATAGCAGAGCCTAGCAGTCCTGCTGGTAGCTGACCCAGGCATTTGCAAGGCGGACATCAACTGCATATGCAAAGAGCCGCATGTACCACCGCTTGGATTTCATGGGGCTACGGTAGAGATGGACTAGCATGTCCTTCTTATCAATGGCTCCTATGTTGGAATTGTAGCTTCCTCCTTCTTCTTGGTTTCACTGCAGTACCGTTGGACTGAGGACATGGGCTACACAACCCATGTCTGTTGAAAGCAGCGTGCCAGTCTTGTCCTTCCACCTTAGGGCCAGGATCCCATTGTCATTGGTGATGTAACTGCAGGTACCCTGTGGAACAGCCCTTTTCTCCATGTTCTTGATGGACCTGAGTGGAGGCTTCCCTACTTTGGTGTCCCTGTGTACGTTATGTTCCTCTCCTTGAGGTGCTGCACCAACTCCAGGCTGATGAAGAGGCTGTCCGAAAAGATGGCTGTGGTAGTGGAGGCAAACATAGTGCTGGACAGTACGGAGACTATCTGGCTGGTAGCACCTATCCTATTGTTCAGGTGTGAGAGGGACACCATGAGTCTCCAGCGTAGTCTTCACCATGTCATGAATGAAGCCATCCTGGCAAACAGTTTGAATCCCCATTTGTCCGGTTTGTTCTTGATGTACTGCCTCAGGTTACCAGCTGTCTTACCTTTGTAGGCAACCATGATTATAGTGTGTTATTAGTGAAAAAGTATGGCTTACTGAACGTATCGGGTGTATGTCTATAAATGGACATATGCATTTTGCCGCAGTTTTACGTAAACAAGGGTGCATGATCAAATATAGTTTATTTAGCATTTTTGGTAATGGTAATGGTTTTATTTCATTTGAACATGCATCAGATTACAATTGAATGCATCACATAATCAGTTCACAGTTCCACATGTCCAAAAGGAGTAGGAAGAAGCAAAGCTTATTAAATCCTACCCCTCCATCTGGTACTTTTACAATCAGTAACTGTTACATTTGTTCACTTCCTGCTTTCCAAAACACAGTTTAAGGTTTTTTTTATATATTTTTTAATAATGTACCTCGTACCGAAGTACAAGGTGATATGAGCATCCAATGACATAATGGGTACCATAGTGCATGTCAATATAGTGATATATATAGCACATCATGACTGGTTCAAGACTCTTCATCCTTGTATTTAGCAAACATCAACTGCTTGTATTGTTTCTTGAATTGGCTCATCGTTGTGCATTGTTTGATTTCCTTACTCAATCCATTCCATAGTTTGATTCCACATACTGAAATGCTATGGCTAGCATAACGTAGTCCTAGCATAGAAGTGTTTCAAATGTACTTCTTCCCTGAGATCATATTTCTCCTCTCTTGTAGAGAAGTATTGGATGACATTTTTAGCTAATTGGTTATTTTTAGCCTTATGCATTATTTTAGCTGTTTGAAGATGAACTATATCAGCAAGTTGAAGTATTTGTGATTTTAGAAATAAGGAGTTAGTATGTTCTCTGTAGGCGGCATTATGAATTATCCTTACTGACCTTTTTTGCAGTACATTTAGCAAGTGAAGATTGCTTTTATAGTTATTAGCCCATATTTCCACACAATAAGTAAGATATGGTAGAACCAGAGAGCAATAAAGAGTGTGGAGTGATTTCTGATTGAGAACAAATTTTGCTTTGTTCAATACTGAAATATTTCTGGCCACTTTATGTTGTATATTTGTATATTTGATCACAGCCCATCACTTCCTGTGACATAGTCTGATCTTGGCTGATTGGCTGGAGAAAGTCACGTGACTCTGTTGCCAGACATGGGGAAACCCTGTTTTTAAAGCATGTGCAAGTTACCATATATGGTTTCTTATGTATATATGTCGCAGTTAAAGCGGTTCCCAGGCCGCTTAAGAAACTGCAGGCGAATGCTGGCGCCCATATCGAATTTTAAATAAAGCTCAATGCAATACACCTTTCATGTTCGTTTCTTGTAAGAATTATAGTTCAGAAATAAATTACAAGTCCTTAAAATAAATAAAATATTGTTATGATACTAGGCTGCACGACGTACATAATAACACACATAATAACGGAGAAACAGACAAAATAAAAGTCAAAAAAGAACAGAACATTTTCTGTCACTTCTGCTGCAGTATATCTCACAGATTAATTTGCTGTGCATAAGTCTGCATATTTGTGGTATCTAGCACTAGGAGCTTCGCTGATCACGTTAGCGGTGACCTGACATCTGTCTCTCACGTCACCTCAGACATGAGAACGATACGGTTGATCCTTTATTCCACTTTGCTCAAACACACCAGAGAGCAACATGATCTCCTGCTGCAGCACTGGAGATGAAATATTAGAGTTCATGATTACAAGTTTGCAAACAAACAGAAATGCAGGAGGGGGAAGTCAGCCAGTAAAAGCTTTATTGAATCTATAAACACTCTGGGCTGCATGACAGAGGAAATCACAGGAACATTTCCTCAGGCACAAGCAGGGCACCAACCATTTGTGCCAAAACACAGATTGGCCCTCAGCACATGTATGTCATAAATTCCTGTCCACAACTTTGACACGGGCTTTCCCCTTTGCTTAAATATCACACTTCCTGAGGAGGCATTCAAATGCTCATCCAAGTAGCCTCTTCACATCTCAGTTGTAGGATTTTTGGATGGAGAACAGCAAGTCCTAAATCACTGGGAAGAAGGAGCCAATCATCTTCACTGGAGTCTGTTGTTCTTCAAAGGCCGCTGTCCATTTTTAGCTCCGTGTTGTTTTTGGATTTCATGATGTCATTCTGGTGTAGGCTTTCAGGCTGCTCCTTTCAATCCATGGTTCCATTTTTAAAACCTGTCATTAGCCAAGAGGGGAAGTAGTGGTCTTCCTCTCTCTTCTCTTCTCCCTCACATATATACATTCATTTATGTTCTGCTGCTTGCCGTGAGACAATACTTCCGAAAGTTCAACTGTGTGTCTACAAGAAAAGGGGAGGACAAATACAAGAAAGATGGATTTTGAACAGAAAAGTCAAAAAGAAAACTTTTGGAACAGCTGGGCATGTGGAAATATGATATGATAAGATCATTATGTGAGGGGGAAAAGAGAGGAAATGACAACATCAGATGTTTTTCTTGCATTAAAACATCCCTTAGAATCACTTCTCTTGATAATTATATACAGTATACCTCGGATATATCGGATTCAATTGTTCCCACTGGTTTTGTCCGATATAAGCGAAATCCATTATATGCGTATACCGGAAAATGTCCGTTTTACGCATATATCGGATTTATATCCGGTATATGCGTAAATCGGATTTTATCCGTTATAAAAAGGCACTTCCTTGACTATGTTTCCAATGTACCTGGACGCGCAGGCAACGCTGCAAACGCTGCAAATGACGTCGTATAGCGGCCTGTCACGATTCGGCGAATCGGAGCGCCACGATGCGGCCATCCGATATATGCGAGGGAAATTTAATGGAAATGCATTGGAACGGGACTGGAGATTTTGTCCGAAATAGGCGAAATCCGTTATAAAAAATCCGATATATGCAATGAATTTTTATTGGAAATGCATTACAGAAAAATTGGTTCTTTTTTATCTGTCTGTTGTGAGCGAATTTCCGATATATCCGAGTCCGATAAATCCGAGGTTTACTGTACATTATAATGATTTTTTTATTAAATGAGGAAAAACCTAAAATATAGTACACGGTTTAAATTAAAATATTAATTGAAATGTTTCCAAACATTGCACGGTGGACGAGTGGTTAGAACACAGGCCAAACAGCTAGGAGACCCGATGTGTTTTCTCCGGGTACTCCGGTTTCCTCCCACATTCCAAAAACATGCTAGGTTAATTGGCGACTCCAAATTGTCCATAGGTATGAATGTGAGTGTGAATGGTTGTTTGTCTATATGTGCCCTGTGATTGGCTGGCCACCAGTCCAGGGTGTACCCCGCCTCTCACCCGAAGACAGCTGGGATAGGCTCCAGCACCCCCGCCACCCTCGTGAGGATGAGTAGAAAATGAATGAATGAATGTTGCCAAATAAAAGTCCGAATTTCAAACCACGTTTTTCCATAAAAGCACAAAACCAGTGGCAGGCAAGGTCTTCTCTGTTGGCAATTGTCACTTCTATTATTGCTTCCATAAAATACTATTAGTTTATTTCCAACAGTCTGTTATCTTCATTTCATATGTGTCTCTTGGCTGCATTCTTCCAGACAGATTTCGGCTTCTGTGGTGCCGAAAAGTGGTGGCGGCCTGATGTCGCCTCACGGGGCCAGCTAGCTGCCGTATAGTAATATCAGTTATCTTGGCATAACATCGGTAGTAGAAATGTGGTCATTACATGTTTTTGGCGGTTTTTGGTGGAGCTTACATATGTGCATTATCTTAAGTCAGAAATTGACATAGATTGATTAGAAGTTGCTATATTTATTATTATCCGGCTACATGTGTACTTTGTATGTGTGTAAGTGATCTGTCTGGGGTTGTTGATTCATGCAGACGTGCGATGATGTCAGCCTTGTATTTGTTTCTAAAGACACAGCATTCAGTACTTGAAGTAAAGTTTTCCTTGTGTCTTCATCTCCCCAGCCAAATTACACGAGAGCAGACTCGAAAAAAAGCTGTACCTAATATTGTGGCCAGTCCATGCGGCAGTCAATCGCCTGCATACATGCCCACATACTTGTGCGGAGTTCCCCAGGGGTCAATACCGGGGCCAAAACTGTTAAACTTGTATAATGATATCTCCAAAGTTACTGGTATTATTTGCGGATGATACCACTGCTTTTTGTTCTGGAGGGAGTACAGACGAAATCATTAGAAAGGTCAGAGAAGAAATGGTCACACTAAAAAGATGGTTTGATGATAATAGATTGTCCTTGAACCTAAGTAAAACTAAAATCATGCTGTTTGGTAACAGCAGAAAGGACACGCACCAGCAAATACAAATAGACGGTGTGGACATTGAAAGGGTGAAGGAAAATACATTTCTGGGGATCACAATAGATGAAAATATGAGCTGGAAACCTCATATTACAAATATACAACATAAGGTGGCCAGAAATATTTCAATATTGAACAAAGCAAAATTTGTTCTCAATCAGAAATCACTCCACACTCTTGCTCTCTTGCTCTCACTATTGCTCTCTGGTTCTACCATATCTTACTTATTGTGTGGAAATATGGGCTAATAACTATAAAAGCAATCTTCACTCGCTAAATGTACTGCAAAAAAGGTCAGTAAGGATAATTCATAATGCCGCCTACAGAGAACATACTAACTCCTTATTTCTAAAATCACAAATACTTCAACTTGCTGATATAGTTCATCTTCAAACAGCTAAAATAATGCATAAGGCTAAAAACAACCAATTAGCTAAAAATGTCATCCAATACTTCTCTACAAGAGAGGAGAAATATGATCTCAGGGAAGAAGTACATTTGAAACACTTCTATGCTAGGACTACGTTATGCTAGCCATAGCATTTCAGTATGTGGAATCAAACTATGGAATGGATTGAGTAAGGACCTCAAACAATGCACAACGATGAGCCAATTCAAGAAACAATACAAGCAGTTGATGTTTGCTAAATACAAGGATGAAGAGTCTTGAACCAGTCATGATGTGCTATATATATCACTATATTGACACTTACTATGGTACCCATTATGGCATTGGATGCTCATATCACCTCCTACTTCGGTACATGAAAAAAGAAAAACAAAAAAAACTTCAACTATATTAGGAAAGCAGGAAGTGAACAAATGTAACAGTTACTGCACTCAATTGTAATCTGATGCATGTTCAAATGAAATAAAACCATTACCAATACCATTGCCATTACCATTACGTACGTAACCAGACAAATTTACTAAGTAACTTTTGATACAAACCCAAATAGAGGCGAGCTGAAGAAAACCAACATGAGCCCTTTTTCACTTGCCAATTGCACCGTGTACACGAAGGAGGGACGACTGAGCTGAGCTTGGGGGAGGGCAGGCCTACAGCATTTTTGGGCACGCCTATATAAGAAATACTCTCTGAAACCCCACCCACCGACAGTCCCACACCCAACTCATTGGCCCCACAGCAGAGAGCTGAGATGGACCCCAGAAAAACAGGCAAAGAGGGCCAAAGACCAAGCCACCCTCCATTGAGGTCACCAAACACCATGCTCAGTAGGCCCTCAGACCCGGGACAGTTTGCAGTCAGGGACACAGAAATTTTAAAACCTTTTAAAATTGTATTAACAGCAATATATTTGCTTCGAGCCTTGAACCATCATTCCATCAAGGACTATGAGAAAAGAGCCCAGAATTAGTACACAGAGTCAGTATAGCATTTGGCATGTCACCCCAAAGTTCAAGTTAGGTTTGTGTAGAGGTGAGAGGTTTTCTACAGGAAGTATGAGACTGACTCTAACACAGGGGTCTCAAACTCAATTTACTTGGGGGCCACTGGAGCTCGGGTCTGGGTGAGACTGGGCCGCATCAGGTTTTCAAAAAAAAAACGCATTTATTAAAAACAAAAAATTTTTAAAAACTTCACTTTGGTTCCAATTTTCTACAATAAAAGCTCTGATAAAACATTCCACTGTTCTCAAATATCTTAATTTTTATTTTTCTACACAAAATAAGATAAAAAAATAAATAAACAAATCAAGAATAAAGAAAATCAATCAATCAGTAATAAATAAATAAATAAAATAATAATAATAAAACGGGGCGGCACGGCGGTCTGGTGGTTAGTGCACAGACCTCACAGCTAGGAGACCAGGGTTCGGTCCCCGCCCTCGGCCATCTCTGTGTGGAGTTTGCATGTTCTCCCCGTGCATGCGTGGGTTTTCTCCGGGTACTCCGGTTTCCTCCCACATTCCAAAAACATGCTAGGTTGATTGGCCACTCCAAATTGTCCATAGGTATGAATGCGAGTGTGAATGGTTGTTTGTCTATATGTGCCCTGTGATTGGCTGGCGACCAGTCCAGGGTGTACCCCGCCTCTCGCCCGAAGACAGCTGGGATAGGCTCCAGCACCCCCCGCGACCCTCGTGAGGAAAAAGCGGTAGAAAATGAATGAATGAATGAATGAATAATAAAACGGCAAATAATAAAAACTTAAGAAACCACATATAGTTGGTGAGTAGACAAATTATTTTTTTCAGATTAAAATGGACAAAGCATTATTAGAGCCCTGTAGACATGACAAAACACGACTATAGTCACATTTATACTCTTTTTATTTACAACATATTGCGCAACTGCAGGGTCTTGAGACACATGCTAACTCACAAACTAGAGAGCTAGCGACCTAAACAGTAGCCCTCAAGTTATTTCCTTTAAACTTAAATAGCCAAAAACTTACCACTTCCACACAGATAGGGAGGATAACTATTAACAGTTATTTAACCTTTAACATGAACATTAATCAAACGTAATAATTTTTTCTGGGTACATGATACCATACAGCATCCATATCAAACTTGCGCGGGCCACACTAACATTAAACTTTCATATCAAGGCGGGGGCCTCAAACTAGTGTCCTGCGGACCACATTTGGCCCGCGGGCCGCATGTTTGAGACCCCTGCTCTAATCCAATATACTGGCCTATAAGACTGAATCTAAAAGTGTAGTAACATTAATAACATCTAACAATACTAACTTTTTCGTGCAGCAGCTGACTGGGCAGCAAAGGGTCAATCACCAGTGGAGGTGTGAGCAATGACAGGCGGATCAAGGTGACACAGGTGACAGGGGGTATATAACCACAGGAGGAAATCCAGTCTGTTTACCCAAGTGATACTTAACAGCTCCCTTACACTCAGTTTTTCCCCTTTGCATCCTTTCAGTAGGCCTTTTTTCACCTCCTGAAACTGGGCTTGGGACGTAAGGACAACATTGACTTTGGCTCATGGGCAGCAGCTGGGAAAGGACCGGCTTTTCCAAGATGTCTCCTCCCTCCCATATGTTCCAATCAACTCCATGTCACACTTGACATCCACAAGAACTAGACAGGTCTGCTTGCATCTACAGACGTTTTCATGACAAAACCAATTGGATCAATATTGGTACAGACCCATATTCAAGCCTGCATGACCGTATTGGAAGCATCATGGTGTCAAATGATGATGAAAGGTCAAATGATTCCATATCACAATTCAGGCTGCATCCGATTTAAAAAAATAAATAAATAAGTCCACGTATTTTTTTCAGAAATAGAAAATTTGAACTGACAGAGCAAGTAACACCACAAACACCAGGTTGCCCCTTGAACATTCATTCATTTTCTACCGCTTATCTTCACGAGAGTCGCGGGGGTGCTGGAGCCTATCCCAGCTGTCTTCGGGCGAGAGGCGTGGTACACCCTGGACTGGTGGCCAGCCAATCACAGGGCACATATAGACAAACAACCATTCACACTCACATTCATACCTATGGACAATTTGGAGTCGCCAATTAACCTAGCATGTTTTTGGAATGTGGGAGGAAACCGGAGTCCCTTCAGAAAACCCACGCATGCACGGGGAGAACATGCAAACTCCACACAGAGATGGCCGAGGGGGGGATTGAACTCCGGTCTCCTAGCTGTGATATATATAATATTCTGCAAAATAATGTTAAATAAGTAAGACCCTAAATGTTTGCCAAATAGGTTCAGTAAAGCAACAAATGTACACAAAAAATGAAAATTAAAAATAAAGTGTGCATATTCTATTTATCTTGTAATCAATTTTAATATTATACTTTTATGCATAACTGGTGGACTGGTGTCTTCTCCAACCGAGGAACAAACTCATAATTCACCATTCATTTTTCTCCCCCACAATATTAACAAACCAATACCAGGTCAAGCTCAAACCAACAAGCTTGAAGATCTTCTGACATGTTTGTTGACCAGACGACAGGAAAGAGAAGGTGAGCCGTGCAAATGTGACTTGTTAATGCTGAATTCCTCACTGATATGACGAATACGACCGAGCAGACTCAGGAGGAAGCTGCATTTTCAAAGCTGCCGTCCACATCAACAGTCTGCAATTATTATCATGTATTGAGTTAAATTACGTTCAGGTGAGCATTTTTAAAATCAACATCTATTACAAGTACATTGGCACCTCGGTTTTTAAAGTGTTTGGTTTTCCAGCAAACACTCCAGTTATTGTGCAGTTATTTTATCATACATTGTGGCTAACAAGTGCTAGAGAATCTAAACTAAAGAATCCCATGCATTGGTGACTTGGCCTTGTCATGCTATGAATATGTTGTGTTTTTATTAACCTGTCCTCAACTCCCATCCTGAAGGTCATTGTCCCCCAGCTCCGTTGCCCGCCTATGACATCATCAGCGCTTGACCCTGTAGTTCTTAGCTAACTTATACAGTGACAAAGCAAGTATTTTTTTGAAACATTGTTATTGATCAGGACTGCAAAATAACCCACCATGGGGCCAAATAAAAAAATAAAAGTGAGAAAAACTATTGAATTGAAGACACATAGCAAAACAAGAAGGTGTCCAGGTGGGGGTCAAAATGTTTTGTGTTCATATTTTCGGGTGTCGGGATAAATTAGATTTACAAATTATAAATTTGGGCTGCAAGGCGGTCTAGTGGTTAGCGCGCAGGCCTCACAGCTAGGAGAAGTTCAATTCCACCCCCTTGCCATCCCTGTGTGGCGTTTGCATGTTCTCCCTGTGCATCCGTGGGTTTTCTACAGGGACTCTGGGTTCCTCCCACATTCCAAAAACATGCTAGGTTAATTGTTCAAAATTCCGACAATATGGACAACTCCAAATTGTCCGTAGGTGTGAATGTGAGTGTGAATGGTTGTTTGTCTATATGTGCCCTGTGATTGGCTGGCGACCAGTCCAGGGTCAATAATCAAAAAATATTTTTGTATGGACTGGATTAATAATGAAAACCAAGGTACCACTGTATTTGGATTCCAAATATTTTATGGCGATATGTGCATAAAAACAATCCGCGATAGGCAAACCTCAACCTACTGTACATCACTCAGTAAAATTTGTACATATATTATATATTTGATAGAAAAGCAATACTGTTTTGTCACCTGGGTCCTGAGACACAATCATATTGATTCTACTGCCTGTACAAAATGATGAGAAACAAAATAAACCAATTGATTCAGGTGAAACCTTGAAGCTCTGGGGTTGGTGTATCCCTGAACTCAACACATTCTGTTACATTTTATGCTTACTTCAATTAAAGTCGCAGTTTGTTTAGCTGTTCTTATCTTTCTGAATTCTGTGCTTTTGTTTATGGATTTGCTGTGTTTGTGCACAGCTCATGTTCTATCAATAATTTCAAGTAGTCTTTCTTCACACCATCTCTGCTCCGTCGGTCTCATTCTTCATCTTACCTTTTATTCCTTACCTTCTTTGACGTCAACTTTTTCTCATATCCTGCTCATGTGTACAATGTCTTGTTAGCAGTACAGTAAACCTCGGATATATCGGATTCAATTGTTCCCACTGGTTTTGTCCGATATAAGCGAAATCCGTTATATGCGTATACGGGAAAATGTCCGTTTTACGCATATATCGGATTTATATCCGGTATATGCGTAAATCAGATTTTATCCGTTATAAAAAGGCACTTCCTTGACTATGTTTCCAATGTACCTGGACACGCAGGCAACGCTTCAAACGCTGCAAATGACGTCGCATAGCGGCCTGTCACGATTCGGCGAATCGGAGCGCCACGATGCGGCCATCCGATATATGCTAGGGAAATTTAATGGAAATGCATTGGAACGGGACTGGAGATTTTGACCGAAATAGGCGTAATCCGTTATAAAAAATCTGATATATGCAATGAATTTTCATTGGAAATGCATTACAGAAAAATCGGTTCTTTTTTATCTGTCCGCTGTGAGCGAATTTCCGATATATCCGAGTGGGATATATCCGAGGTTTACTGTACTTTCTAATTTGGATCATAGTTTTCCTGTGCCTCTACAGTTTCTACCATCAATGGATTCATCACAGGACGTGGTCAAGCCAGCAAAATATAGAGCGAGTATAATATCATGACCACTTTGAATCCCTTGTAATAATAATACATTTTATTTGTATAGCGCTTTTCAAAATACTCAAGGACACTTGAAGAAGTGTGGAGTTGATGGAGTTGAATAAAAGCAAGTAAACAGAGTAAAAGATACATTAAAACACAACATTCATTGGTTAATACACAGTTAAAACATGAGTAAAAGCGGGGCACAGCAGTCAGGTATAAAAAGTTAGACATTAAAAACAGATTTAAAGATGTGGGTTTTTAGTTGTTTTTTGAAAGTGGGAAGGTCAGGGCAAGCACGGAGTGAATGGGGCAAAGAGAGGGGGGGGGGGGGGGGCAGCGATGGAGAAGGCTCTGTCTCCCCAGGTTTGGAGCTTTATAAACTTTCAGACATGTTTTGAGTGTCCGTGTACAGTAAATGATCATTGAATCAAAATAAAATCATATTTTTTAAGTCAATTTTTCAATAGAGCATCTCATGTAGTTGCTTTGGACATTGTTATTTGCACCATTAAAATAAAACAACATTATCCATGAAGAATTGTTGATATCTGATGAATGCAAGTCTGCATTGAATATAATTTGGTCAAATGTACAAACTATCATGTTAAGGGATAGTTTGGAATTTTAATCATGAAGTTGTCCATGAGGGCGGCACGGCGGTCTAGTGGTTAGCGCGCAGACCTCACAGCTAGGAGACCAGGGTTCAATTCCACCCTCGGCCATCTCTGTATGGAGTTTGCATGTTCTCCCCGTGCATGCGTGGGTTTTCTCCGGGTACTCCGGTTTCCTCCCACATTCCAAAAACATGCTAGGTTAATTGGCGACTCCAAATTGTCCATAGGTATGAATGTGAGTGTGAATGGTTGTTTGTCTATATGTGCCCTGTGATTGGCTGGCGACCAGTCCAGGGTGTACCCCGCCTCACGCCCGAAGACAGCTGGGATAGGCTCCAGCACCCCCCGCGACCCTCGTGAGGATAAGCGGTAGAAAATGAATGAAGTTGTCCATCAGCAGGGACCCACTCCCCACTTCATGTCCTGAGCCGAGTTCTGGTCCGATTTTGTTGCTGAGAAAAGTAGTTCCAACTAGTTGCTGGGGACATTAAGTAAAATGTGTGGCTTCTCAAAACAATATGTGTTCAAAAGCATAATAATTTGCATCACAAAAATGCCTCCTGGAAAAAACCCATGTGTTATTTTCTCTGCTGTTGTATCACTTTGTGCTCCCGCGCTAAAGTAATTTTTGTTTGTGATATGTGATACGCAATTTAAAAAATCCTAGACTTATCCTAGATTGATTATAGTAATATTGTCAGTATCAGCCGTCATGTAAATAACAATCATTATTGTAATTTTCATGAAAGCAAGCCACAATTATCCTCTGCTCTTTGTATCACACAGTGATTGTATTAATGATATGACTTTATGTCTTTATTTCATGCATGAATATACTTGCAAGAGAGTCTTTTAGTCTAGCCTAGATTAATTAATTAACTATGAAAGATAGCACTTGTCAACTGGTGAGGAGAGATTCAATTACAGTTATTCTATAACTCGGCTCCCCGGTGTGCTTGTGTTTGTGTCATAGTTGTAAACTATATGTGTACTTGCCTGTCATTTCTTTATTATTATACTGTACATTTTCATCAACACCATTACGTAAATGGAAGAAAATAAACTTCAAATAATCTTCATTATGGATCATTGTGGTTAGAGTTGGGTTTCGTTTGAACTTGAACAATTTCGGTTCTGATTCCAATTCTTCGTTTCGATTCCGGTTCTGAAAGATTTTCGATTCTGATGTTTTTAGAGGCAGGGTCATAAAAGGTTACATGAAGGTATACAAAACTGTGGTGAGACCAGCCATGTTGTTTGGTCTAGAGCAGTGATTTTCAACCACTGTGCCGCGGCACCACTAGTGTACCTTGAGAAACCGTCAGGTGTGCCGTGAGGAATTATCCAATATCACTTTTTATAATTAACATTTATTAATCATCATTTGCAAATATTATGTCAATAGCCATTATGTCAATAGTATACATGGACCCAAATATTCCAATTGCATTTGGTTTATTTGCTCAAACGGAAAAAATTGAACAGGGATGGAATATTCCTTTAACCAATCCGATTGAGGTATCTTGTACCCGCTCAAACGGAAATTTGTCAGGGTGTGTTCTTTTTCGTGGTGTTTTTCTTCTTCTGTTGTTTATTGGCGGTTGGCAAGCAGCTTTCCTGTGCATTACCGCCATCTGTGAATTTAATTATAAAATATTAGCAAGATTGAATTTGATCTTTTCCTGTTTAAATTGATTCCGGGTGCGTTCTTTCAGCGCATGCTCAGATATGACGTAACACGCAGATCCAGACGTTCTTCACTTTTAAAAATGGAGGCCAGCAATCGGCACTGGACTAAGCAAAGTTTGTTTTTGATTCAAACTAAATTTCAAGACTGGACAGACGAAAAACTGGCAATACGGAGTTATTCCAACAAGTGAAAGAAAAACTTGGGGAAGCCGGTATCACGTGATGTTGATGTTTACGTTTTACTGGGCATGCCCTATTGACTATTCTGTTTGATTTTCACGGCGCATGTAGACAAGAGATTGGAATATTCCACACCGAAAGGTCATTCGGAAAGAGAAAAAGTGGTGATGTAAAAACGTGGCTACTGTGGAGTGTCTGTGGTGTAAAGACTGGCAGAGCAATGTAATATTGGTCCGTGTGGCAACACCTACCTTGTTCCTCCCATAGACTTATTGATGCACGTGTGAGGTCGTGGTGACATTTTGTAACATTTTTGGTTAGTGGTGTGGCACAAGGTTTTTACAATGTAAAAAACGTGCCGTGGCTCAAAAAAGGTTGACAAACACTGGTTTTCGAGACTGTGCCACTGAGGAAAAGACAAACAGCAGAACTGGAGATAGCAGAGATGAGGATGCTGAGGTTCTCATTGGGAGTGACCAGGATGGATAGGATCTGGAACAAGTACATCAGAGGGACATTACACGTTAGAGGCCTTGGAGATAAAGTCAGAGAGGCCAGACTGAGGCATCAATGATGGTGTAAGCTTTTTTTGTTTTATTTTATGGACACAGGTAAACAGGATATAGCAGAAACTGCTCTTATTTTGGCCAGAAGTGTGTTGTGTGAATTGAGAGGGTCTGTTGACTGTTGCTAACTGAGACTTACTGTGCAAATGAATCAACTCGTGTAGCCATGTCGCCCCTATGCTTAATTTCAACCAACTTACAGATCAGCTAGCATCCTGAAACTTTCAATTACATTGGCATGAGACAGCCATCATTTATTCTGTGACTTACCTGATTCTGACTGCTCAGAGGAAGTACAAAGTAGCATATCAAAGATGAGTAGAACGAGGCACATTTTAGCCGCTTCTTCTTCGCTGGTGTTCTGCTTTTTCTTCGTTGGTGTTTGCGACTATTTCTTTTGGTCAGCAAGCATCAAATCCAAATAAAATCATTTGAACGATCAGAATGTTAGTCCAGGGTCACATTGATACTTGAGACTCTATGGCCTACCCTAATTGTGATGCATTCGGAGACCATGTGTTGTAATCTTGCAAGTAAATACGGTTCCTTGCCTGAGCCTGAAAACAATACTATCCTCCATGTTATTTTGCAGAAAAAGGGGAGTAGTGTGTGTGGGGCGGGTTGTGCTCCACAATATTGGTCTTGTATCGAGGACAAGCTGATGAAATTCTTCTTATTTGTGCTAATCATCCATTTTCAATTTAGAGTGAACTTTACTTTGGTTATTTGTGATGCTTCATGATGAAACAGCCTGCAGCCTTCATTCATCACGAGAGCAGAACATTAATGTTTACACTCTTCACTTGCTGGCTCGTATCTGGGGATACTTCTTTGATAGATGCTGCAACTGTTCCTATTTGCCAACAGCAGTACTACTACTACTATATACCCACTTTTGGGGAAATGAATGAGGATTTCATCATGAGTTTCAGTTAGATTTCCAATCAAATCACTCAAATAACCACTTTGATCATGTAGCAGAGAAATGCTTGTAATCGGATACTCTAAATCAGGGGTCTCAAACTCAATTTACTTGGGGGCCACTGGAGCTCGGGTCTGGGTGAGACTGGGCCGCATCAGGTTTTCCAAAAAAAAAAAAAAAAAAATGCATTTATTAAAAACAAAACAATTTAAAAAAACTTCCCTTTGGTTCCAATTTTCTACAAGAAAAGCTCTGATAAAACATTCCACTGTTCTCAAATATCTTACTTTTTATTTTTCTATACAAAATAAGATGAAAAATAAATAAACAAATCAAGAATAAGGAAAATAAATCAATCAGTAATAAATAAATAAATATAATAATAATAATGAAACGGCAAATAATAAAAACTTAAGAAACCACATATAGTTGGTGGGTAGACAAATTATTTTTTTCAGATTAAAATGAACAAAGCATAATTAGAGCCCTGTAGACATGACAAAACACGACTATAGTCACATTTATACTCTTTTTATTTACAACATATTGCGCAACTGCAGGGTCTTGAGACACATGCTAACTCGCAAACTAGAGAGCTAGCGACCTAAACGGTAGCCTTCAAGTTATTTCCTTTAAACTTAAATAGCCAAAAACTTACCACTTCCACACGGATAGGGAGGATAACCATTAACAGTTATTTAACCTTTAACATGAACATGAATCAAACGTAATAATTTTTTCTGGGTACATGATACCATACAGCATCCATATCAAACTTGCGCGGGCCGCACTAACATTAAACTTTCATATAAAGGCGGGGGCCTCAAACTAGTGTCCTGCGGGCCACATTTGGCCCGCGGGCCGCATGTTTGAGACCCCTGCTCTAAATTGTCCATAAGATTGAACTTGAGTGTGGATACTTTTTTGTATACAGAGTAATCCCTCGGCATTTTTGCACGATAACAGTATGAAACATGTACATTTATCAATTTTCCGTATCCGTATTTAAAGAAAATGCTCATTATGTATTCACTCTTCACGCCCTGTGATTGGCCAGTCACACACGGCAACCGCCTCTGCCGAGACTGCAAGCGGCAGCCACAGACCAGCTCAGCGGTCTATAAGACATCAATAAAAACTCCTGCTCATGTGTCACAATAAATGGTTTCTAGTGGACAGATATGTGGAGGGCAGGAAGTGACGTTGGAAGTTCAGAGTTTTGTGGTTATAAAATGTGGTTGAGTTGAATGGTTGTTTTTCTCCACTGGTCGGACTGGCGACCAATCCTTGGGTAGGGATCGGCTCCAGCTTTGTCGTGACTCCAAGTTAAGCAGTAGAAAGGGAATGGATGGACGTGTAGTTCTGCTACTGAATAGACATCACATTTTAGGCTGGTGAGTATATACTACTTTTGCCGTTCAAGCCAAAATCACCGGGTTCATATGATTGACAGTGAGGTCTGTCTAAATTGCCTCTATTAGATATCGGGGTTTGTGGTATATTGCAGGATTCTTCTCATCCAGCGTAGCTCATAATGACTCTGTGTCTAAGCCAGACAGGCCTAGAAAAGCTAGAGTCTGCCATCAAATCTAAGTTTCCATTTTCCGCCTTTATAAATCCCCAAAGCAGTGCCACAGCGGATCCATTTCACACCTGGAAATAGTTTCTCAGCATGAGGGTTCAGGATGGGCTTACGGGCAGGCGGCCAAAAGAGGCAAGGGATGTTTCAACCTCCATCAAACATTCACAGCAAATGTCTGCGTCAAGCCAATCTTAGCCTCTGGCCTTCCCTAATTTCATCTCCTTGCCTGTCCGCTCCCTTTCCTTGTCACCCTGCCTGTTTCTCCCCACAGACATGGTGTCCTTTATTTAAACCTCCGTCAGCCTTACATTCTATTAGGTGTGATTGGTTACAGCTCACAGCCATGAAATAATCTACTGGAAACACACACAGAACGGAACAATTCACATTCGCTGCAATGTAAAGCCCACAAATATGTAAATGTAAGTATAGAGTTGAGTAAAACAATATAAAAATACACATTCAGAAATAATATCTGCACAATCTCAAAGCTGTGCGTCCAACTGCATATTTCTAAAGTTATTGCGGGTTTGTTTTAACTCTGAATTAACTCTGTGTGGTCTGGTTGAACAACTTGTGGTTTATTTAGAGTTTTTTTTTTAAACAATAAGAAAAATGAATTGTGCAGATCATATTTGCTCACATAGTTTTGACTGGCTCGAACCTAACCTCAGAGGAGGCAATCAGACCAAGCCTTGTCTCTTTCTCCTGCCAAATTTCCAGAGATGAAGAAATATTTTTATAAGAATATGATTAAATGTTCTATCAAAATGATATTCAATTGACTTGACTAGTTGGTTTGTTTTTGTGTGATATGTGATATTTGTGTGACTTTGAGAGGAATCTTGTAAAAATACACTTTAGCTATTGGATGTCAAAAACATCACAATGTACGTACCATGACTAAATATAACAACACATCATAACAATGATTGCTATGTAAATATGCAAGTGGGAGGCAAGGGGAAGTTTAAATTGTCTACACCGTCAACATTATTTTGTTTCAACTTACAGATCATCCCATTTGGAGTTTGCGGGTCGTTGTCTTACACCTAATAATCTAATCACTGTGCTAAAGATCTTAGTCTTGTTTTCTATTTAAAAAATGTCTTATTATATGAATGCTTTTATACTTAACTATGATAACTACCACTCTACTGCATTGTGAAAATAATACAAGACAAGAGAGGCGGGGTACACCCTGGACTGGTGGCCAGCCAATCACAGGGCACATATAGACAAACAACCATTCACACTCACATTCATACCTATGGACAATTTGGAGTCGCCAATTAACCTAGCATGTTTTTAACACACATTTTAGGATTTGTGGCATGAGACCTTGTGACACCTTTATTACATACCAACAAATGTTGAAATCCTAACGAGACTCACGAGAGTCACGGGGGGTGCTGGAGCCTATCCTAGCTGTCTTTGGGCAAGAGGCGGGGTACATCGTGGCCTGGTCGCCAGCCAATCACAGCGCAACTCACATTCATACCTATGGACGATTTGGAGTCGCCAATTAACCTAGCATGTTTTTGGAATTTGGGACCTGGAGAAAACTCGGCCAGAGATGGCCAAGGGTGGAATCAAACTCAGGTCTCCTAGCTGTGTGGCCTGCGCGCTAACCACTCAGTCCATAATACAGTCATTAAGTTTCATTCATTCATTCATTTTCTACCGCTTTTCCTCACGAGGGTCGCGGGGGTGCTGGAGCCTATCCCAGCTGTCTTCGGGCGTAAGGCAGGGTACACCCTGGACTGGTCGCCAGCCAATCACAGGGCACATATAGACAAACAACCATTCACACTCACATTCATACCTATGGACAATTTCGCATGTTTTTGGAATGTGGGAGGAAACCGGAGTATCCGGAGAAAACCCTGGTCTCCTAGCTGTGAGGTCTGCGCGCTAACCCCTAGACCACCGTGCCGCCCTCATTAAGTTTCAAAAATTCATAAATTAATAATTGATCGCTGTCTTGTGGTTGACTATAGCCTATTATTAGTCAAATCAAATACTGCAATACATTAAATACATTCATTCATTTTCTACCTCTTATCCTCACAAGTGTGCTGGGGTGCTGGAGCCGATCCCAGCTGACTTTGGGCGAGAGGCGGGGTACACCCTGGACTGGTGGCCAGCCAATCACAGGGCACATATAGACAAACAACCATTCACACTCACATTCATACCTATGGACAATTTGGAGTCGCCAATTAACCTAGCATGTTTTTGGAATGTGAGAGGAAACCGGAGTACCCGGAGAAAACCCACGCATGCACGGGGAGAACATGCAAACTCCACACAGAGATGGCCGAGGATGGGATTGAACTCGTGTCTCCTAGCTGTGATTCCTGTGTCCCATAATAGGGATACAACTAGTCGTTATTGAATAAACATTCTGAGCGAACTGACAAAGACGGCAGAAGCAAACTATCTCAAAAATGAGACAGACTTCAGAAATTGAAAACAAACTCATTGAGTAAATAAATAATGTAACAATACAATTTAAAATGAATACATCTATCAATATATCCTTACTGGTCTTGATGTATAAATTCTGTTCTGTGGTTGTCATTTTATTTAATCTCCATATTGAAAAGAGACTAATTTGAAACACATTATGATTTATGTGGAGGGCTCTCAGTGTACCAGTTCCATCAGTATCTCGGGAAGAGAAAACACAAACACTTACTGAGTGCAGGTGATTTAGTTGATCCAAGATGAAGAAACACTTGTGCATGCACAAAAGTGTTTCTAGCACTTAAAACTAGAGTACATCAAACTAAAGTTGTGTAAAAAATAATGTATCATTCACACACTAAACTGTACACACACTTCAGAGTGCATTAAAACACACTAAAGGCTATTTAAAAAAAATACTAAAAGCACACTGAAGAGCTGATGCAAACGTTGAGAATGCTCAAGACATAAAGCACATTACAGGCTCTCACTTAGCATGCAATTATTACTAAAGACTAATAGGTACCCTTACATTGAGCAATGTAAACACGAAGCTCCAAAACAGCACTTATCTTTACGATGAAAAACAAAGCCCCTTTTGATGCAAATTTAAGACACGGAACAGAGACGATGGAGACTGGCTTGAGACCGGCAGACTGCTTGTTTGAAAGCAGAGCTGACATGCATGGTCTCGCCTCGCCATCAATTTGCAGGCGTTCATTTCCTCCAATCTGTCAAAGCGGACAGTGTAAGTGCGGGAGTAGAGGTTAAGTAGTGAATGGGACAAGGCAACGGGGAGGGGAAATAAGCCCAAATGAGACTCTTGGGATTTAGAGACCACAGAGTCAGTGATGCTGTGTCCAGCTTTACAGCGTTATGCCCCATGAGTCTGCTTCTGCTGTTTCCTAAAATCAGGTACTAAAAGTAGAGGTGATATCAGAAAGAAAGTCATCAGTTTTGAATTCAGCTGTTTTCCTGTCCCTTCTTTTTGCATTGTAGACTGATTTTTTTGGGTACCATAT
This sequence comes from Doryrhamphus excisus, assembly GCF_030265055.1. Classification (NCBI taxonomy): domain Eukaryota; kingdom Metazoa; phylum Chordata; class Actinopteri; order Syngnathiformes; family Syngnathidae; genus Doryrhamphus; species Doryrhamphus excisus. Next base: position 5,257,676 of record NC_080477.1, read on the forward strand.
TTCTCGATTAAAGGAAGGATGATGATGATTCCAGACCCTTATGAAAAACATAATTGTTTGGTCAGACATTTTCAGCAAAAAGCAGCCACATGAAAAGATGATAAATGCTTTGTATGCACAATTCAGTTGAATAATATCAATGTGTTTTTCAGCTTTCAACTGCACAAATGATTTTGCTTTAATTTTAATGCCATATGCCCTCCCTGGCACAGTTCTGGCCACGGATTGAAGCTATGTCATTGCTGTTAAAGGCAGAAACATGTACCATTACACCACCAGGAATTTAGTGTGGGTATTGTGTAATTATTTTACATTTTTGTCTATGGAAAAACAGGCGGAGACAAGACATAAGTAGACCTAATTCATCAACATGATGAAATTCCAAGAATTAAAGAATAAAGAATAAAAATGACAGTATACAAAGTCAATTTCTTTTAATGTAAGAAGCATTCTTTGGTTTTCCCAAGACAATCTGTAGTGTAATTTTTCACATGTACATATGTACAGCAAAGCTGAATAGGATATCAGACTTTGCATTTATTGCAAATGGGTGGTACTTTTTTATTGATAACTACAAATACATTAAGTTATCTATTTACGGCACATCATGTATTATACCGATTTGTGGTTATAAATGCACTCCTATAAATTCATTACATTTTATTTAGGTCTGTAAACACAAGACTCACTCAATACGGATAAGGGTGATTCACAGGAAACAGTGTCTACTATTTTCTTTGGGTCTGCTGTGTTAAGACGGTTGTCGGTTGTCAAATTCAGCCCATTGCAATTTTGTGACATGGAAAATTGTGTCACAAATAAGTGACATAAATAAGTGATAAGTGAATTTCAATAATAATAAACTGAATATTTTCTTACTTACAGGATAGAAAATCTGTTTATGGCTTTCTAAATTTGGGTTTCGACAATGTTAGAGCCCTGTAGAAGTGAAATTAACCCCCGGTAGTCTTTAACACTCCTACTATTCTTTGTCTAACTAATCTGGAACAATTCTTGTTCTATCTATCATCAACTTTGGCAATGTTCAAATCCAGGTTGAAAACACTTCTATTCAGCTGAAAGTATTTATCTACACTATTCATTTAAAAACATATATATATATATATATATATATATATATATATATATATATATATATATATATATATTGTGGTTAGCATGAAGGCCACATAGTTGAAATATCCTCTTGGGCATCTCTGTGTGCATTCAAAATTAGAAATGTTTTCTATTATCTATTTTAATATGCAAGTTGCTTAGAAAATAACCCACTTTTTTTGTTTTGTTTTGTTTGCTATGTCACACTTATGGTACTCCTTTTCCTTGTTGTATCTTATTGTAACGTCTACTTGGATGTTGTAAGGATGACATGGTTGATCAACAATCTTTCTTGCAAAAACAAAACACGCTACTGTTGGCCAAACCTTAGCAAAACAACATCAGCAAACTCAACTGTCCTCTCTGCCGTCCTACTTGGCCTGCAGCCAACACTGCAGTGTGGAAATATGGGCTAATAACTATAAAAGCAATCTTCACTCGCTAAATGTACTGCAAAAAAGGTCAGTAAGGATAATTCATAATGCCGCCTACACAGAACATACTAACTCCTTATTTCTAAAATCACAAATACTTCAACTTGCTGATATAGTTCATCTTCAAACAGCTAAAATAATGCATAAGGCTAAAAACAACCAATTAGCTAAAAATGTCATCCAATACTTCTCTACAAGAGAGGAGAAATATGATCTCAGGGAAGAAGTACATTTGAAACACTTCTATGCTAGGACTACGTTATGCTAGCCATAGCATTTCAGTATGTGGAATCAAACTATGGAATGGATTGAGTAAGGAAATCAAACAATGCACAACGATGAGCCAATTCAAGAAACAATACAAGCAGTTGATGTTTGCTAAATACAAGGATGAAGAGTCTTGAACCAGTCATGATGTGCTATATATATCACTATATTGACACTTACTATGGTACCCATTATGTCATTGGATGCTCATATCACCTCGTACTTCGGTACGAGGTACATTATTAAAAAAAACCAAACTGTATTAAACTGTATTATGGAAAGCAGGAAGTGAACAAATGTAACAGTTACTGATTGTAAAAGTACCAGATGGAGGGGTAGGATTTAATAAGCTTTGCTTCTTCCTACTCCTTTTGGACATGTGGAACTGTGAACTGATTATGGGATGCATTCAATTGTAATCTGATGCATGTTCAAATGAAATAAAACCATTACCATTACCATTACACAAACGCAGTCGAGACTCAGACTTCACATCTATGGCTTCACACCGTGTTGGAAATCACAAAACTCTTGTTGCTCTAGTATCCTTGAGCATGTTTAAGGTTCTTCTCCTATGAAAGCGACAATAATAATTATTTACAAATTTTTTTGTTTTTCCATTTCAAAATAAATCCACATATCCCTTTATGATACTATTTGTACTGTTCAAGGTCACTAGGAATTCCTGAGGCCTAAATTCATCTGTTAACAAAGTTGATGGGATTGTGGGAGGAAACCGGATCACCTGGAATAAACATACAAATAGTACAAATAGTACAAATAGTACAAATAGTACTGGGAGACATGCACATACACACATGTAAAGGCCAGAAATTCAAACATTCAGGGTTTGCATCCGAACCCTAACCTCGGTGTGGTGAGGCACTCCGCAAGCTCCACTATGCTGCCATCATGATCATGATTGATTGTTTGAATCTTGCCTCAAACCTCTCTTTAAGTCCTGGTTTCCACTAGGATCTCCACTTTTCTTCCACAATCCAAAAGCATGCATGTTTACTGTTGACTCTACTGTAAATCGCCCTGGGTGTGAATGGTCTGCAGGGTGTATTCTGACTCGTGCCCAAAGTAAGGTGTGGCTGGCTCCAGTTGACCTTTGACCATGAACAGGATGTCTTACATTTGACACTGCGGCTGTGTCAAAGTGTTGCCAGCATGTTAGAGGTGAGAATCGTCTAAATTCACCAAGTCCTTTTTTTTCCAAACAGGTGCTGCTTGTCATTCAACAGGTACACACACGCACACCACTGTCACCCACAAGCACAGGTGTATGATTTTTACAAAGAAAAAAGTGTAAACAGCCCAGCCTTATAACCAGATGGCCAACATAAAAGGGACTTTGCAGGATTTTGAGGGTGCTTTAGGTTTGCTTGGTAGCCTATTGACACAGCTGCAGGCCCCAACTTACACCCATATTGTTTTGGAGGGAAAAAAGCTTCCATAGAAACTTGCAAACATCACCGTCTGTTATTTTGCACATTAAAAGAAAGCAGATGAAAACATTCAGAAGACAAGAACTCAAAAATCCTTCATAAGCCATGGAAAATACATATCTTTTGTAAGAGAACATTTTGGGAATCTATACACATAACTGTCCTCATAACTGCTTATACGCCGTGTAATGAAAGGAGGGGATTTAAGGGTTTTAAATCCCTCCTGCCAAAAAGATGTATTGCACAATGACTGTATAACTTCTACGTTGATAGCAGCATATGATTTGATAGGATAGATTTGTCCAATATGTGGGGGGAGAGCTAATATACCATGTTACCTTTAAGCACAAGCATTGATTACAGTACGGGTACAACACTGAACCTTTCATACATGTTTTGGACATTGTGACACAGTTCTTTATTTGACATTGTAAACTATTCACAGTAAGGTCAGCAGGATTTTAACCTATAAAACCGGCGTTGGTGCTGTGAGGCTGCAGTGCTTGCAGCTTTTGACCGCAAACTTTGAACTGTACAGGGCTCTACATTAAAAACCAAAATGACTTGCCCATGGGGAATCCTTAAGGTGAGAACTACTTGCCCGGACTTTCACCATGTAAAATGAAAATACCGCCATAATGATATCATATACAGTAAAGTCTCGTTATATCGATATCGGTTATATCGATAGTACTGCTTATTACGATACTATTTGCATTTCCCGGCAAATTTCTAGTCTTTTATGATATAATTAGTTCCGTTAGTACAATACCCGGTTATTACGATAATCCGGTTACTACGATGCCCTTTTCATCTCCCGCCAGCCAATTTGGTCTGCTTATATCGATATAAAAGCAGCTTAAAGCTGAATCAATATTTGCTTAAGGATTTCAATACCACCATTAGCGAAATCTGTAAACGGCGTATTGTTTGATTTTCGGCTAACACCGTTTCGGCTTTTCCACCGACGGACGATAATTAGAGGATTACAGGTAATTAATATGAGGTAAGTATTAAACAATCTTTTGAAGTAAAGGAGTACATATTTGTATAATTTAGAGGGAAGATTCAGTGAATAGACTTAGTGTTTTCAGATGTGTTCAATATTCTTGGCACTAGCTTTACTGATAAATTATGAAAGTAAACTTACGGTATTGCTTGATCAAAGAAGCAATCTCTTGTTGTTTGAAATAAATCAATACACGTGTATCTTAAAGATTAATATGATAAGTAAATCTACAATACTAGTAAACATCAAAAGGGATAAATTGGAGTTGTGAAGCTCGTGAAGCGTTTTAGAGATAAGATCCGCACGAACAATTGAATTTGTATTCATGTATTTAATTGTGTTGTATTCAGATATCTTTTTATCGCTTGCAATAATCACCGTTTTTCATATGTACATGCTGGCGTGGTTTCTCTCGTGTGTATAGAACAATGTCGAGTGCATTATTGAATATTTACTCAGAGTCACTATTGCAAGAGTGTGTTATGAAAATAATAAATGTTGAAAAAAAATGTGACCCATCTGACTTTAACCGAATTGTGTTATGTATATGAATGCAATCATTTTTTCAACAATGTTTATGGTTTTGTCTGCTAAAGCGTGAGGATTTTGCATTGGTTGAATTTTAGAAAAGAAATAGTCATTAAAAAAGTGTAAAGACGTTTTTATTTAATGCATAAGTTTATTTTTCACTTCACTACAGTACAAAAGCATGCTAGATACGCAATCCATGAACTCAAGGAGAAAATTACATGCCATATCAAAGATCCCCAATTTATCGCCCACTTTTAATGCAGTTCGGCGCAGGATCGGATATATCGATAGTCCGGTTATATCGATATTTTTTCAGACTCCCGAGAATATCGATATAACGAGACTTTACTGTATCAATATATGCTGATAATTCATGAGATAATAGTACTTACGCATTGTATTTGGAGGAATGTCAAAAATTGTGTAGATGTATGTTAACATGGCATGCCATACTACCTTACACATCGTAGTCGTAGTAAGCAGTGATATTTATAAGTTGTGCACCACAATGAAACATTATTGAATAGACACATTTGTGTACTAGTAAAGTGTTTTTAATCCAGAAAAAAAAGCTCAATGGTCAAACAATAATTTGTGAAGCAAAGGTGAGAAAAATCCACAGAGAAATGGAAGCGCTAGATTTTGTAGCTTGTGCAAAATCAGCACTTGGTATTGGATCTAATGGGTGGTGTTTCATTGTGACCACTTCAAATTGTCACAGCAATGTGATTCACTCACCTGTGCCATCATTTGATTTGCTGCCGCTAATAAAATACTTGTTTAGGAGGCACTTTTTCATCACTTTTTGTTGTTTTCCTTCACAAGTTGTTGACGAATTAGACCATGTTGGCAGGGACGCCATGATAGATGTTTTCCTAGTCAAACCATCGCTGATTGGTTGATCGCGAACAAGAACGGGTGTGGGTAAAACGCGGACTGCGGATCGCGGTCTAAATAAACGATTCTGATTGGTCCATTTCAAGATTTGCAAGGATTGGTTTGCAAATTACCACCGGAATTACGCAGTCCGTGTTTTACCAACACCCAACAAGAACCGCTTTTAAAAAAACTCTTGGCAGTACGGCATGCTAAAGTGCACTTGCCCGACGGGAATATCACTGATTGGATTTACTTGCCCCAATTTTGTTTTAACTTGCCCCGGGCCATCGGTACATCGTTATTGTCAAGCCCTGACTGTATAAACCAATGTAATAAAGACAACTAGCCACTACCTTTTGAAGAGTGGATACCAAAACGTTTTATAATTTTGGGTTGTTATGTCTTACATTAGCATATTTACTATATTAAGTGGTATAGATTTGTTCAGAATGTAGAATATCTACTACGTTCAGGTGAAGGCCATCTGTGGATTTAAAGGGAAATTTCAATGCAAGGGTATTATTAGTTGCAGGTGGCTCAAGGTGCATCTGAACACACAAAGTGATCCAACAATGTGAACATGTTGGCACAGGTACAGCGGAGAAAGCAAAACAAGATTCAAGTCCAGCATTAGTTATTTTCCTACTGTTGTTTTTGCATGCAGCCATGGTTGAGCCACAATGTCGTTTGTGTGTCAATCTTTGTGTTAATTGTATATTTGGACCATGTGGCTTGAATAATTTGTTGAGTGATGATCAGAACAGCATTTGTTGTTATGTAATAAGGGTGTCACAAGGTCTCGTGCCACAAATCTTAAAATGTGCATGCATGTTAAAAACATGCATGTTAGGTTAATTAGTGACTCTAAATTGTCCATAGGTATGAATGTGAGTGTGAATGGTTGTTTGTCTATATGTGCCCTGTGATTGGCTGGCGACCAGTCCAGGGTCAGCTGGGATTCTGTAAGCGTTATAAATGAATGGATTATCAAAACAGTGGTTTATGTGGTCTCACAAAATCTTGACTTGACTTGTGGAACAATAAACGCATAATAAAAAATGCACCTATTTGATATGGTTAAATGATGTTTATCATATTTTTTATTCATTCATTCATTTTGTACCACTTTTTCCTCACGAGGGTCGCGGGGGTGCTGGAGCCTATCCCAGCTGTCTTCGGGCGAGAGGCGGGGTACACCCTGGACTGGTCGCCAGCCAATCACAGGACACATATAGACAAACAACCATTCACACTCACATTCATAACTATGGACAATTTGGAGTCTGCAATTAACCTAGCATGTTTTTGGAATGTGGGAGGAAACCGGAGTACCCGGAGAAAACCCACGCATGCACGGGGAGAACATGCAAACTCCACACAGAGATGGCCGAGGGTGGAATTGAACCCTGGTCTCATATTTTTTATTGCTATTTTTAAAAATGTGTCCCGTCCTGTTTTTGTGTCTGCAATCTTGTGAGTTGGGTGTATCGTGCTACCTTTCCCATGCCCAAAGTGGAACTTGTCATGACCACAATTGTGTGGAGTTCTTATATGAACTTATGAAACACTTTCAGACAGACAGAATGCATGTGTTGTGCATATATTGCATGACAGTCAAGATGTTTGAGCATGGAAACATTTTGCTTGAGAAATGGCTTAGTTTGGTGTGACCATGCTAACATTAACTGTGTATGACGGAGCAGGCAGACCCCCAAAGATGCAGGGCCTCGGGGAGTCAACCACTATACGATTCACAGTAAATATGATGTAGTAGCTCTTGTTTTTAGACTGTGATGTCAATATTTGTTACCAGTCCTTGCGGCTCAGTTGCATTCAGGCAGAGTTAAATTTGTGCTTTAGTCCTCTACAGGCTGCTGTGCCAGCGGCAAAAAAAAACAAGCTGTTCTTCATTAAGCAAATGTTCAATCCAATTGGAAATACAAAATACAAATGGTTTATTGCCCTCAACCTCAAGGTTATGATAAATGCTATTGCATTAGACCTCTCTGGGGGCACAAAGAGTTTATACAATGAAGAAATGGGTTTTGGTCTAAATTAAAATTCCCTATTCAATTTGTTGCATTTTTCATTTGTTTTTATCTTGTCAAAACGGACTCTTTGAAAATAACCAGTGCAGTTTAATAAAAAAAAAAAAAGGAACAAGCCATCTATCACTTCTCTGCTTATTCCAATCGTGATGAGTCATTTGCAAACAAAGCAGCTCTTGGAGCCGGTTCTTTGAAGTGAACAGAACATGACACTGTGTTTTCTCTGCATTTTTTGTTTGTTAAATTGGTCAAAATGTGTGGTGCCTTAAGCAGAATTGGGAGGACCCTTCCCCATTACACGCACAAACAAGCTGGAAAGGTGGCTTCTGACATTTGAAATCAAAACCCTAACATAATGCTGAAGTGTACAATGTAGAGTGGGATAATTATAAGCAGTAGATGCTACTTTAAAACCTAATCTTGCCCTAAGAGATACTACCCACCAAGTCTTATGCAAGCAGTTTCCATTTGAGCAGCCTTAACAGTCCTTTGCCCCACCTAGAGCCGCCAGAGTTGCTTCTACTTCATTTCAATTCAGGTTCCTTCAAGCTACTGAGCCTCAAAGGTTGGGCTTCTTTTACATTAGCGGCGCCTGTGGCACTTTAGGTTCTGAAAGATCAGATGGCTTCCTAATGAGGTTTTAAGGTCTGATGCCAAAGGACCAGGTTGAACCTATACAGATGGTATTTGTAAAGTGTGCACGATATGCTATGTTGAAATGCACAGCTGTTTGCTCACATGTGAATGCATTCACACTAAGTACACTGGCAGGATCGGGTGTGTGTTTGCTTTTTGGAGGTGTTGAGTGTGTACTTTTGTGTCTAAATCTCTTTTGTGCATGCTGTTACTTTTAATGTTGGATCACACATGTTGACAGGCAGCACTCCTTTATTTGCTCTTTTCTTAGGATATTGTGAACCAACCACATACAAAGTAATAAAGTGCTCAAAAGATGAAGAAGTGGCAACACACAGAAATCAGGCTTTAAAGTTAGTCTTGTGTTGCCTTACCTTTATTTAATTTCATATGAAATTCATTCATTCATTCATTTTATACCACTTTTTCCTCACAGAAAGAGGCGGGGTACACCCTGGACTGGTCGTCAGCCAATCACAGGGCACATATAGACAAACAACCATTCACACTCACATTCATACCTATGGACAATTTGGAGTCGCCAATTAACCTAGCATGTTTTTGGAATGTGGGAGGAAACCGGAGTACCCGGAGAAAACCCACGCATGCACGGGGAGAACATGCAAACTCTACACAGAGATAGCCGAGGGTGGAATTGAACCCTGGTCTCCTAGCTGTGAGGTCAGCACGCTAACCACTTGTCCCCCTTCATATGAAATCACATCAGAAAAATCCTGAAGTTCGCACCTTATGATGCATTTATGATGCATATTTAGTATGAGTCCAAAAATACAAGGCAAACACGGAGAGCTGTGTATCCACAAAATAAATATGACACAGAAAAGCCTTGTAGTTAAACAGGCCACAGAACAGGGCATGCGAATCCAAACCAAGTGCGGTGAACCCTGTTCTGACGTCACAGAACACAGCTGCAAACTGTGGCTGGAAATTAAGAGCAATGAATGAAACTGGAAACAGGAAGTGGGAGAAAAAAAAGCAATGAATTTTAACCTACACGTACAGTATACTATAGTATATATAGTAGACTATTGTCTGGATTCATCATTGTATCTTAGATCATTGGTATGGTCATTTAACACAGTTACAATGCTAATCCTTGTATACAGAATACAATATTCAAGTACTGTAACTCATAGTCTCCAGCATGCCCGCCACCCTCATGAGGATAAGCGGTATAGAAAATGGGTGGATGGAAGTACTGTAAGTCCTGATGTCTGCAGTTGTCCCTCCAGCACGCCCATCCACTGCCACTGGAGGGTGCCAAATTTGGTATATGTTAATGTATTAAATGGTAGGTAAATGGCTAGACTTGACAAATGAACTCAAAAACAATCTTAAAATTTGCACATTTCAAATATTAACCTAATTTGAACATTTTTATATGAAATATTTATATATTTTATATAGTTCTTTTATGACAAAAGCTCCCACGGATGGTTGTAATGGTATGGTTTATTTGTAACATTAGTAACATTAAGCAACAGCACAATTTGCAGTAACATTTGCACAATTCAACATCTCTGAAAAGGAGTAGGGAGAATTGAAACTTATTTAACCCTACCTTGTCTCCATCCATCTGTTACTGATTCGCATCATTCACACCATAACTTTTACACGTTGACACTGAATATATTTCACTTGCTTTTGTCATTAACATTTTATTCTCTTACTATGTGTATAAACCATGCACAGTATTAAGGGAAAGGAAGAAATAAAAAAAGAAATGAAAAAATAAATAAAAACAAGAAATAAATAAAAAAAATTAAAAAAAAAATAAAAATGAAGTTCAAATACTAGGCTCCAGCATGCCTGCGATGCTCTTGAGGATAAGCGGTATAGAAAATGAATGGATGGATGGACATTCAAATGCATTGTCAATAACGAATAGGAATGCATTAGAACAAGTGGAGGCAATGCAAAAGTAAACCATATACATTGACAACAAATATAAAATAAGACTGATAAATAACTAATGAAATGTCTTAATATTATAGAATTTATCAACATCTACGTATGTCATTGTGGAGTTGTTGTTGTCAATGCCTTTCAGTTGCATTTGAGTTGTCTCTTTTATTTCCTTGCGTTTTATTACCAGGCACGTCCACTCTGCTGTGATTGGTCACACTCTCAAGTGCTCCCGAGGACTTCCAGACTACTGCTTTCTAATTTTGTCGGTACAGTAGTCGGTAATAAATGAATAAACCCTTTGGAGAGATACTTGAAAAATGGTTAGGCGCTACTGTCAACTGGTTTGAGACCCCTGGCTTACCACGTATGAACTCAGAATTGGATTGGTATTTTTGTTCTTCGCTGATATTGGGGCACTGCGGTCCATTCATTCAGCAGAGGATGAAAATATTTTTTGTGCATTTGAATTAGGTACACTCGGGTGTCACTTTGAACGCATGATGTTGACATGTTGGACATAATAACAGCAGTTATTATGTCCAACATGTTAGTCCGCCCTTGGCACATACACCGTGACTTGATTTTGGTTCCTTGTTGGAGAGAGAATCTAATCAACTCTGCTTCTTTTCCTGCTTCATAAATCAAACTAAACTAAAACCTAGACTTGCTGCTATCCCCTCCCAAAAACACATTTTTTTTCCTCTCTGTGGAAGAACAGCAGTGACAATCACCTTCCAGCTCACACAGGCCCACACTTCAGGATGAAGCGGATACTGCAAGTGCCTCTGCGTACAACATTTCTGTATAATTTCACATTTAAACATACCATCACACTTACACATTAAAGACATTACAAAGGCTGTAAAAAGTCACCATGTATAATATCTGCAACATATATCTGACAATTGGCAGTGCACTCAAACGGTAGGCAAACGGTGTGCACTAAGCCGAGAAGATGTTTCTACACTGTATTTGATCAGGAAACGTGCAAATTCAGTATTCTTTTACATAATTATACATAAAAAAAACATGTATAATGCATTTCAATGGGTAAATATTAACATTGGTTTATGTTATCAGTATTTTATTTTATTTTTTCATCATGACAGGTAAGGTTCTGCCTCCCTTGAGTGCACATCATTGCTTTTTATGCAGATATGTACAGTACTATAAGCAGAACTGGATACGCTGTTGTGGGTGTGTGAGTAGGAGCATGTCGGAAATAAATTAGATCCTGTGTTAATCTTTGGGAAGCATGCAGGAGACAGAATGTCATAAATATACCTAACCATACATGGTAATGGTAATGGATTTATTTCATTTGAACATGCATCAGATTACAATTGAGTGCATCCCATAATCAGTTCACAGTTCCACATGTCCAAAAGGAGTAGGAAGAAGCAAAGCTTATTAAATCCTACCCATCCATCTGGTACTTTTACAATCAGTAACTGTTACATTTGTTCACTTCCTGCTTTCCATAATACAGTTTAAGATTTTTTTTTTAATAATGTACCTTGTACCAAAGTACGAGGTGATATGAGCATCCAATGACATAATGGGTACCATAGTAAGTGTCAATATAGTGATATATATAGCACATCATGACTGGTTCAAGACTCTTCATCCTTGTATTTAGCAAACATCAACTGCTTGTATTGTTTCTTGAATTGGCTCATCGTTGTGCATTGTTTGATTTCCTTACTCAATCCATTCCATAGTTTGATTCCACATACTGAAATGCTATGGCTTTTTAACGTAGTCCTAGCATAGAAATATTTCAAATGTAGTTCTTCCCTGAGATCATATTTCTCCTCTCTTGTAGAGAAGTATTGGATGACATTTTAGGTAATTGGTTGTTTTTAGCCTTATGCATTATTTTAGCTGTTTGAAGATGAACTATATCAGCAAGTTGAAGTATTTGTGATTTTAGAAATAAGGAGTTAGTATGTTCTCTGTAGGCGGCATTATGAATTATCCTTACTGACCTTTTTTGCAGTACATTTAGCGAGTGAAGATTGCTTTTATAGTTATTAGCCCATATTTCCACACAATAAGTAAGATATGGTAGAACCAGAGAGCAATAAAGAGTGTGGAGTGATTTCTGATTGAGAACAAATTTTGCTTTGTTCAATACTGAAATATTTCTGTCCACCTTATGTTGTATATTTGTAATATGAGGTTTCCAGCTCATATTTTCATCTATTGTGATCCCCAGAAATGTATTTTTGTTCACCCTTTCAATGCCTACACCGTCTATTTGTATTTGCTGGTGCGTGTCCTTTCTGCAGTTACCAAACAGCATGATTTTAGTTTTACTTCGGTTCAAGGACACACGCTTACAAGGATACATGCTTTTTATACAGTATAATATGCAGTATGAATGAAATAATACATGTGGTTTCCTAATATAAGAGAAAAATCAGCAAACCATTGATGAGAATTTTTTGTACTTTGATGTACATATGTGCATCAAAAAGATCCATTGCTTGGATCGACTCTGTAGTCAGGAAAAAGCCGAACAAAACAAACAAATGTTTTTTGTACATGTACATACAAATTAATTGTTTCCAGCTCAAAATATCGCCATGTATGTCTTTTTTTCCCTCAGCTCTCACCTCGGGGGCATGTACCATTCAGACAGACTGCACTTTTCTTAGTAATGTTAAAATCTCGTCTTGCCTCATTCTCGTAGACCCAAACCCTCGGCTCACACTGGATCTGCTGCAGCCACCAGAAACATTCCGCAAGATTGAAATCCCTGATGTAGGCTCACACTAACTCCGTGCAGTGTGACGGATTCAGCACAAAGGACAGAATACGTTTGGAGTCTAACTTTTTTTCAGACGCGGCAAATGCCGTAGCATTCTCTGGTCAAGCTGTCGGTTTCCTCAGCCGGAGCAGAGCTCGCCGCTGTGTCTACCAGAGTCAATGTGGGTGGCACTTTGTGGCAATCTGGGCTGGATCAGGGCCAGAACTGAACCATAGTCAGTGTGATCCCGTCAAAATACTGTGTATTATTTTGTCTTGTGAACCAAGAGTCTCATGACTGAGAGTCCCTAAAACTCGCAATTGCTGAGTGTAAAAAAACAAAAAAAGTAATAATAATAAAACACTCAATATATGGTTTTAAAATGATAGTGTTGGGGCTGTCATTAAAATGAATAGATGATATCACATACCGATATTACTGGGAAGAGGCTTAATACTGTAATGGATGCTACAAGGCGAGTGGAGAGGAAATGTGTGCTGAATAAAAATGTTCTCTTTAAGAAGATGGCATCGCAGACATTCTGAGTACAGCTGCTACAAAACTAGTACATTGTCTAAAGCAGGGGTCTCAAACTCAATTTACCTGGGGGCCACTGGAGCTAGGGTCTGGGCAAGGCTGGGCCGCATCAGGTTTTAAAAAAACAAAACAAAACGCATTTATTAAAAACAGAAAAATATAATAAATAAACTATAAAAATAAATAAATATAAATAAATAAACAAATCAAAAATAAAGAAAATCAATCAATCAGTAATAAATAAATATAATAATAATAATAATAATAAAACGGTAAATAATAAAAACTTAAGAAACCACATATAGTTGGTGGGTAGACAAATTATTTTTTTCAGATTAAAATGAACAAAGCATTATTAGAGCCCTGTAGACATGACAAAACACGACTATAGTCACATTTATACTCTTTTTATTTACAACATATTGCGCAACTGCAGGGTCTTGAGACACATGCTAACTCACAAACTAGAGAGCTAGCGACCTAAACGGTAGCCTTCAAGTTATTTCCTTTAAACTTAAATAGCCAAAAACTTACCACTTCCACACGGATAGGGAGGATAACTATTAACAGTTATTTAACCTTTAACATGAACATTAATCAAACGTAATAATTTTTTCTGGGTACATGATAACATACAGCATCCATATCAAACTTGCGTGGGCCGCACTAACATTAAACTTTCATATCAAGGCGGGGGCCTCAAACTAGTGGCCTGCGGGCCACATTTGGCCCGCGGGCCGCATGTTTGAGACCCCTGGTCTAAAGGCTTCTTTCCTGAGAAAGACAATAAATATGAAATAGCTGATCATTCAGTCATTGGAGACGACTAAAATTAAAGTCATAATAAGACTGCAATCATGCCTTATAATAGCCCCCTAATAGAACATACCTCTGTTTCATTAATTTACAATCAAAAATATATAAATGTAACACTTGCAACATTTTTGCTCCCATTTTGGAGTGGCCTTTTATTGGGGCCAGTCTAATCAGCATTTTGATGTATGTAGTGGCTGAATTATGAATGTAATTGAATTATAATTGACATGCATGTTCTTCCTCAGTTGTTTCTTAGGCTAACTGGATTCTTTAAATTGCCCAGGTGTGATTTTTTTTGTCGATATGACCCCTACGATTGTCTTGAGACTAGTCTCGGGTGTACCTCTGGCCAGCTGGGATAGGCTCCAGCTCATCCTTGGCCTTAAATGTGGACAAGCGTTATAGAAAATGGATGGGTGAATATAATTTAAAGGATATAATTTAAGCCGCTGAGCCACAGCCTCCCTGCCACGAAAATGCAGTTCAAGACCGATTCCAGATGACCAAGACTCTGCAAAAAATTAAAAGGAAAAGATGAGCACTGGAGCTTTTAGAAATGTCTTGCATCAAAGTAAAGTGGGGAAGCTGCTACCATGGTGACCTGTCATTGTCACAGTCATATCCACCTCTTCTTTGTCGTCAGCTGCAACTATTCATATATATATATGAGTGGATGGTGCAACAGTGGTTTCATCCATTCATTTATAAAGCGTATGGATGCTGGTTTGTACGTTTTCTGTACAACATAAATATACAGTTAACATGGACCCTGGAATTGTAGTAGATTTATAAACTGCGATGTACTTAACAATTTGCTTCTCACAAGCACCTCTTCATTTTTAAACTGTTATATAAGGTTCCCAAATGGGGGTACTTGAAGTGTCTAAAGTCTTTATCCTGTGTTTGATTGTCATTAAAATCAAGATCAACAAATTACAGGCAAAATTACAAAATTTTTAAAGACTCTTGAAAAAAAATCATGTTAAAAAGTATTGCAAAGTAAGTGTTTTGCCTGTATTTACTTATAGTATTACCGTCGATATCAAAATCTGCCGAGTCGCTCAATCCTGATGTCAACCAGAGCAGAGACTGAGGAGCAGTCCACTTCTTGCCGGATAGGGGAGAAAGTGGGACAGTAAAGGAGATTCAAACAAGAGCATTTTCTATTCAGTTCTATTGTATTTACGAGAGTGTGTAAACGTTTGTCTGAATTAGAAGTATTCGAGAGGTCGAACCTTAATAGAAAGCGAAAATCTCTTGCAGCGTCCCCTCGGCTTGCTTTTGGTACAGTCCACAGCGCCTTTTGCTAACTCCAGCGAACGCGAGTGGACCACAACATGCTGGAGACCGTAGCTCAGATAACCGCTTCGAAGTTAACTTTTTAATCCCGCTTTAATCCTGTCTTTTTGGGGGAGGCGGCGGAGGGTGGGTGAGGAAAAAGGGGCGACAGAAATCAGTCATGGTTTTAGATTAACTTGCATGCCGGAGCGTCTTCTTGTACTACCAGCCCGCTGATATTGAAGAGAGAAGAGGCGCAAGGGGAAGCCCGGAGAAGAGCGAGCCAAGCGGGGTTCAAGATGCTGTGGGGTGTGCTGATAAGTTTGCTGCTCAGCCTGAGTGCAGGTAGGAAAATGCTTGTGTTAAGTGCTGCAAAAATGAATGTGTTTGCGAACGTTTCTTTGACAGGGTTAGGAATTTTTGTTGCGCCAATATTAGTCTGTCATGCAGTATGCTTAAACAGCATGTTGGAGTTAAAGAGATGACCCCAGCGCTCACCTTTTGCGCTAATTTTTATTTTGGACCTAATGATTTTAGTTTGTACGAGTATATGTTTCTTTCGTAAAAATAGGAAGTGTAATGATGTGCTGTTATTTTGTTTTTAAAATACTTTTGTATGAGTACTGCACTGACTAGTTGATGTGGGAATATAACACTGAATCCTAATTAATTATTGTTTTGAAATGGGATTTAACATAGTTATCTGAAAGTGAAAGTACTGTTGAGAATACAGCCATATACAGAAAAAAAAGGTTTCTCCTGATTGCAGGTGAACTGGCTTGTTCATCCACGGTAATCTACATCCTGCCCCCCTCCCTCAGCCGCTCTTGTAATAGTGATTTCCAGCACCCCCTTCCTATGTTTTCCCTAACACCTTGTATTTACAACATGTCAGAACAGCCGCTGGAATGCATGGACCCTTCTGAAGCTATTTCTAAGCGCACACAACAGGCTTAGCATCATGCATTGACACATGAATGCGCACACACTCATGCCGTGACCTCTGACATGACCTTAAAAATATAGCAAGCAGGAAGGCAAAAATCACGTCTGTAATTGGGTACTTGGACTTCAAAGAGAGGTTGCTGTGATTGTTTCTGTTGCTAAATGTCACCAGAAGACAGTCTTCAAAATGTCAACCAGATAGATCCGATATCCGGTTGAAAATTAAAGGTCCCTCGGATGATCCACATTCTCTGTTTTGTTGCGTTCGTCATCCCTTCAGATGTAGTTATCCGTGTTTCCTGCCTCGGTGCCCTTTTTATCTACCGCATGTCTTTATTATAGGGTTGTTCTGTCATAAAGCAATTAAGTCCGCTGGACCGTTTATCTTTGATTCTGTTGTCGTCTGTTGCACATAAATGTAATTTTCTCCTATCATGTATTTTCCTTTGCCAAATGACATGCAGTTTAAATGCTGTGGGTTTAAAATAGTCTCTTTCTGGATGGTACTGCATTTTAATTAACTGTTTGGGAATCTCATGCCAGCGATTGTGAATGTATAATTTTTCCCGCCTCCAGAGGTATATTTTTGTTAAGATGTTAAGATGCAAACTGGGGTTGCAAATACGGGTGACATGATAAAAAGGCATTGATATCAAAGGTCAAATGAAAGCAGTACAAGATGTGTAACCTTTATTCATGTTGTCTAGAAATACTGATCAGCGGTACTGCGTATTGATCCCTGATGTTCTTTCTGTTTCTTAGTCACGAGTCTTCATTGAAATATAGTTATCGATTCCAGTTTGTGATGTGTGCACCGCTATTGACAGCATAAAGGCAGCCAGTTCTGTCTTACTGGTGATGCTCTAACAATGTATAATTCCGTGTGTGTGTGTTTGTGTATCTCATAATCCATGTGAGGTCATAATGCCTTCCTTGATGCGTCTAGTGGCCTTACAGTAATTGGCAGAGTTTGACTAATGGCATTTTGGAGAGTCGAGTATACACTTTAATGAGGCACTCTGGGACAGGATGATCATCTCAACCTCTGCTTCCGCCCCCAAAGTCTCTTTTGCTTATCAAGTGTTAATTGGACTCACAGGTTGACCCAGAAGATGTGTTCCTGTTCCCCTGAAGGCATCTTTGCGCTGAATCATAGAATTTGATTTGACAGATACTTGATTGGGAAAAGGGAACAGATTTGAAGAAAGACAGTACTTCAGTACCAATCTGACAACCAGGCAGTGTTCCAAAATGTCTCTGCTTGGGTGGATTTTGGTTGTTTTTAATCAGCCAAGCAACAAGGAAGAAAGTACATAGTGTGGTGGCGGAAGAATACGAAGGCAATTTATTTTCCCCTATTTTCTGGAAAATGGTGACCACTAAGGTTCTGTCATTATGTTGCTTCTATTCGTCGTATGATACATGTTCTTCAGTTTTTGCTTATGTGATCCAATTTGTTTTGTTTATTGTTTTCATTTATTCTGACTTCTTAAGGAATGTTAAGGATGCACTTTTTAAGCTGTTTAATGTAAATGTATGTGGGAAGTTTATTTCATTGCCATTATGCGAGTGTCACTTGGGATAGAAAGAGGACATTGGGTGGGATTAATGTTTGCTCTTCAGTTCTGCTTCGACCTTCTCTGCAGGCTAAGTCCTCGAATCACATTGATCAGTTTCTTGACATCGCCTTCTCATCAGGACCAGACACTGCCACAACTGTCTCACTTGTGGTTTAAAAAAAAAGAAAAGAACTTGCAGATGTAGATTTGCTTACCCAGCAAACCTTAAAATGTAAATTTATAACTTTGTTTTGCTAAATAGCTCCAACACCCCATCAGATTAAGTGCCCCAGTTATTTAGTTGGCATTAATGGCCTTGCAATGTTGATGTCTACTTAAAGACAGACAGATTTATTACTGGCCACAAGTTGATTTTGGTCCAGATTCCACTCTGCAAGCCATATTTTCTTTAAGCAGGAAAAAGGTTGTTTTGGAGGATGTGGCCCTCAGTCACGTCTATGAATCACTGTTCCTTTTTCATCTGGCAGCATTTGCATATGACTTTCTTGTTGATGTTTTACCTCGTCAGGGCCTTGAGGGTCCTGAGGTGGGTAAATTCTTCATTAGCTAATTCTGCAGTGCTGCAATTATGAAGACTTCAATGTTACACCACTGAGCTAATAAACATTGTGCAAAATGAAGAGTAGGAAATTACACCCCTGTGTAGTATTTTACAAAGTGTGCCGCCCTTCTGCAATCCCAGGCTTGGATGTGCATTGCAACTATATTTGTCTTTGTTGTGTTTTTCCCGTTTTTTCTCGTAGGCTGAGCTCTGTCTTTCAGCTTTTTACTAATGAATAATTGCAATGGCACCTTGAACAAGTTGTGCAACAGTGTGAAATAGACGTGTGATATTTGTGTGTGATTTATTTTCATTTTAGCCTGCGGTATAATGCATGGTTCACTCCTCCTTGATATTGCTGGTTAGGTTTGTGTCAGGCAGGCTTTTGCATTCCCCGAGGGGAGACAGACTCAGCCACCTGATACCCCCACTGTGTTTTGTTTGTCCCAGCAATGGAGGTAACCTGTGATTGCTTAATTTACCCATAATATTCTCATATGCACCCCCCGTACACATTCATCTGCTCATGTTCCTTCACTTTCCTATAAATCACAAAGCTCACTCCCGCTAGTAGGTCGACCTCCTCTGCAGAAGACCTTTCGGCTACCTTTTTGGGGCCGTTTCTGATTTCAGAACATGATGCTATGGCCCTCGGGCCAATTTCAATGATGTTCACTGTGATGATATATGTCACCGATGTCAGCTTTAAAAACATGCAAGCAAAAATCCAAGTCAACCTTTGGCAACCCTCTTGTTACAAGTCGGTTTGTAACAGCAGAACATGTCATGCAATTTTACATTTGGTACAATTAAGAATTTTGATTAAAATTGAATCAGCTACTTTTTTGGTGTCACTCAACTGATTTTTTCTGCTCAAATAATTTGATGTATTACGTGCGCAACAATACAAGCGTTTGATACAGTAGGATCAACACCACTTATCCAACCATTCTGCATACTAGGGTTGGGTGATATGGACCTTAGCATGTATCACAATATTTTTAGGATGTATCATGATATGACGACATAAAATATAAAGCTACCAAACATACGCCTTATAATGAAATACACTTGTCTGAAATTGTAAAGCACATGTTTATTATTAACGAACTGGTTAAATTTTCTAATGGGATGTCAGCCTCTGCACACATTGCTACTAAATCTTCAACAAACCGTAATACTTGTGCTTATCATTAAGTCACCCATGCAATTCCAACTGCAAATGGATGATATTTTTCTTGACAGTCTTGTTTTGTTTACGCAAACATGGGGCAAACGGTGGAAGTGTGTCCCGTGTGTGTGGGGATTGTGTATTCACGGCTAAGATGCGCTATGTTCAAAAATATACATGCTTCTCATATCTTTTCACTCAGAACTTCCACGTCGTCACGGGGCATTGTAAAACAGTCCTTACATTAAAGCCGTAAAACACAACATGGTGAAAATGCACTTATGGAGCCCCCGTCGCGTACACACAACCACACAAGCTAGTTTTCCATTCACGCTCTGGAAGAGGAGATTCAGCCAACTTTTGCCGGAGTTTGTCGCCAATTCAACCTATTTAGGTCAGGGGGGGATTGTTCAGTGTTCATAATGATTTCATGCCACGACTGAGCAGTCTGCGAGTAAATACGTTTCTTCTTCTCACGATCACAGTGTTTCATCCATGTCATACATCCGTCATCAACTCATTTATACCGGTATAAGTCATTTTCTTATCATTGGAAGAATCAATACCATCCGTTTTCTATGGCGCCTATGTATATTACTGTAAATGTGTCCATACATTAGGACTGTCAGCAAGTTTGTTGTTTGTGTTAATTGCAGTCTTCACTTCCTTGAAAGTCTTTTCATATTTTCTCTCCCTGAGCTTTTATAAAATGTGTCCTCGAAGGAAGAGTGTAACCTGGATTAAAGGTGTGGATCATTGTGGTGACGCTTTGGTCGTCAACCATGGACAGAGGCATCATTCAGTAACAATCATGTTGAGGATACTCCATGCATGTCTTTCTCATCTTGAAGCCCGTCAGTTGGCTGTTTTTGAATGAAATGAGAACGATAGCACATTATGAGTATGTATTCTGGCACAATTTCCAACAACTCAATAATTACCTTGTCTTATGTGCAGCATTCGGTTAAGGCAAGTACGTAGCCCAAAGAGAAAAACATTATGAGGTTAACATTATTTGTTGTCCCAGCGTTGGCTCGGACACAGGCTAAGCTTTTTACACCTTATTCGGTCAAGTGTTTGTTCTTCAAATGCTGTAGTAAATTAAAACTTTTTAACATGTCACCCATGCAGGATACCTTTTTGTGGCATGTGTTGCAGAATGCAAAATTTACATCCCTCACAAGTATCATTTCCACACGGCAGACATGTTGCATTTGCAGCCGCATGCCAGTGCAGTGTGAAGGGAAGGGGGAGGGGACACACCCCAAGACAGCGGGACAGGACACTGCATATAGGGGTCTCCACAGCCTGTAGACTGCAATAGTACCAGCAACAGGTGATCGGTTTTCGGGATTGATCGGCTGATTGGTAGCCGATCAGTTGGGGCACCTCAATGTAGTTATCTTTATTGCCATATTGAATTGAATTGTGAATTGTTCAATTTATTTTATTATTTTTAGGGCTGCAGGCTGGCCGAGTGGTTAGCGCGCAGGCCACACAGCTCGGGGACCCGATTTCGATTCCACCCTCGGGCATCTCTGTATGGAGTTTGCATGTTCTCCCCGTGCATGCGTGGGTTTTCTTCGGGGACTCCGGCTTCTTCCCAAATTCCGAAAAAAATGTTAGGTTAATTGGCGACTCCAAATTTCCCATATGTGTAAATGTGAGTGTGAATGGTTGTTTGTCTATATGTGCCCTGTGATTGGCTGGTGTAGACAGCTGGGATAGGCTCCAGCACGCCCGTGACCCCTGTGCGGATAAGTGGTAGAAAATGAATGAATGAATGAATGACTATTTTTATAAAGGGGGTGTTTTTGTTTTATGTGTTTCTTTCTTCAATATATTCCCAACAGAAAATGAGACAGGAATAGCTGCACCAGATACATTTAATTGAAAAAACATGCTTTTGAGTTTAAGCAAATGTTGGCAATTTCACTAAAATAAGTTAAAAGGACATGAAAATGTTTTTGATGATTTTGTATATAAAAACAAATAAACTATTGCGCTATGATGCTCCAGTAGGGACTCAAAAGGAATCGTGAATTTTCCGAATTCTTACATTCCTATTATGTTGGTGCAAAAGTTTGGAGAGTGTAACTCAATCATATTTAAAGACATATTTAAGGAACACAGGAATGATGGTGATGTTCTTTAAATATGTCCGGCCCAATGCCAGTGTTGTTATGCTATGGAAAGGGGCATTTGTGGTGTGTTGGCCCTGTACTGTGTGGTTGACTTCCTAGGGGGTGGCAGATTATTACAGGCTGTAATAAACTCTGCTTTTCTGTCTCTGCGGGGGCCTGCTGTAGAGGACAGAATGATAAGCAGTGCTGGAGACTCGCTGTCTGAGCACAACCAGGGAAGGGGGGGCAGGGACGCAAAGACATTTTGAAGGACACACGTGTACAAATCCATTGTAACTTAATTCTTAATTCTTCAGCTTTGTCCTTGGTTGGAAAAACATCTGTTGGGACTTGAGAACAAAATTTGGAAGACTAGTTCAGAAAAAAAAAAGTGAAACACTGCATTGTCCTCGGTGTATGTTCAGCCATGCATTATGAATAAGCCACTTATATGGTTTGTCTCCAGGATCACGAACGCACCATGAGAGCCTCTGCTGATAAGTGGAGGACAGTTTTTCAATGCCGTTGTAGTTTTCAGTCAATGTGATTGTGACTTTCAGCAGCCATATTTTCAACATTCCTTAAGAATGTTTTTGGTAAAATGTTTGTGTTACTGAAAAATCTTTTATTGTTATCAGATTTTTCAGATGGTTTTTGTTTTAAATTATTGTTATAAAGCTATTTAATGAGCAACAAATTTAAAAAAAAAAGTTGTCAACAGTTGGCTCCAAACACTACAACTTACAGATATTCTTATGTTTGATCCCAGAGCAGCTTGATAGAGCAACATGGGTCATTTAGTGTGAGAAAATACCACAGACTGTTGCTGTTGCTGGAAATGCTCAACAAATGTGTTTGAGGCTCAAAATAGTCCACACGAAGTGTGCAAAGTTGTCCTGTTGTGTGCTGGCCAGCTGTTTGAGCTTATTAGTTCTCTCTTTTTGTAATGGATATATTTACATTTCCCCTCAGAACAAATGGGGCTGTGGCACAGAGAGGGTATGTCACTCAGAGCCACACGAGGCCAGTTGTCTACTGGCTTTGGTCTATTGATGGGATTTACAGACAATAGGTAAGGTAAGCTGTATTATTTTTAAAGAAGCCAAAATTCCAACATAAATACGTGATGCTAGCTAAGTTTGCTTTGTCCTTCTCCCTCACAGTAGACAAAAATGGATTGGGTGAGAGTGCACATATAAATAAACACAGAGACAGACGGGCTTCTTTACCAACTGGACATGGCCTCATTCACAACACCTCTATATTGCCTAATAAAAACAGGCATACGTTTGTTGTTAATTGCCCTCAGTTTAAGCATCCTTGCATCTTTTGAAAGTATTCCAACTAGCTGGAATGTTACTCAGCAGAGGACAGTCCTGAATACTAATTTGAACCAAATTGTATGTTTGTTTGTACCCACCTCTCGTATATTCCCAAATGAGGTCATTCTAATCAATGCTTCATTTACTGAAAATCAAACGGAATTGGTGGATAAGTGGTTTCTTATGTAAGGATCGACCAATCACCCAAAGTTAAGGAAATTGGGCAGCATGCTTAATTTCACCTTTATTCACATTTTGGCAAAAAAGGCTGTGTGTGGAAGTATTTACTCGGCAGACCGCTCAATCGTGGCACAAAATTATTACAAATACTGAACCATCAGTCCTGGCGATAAACGCTGGCGAAAGTTGGCTGAATCTCCTCACACAATATGTGAATGGGAGCTAGCAGGGGTTAGTATTTAGTATTTCTCCATATTTTTTTGCTTACCACTCTAAATCGTCCTTCTCACACATGGTCACCACCTTCAACTATTTAGACTACTTTTCCTGTTCAGCAGTAGGGGTCTAAGAGATGGGGGGCCCGCAGCTGTGTGACCACTTCCAAGAGCCCTTGCATGAAGGCTTCCCATTGCCCTCAATGCCAGCATGCACATACAGCGTGTTTGAGCATATGTTCCGGAAGTCACACTTCCATTTCAAGCCTCAGATTAGACCTGAGTGTGATATGATTTTGACTGATAGAAACCCTTGGAGTTCACGCTCTAAGCCATGCAGTGGAAAGTCATCTATAAATGGCACTAGGAGGCATGGTTTTACATGCACACTTCCTATTTTAACAGTATAAATTCTGCATTTTTTAATGCACAAACGAAACAAAGACTTTTTAAATGTGATGCATTTAAAAAAGTAGGCAAGATGGCATTTGATTAAAAAAAAAAAAACATGCTGCTGCTTACAGTATGAACATGTGGCATTGTAGTGTCACTTTTCCTTCCCATTCCTTTCTGAGACAACTGTAGGGAAGCACCTGCTAAGTATCTGGTGACTTTCTAGCTGTTGAAAGGAATGCTGAGCCATTTGGGTAATCAGAAACGTGTTCAATAAAACACAAGGGTCTGTCCATAAATCCGATTTGTCTTTTAATAGCTATACAGTCATTTTAAAGTCATGCATTATTTTCACAGAACATTCATTTCAATTATGCATGTTATTGAATGTATTACATTTTATATCTAAAAATAGTTCTACATAATTTACTACTTACTACTGCAATACAAAAGATTTTAGATTTGCAAAATCTCTTGCAACAAAAAAACAGACAAACAAACAGACAATTTAGTGGAGTCCATCTTAACCACGAAATAGCGTAAACTGAGGACCGCCTGTACCACCTTATGGCATTGGTTCTAAGATTTAGTCTGGGGACCACTGAGACTGTACTTCATTATGGCTTAAATTAGTTTAGATGCCAGAGGAAAGTCAGTGGCAAGCCAGTATAATTGGGGTATCGGTCATTTCACTTTCCTAGAGGTATTTCATGTGCACATTGAGACATGCGCTCGCACAGAAGCAGCTGAAACATCCTCAGGGTGAGAATGTTCTCAAAATGCCTTTGCCCTTCTAAAGTGACATCTTTCACTTTTGTTCCCTCGATACTGGTGTGGAGTGATGTCATCAAAATGTATGAGAGCCGAAACCTGAGACTTGGACACAACAAACAGACAACACCGCGCATACACAAAAACAACGCTTGATACGGAAGAACGTGGTTATCTCACAGCTAGCAGGTGATGGGCATGCTGTTTTTGTTTAGGTGTATATTAGTGTGTTCTTGTTCGGTTGTTTCCCTGATGCAAATAGTTCAGCCAAGCCTGTGATGAGGCAAATAGAGGTGCTTGTTGTGAAGGTGGTGGAGGACTTCATTAAACAAACAGTGAAGGGCTCTGGAGGCCCCATTGAAGCCTGGAACTGGAATGGGGACACAAGTGAAAGAGCTGCAGTCCCTAATGAACTCGAGTGGCCCTTAGAAGTGGGGCTTTTTTACAGAAGCTAAGGAGGACAAAGTGTCAAAACAAGCCCAGCCCCTTGCTGTTCACACAGGCTAAACACCACCTTTTGACTCTTAGGAGTGTGGGCATCTGAAGGGGAGGCCACAAGGAGAAACGAAAGGGAGGAAGAACGTACTTGCTAAAACAATGGCCTCTTAAATCAAGCACCCCTCCTTGCCGCTTTCCCCCTACTTTGCTCCTGTGCTGCTGCCTCCCAAACCCCCTCCTTGTATCACCGCAACATCCAATTAGTCTACTCTTGCACAAGCGGTTGGAAGCCCCGTATATTGGAGGGGCCTCAGAGGAGGAGGCTTAAAAGTTGTGGCTGTGTAGCTGTTCCTCTTTGAAAGATCTTAGTAGTCACAGGAGAGTCTTGGACTCTTCAAAGCACTCAACTCTGCTACTGGGGAGGCATGCGTATCATCATGTCCTCTGCCAACAGTACCCTATTTTCCCCTTTGTCCTCCTCCTCTTATGTGCCAAAATTTCACCAGTTTGCAACCCCTTCATTGCTCTGTCACACTTGGCCGCTCCAAGTGCTTGTCCCTTTGCTTTTGTTGCCTCCCCCTTTGGTATTTACCATAGTTGAAGACCAGAAAGACGTTTGTCTGTGATTCAGAGTTCGTTCCAGCAATTACTATGACTGATTAAAGAGTTGGTCTACACAGCAAGTCATGTACGATTCTGAAACTCCTTCTCTATTTCATAATAGCACCTTCTGGACACAACTGAGGTCAGCTGTGCATAAGGACACAAGATTGGTTGTGCTGACTGTTGCCAAAAATGCTCTGCCAAGACCAAATTGTAGTCCTGGCGAAATGAAGAAATCTGTGTTTTTGTACTTTCTTAGCAATGATCAACCAGTCCTCTTCACATTCTCATGAATTGTCTTACAATGTACTGTACCAATCAAAAGGCATATTATTTTTGAGGGACAGCTCACACTAAATAGTATTTTAGGTTAATCTTCAAATGTGTTTCACACAGTCTTCAAACATCTTGATAGAAGAATCAAGCTGGCCCTGTACATAAATGTGCTCTTGGAACAAAATTAGCCATCAGGCTCCATAATATGAAGGTACCCACTCCAGGTAAGTGAGAGCGCACACTGAGAAAGGCTGATCATCTCGTCCGAGGTTATTTGCTTAGCCTTCTCACTGTCACGCACATACATGGCTGCGTTAGCTGCCGTTTGACTGAATATCGCATTGTAAGCGTTTGTTCTTCAAATGCAATATTAAATTAGAGCTTCTTAATAGTACCGTGTACGTGGCGGGTGGTGGCAGTTAAGTTCCACATGGCAGACATGATTGTTTTGATTTGGCACGCTTGTGCAATGTGAAGTAAAGTGGGAAGAGGACACTACCCAACGCTTTAGTTATGGTAAGACACGACACTGCATGCATGGATCGCTGCAGGCTGCAATAATACTAGCCACAGTGGGTCGGCTTTTGTGATCAGTGTAGAAAGACATTTGTCATATACATGTGCCGATCATGTGATTTTATTTATATGGAAATTGACAGATAGGTGGTCGATATAAGCACTCTGAATGAAAAATTACATGACTGCGCCAACAGAAACTTAAACATAAGCTAAACATAACAGTGTAACCAAAGATGGCTCCAACAGAACCAGCGGAGTCATCTTAATTTGAATAAATTAAACTGGGAGGCCTTCAACAAAATCTCAGAGGTTGCTAATCACAGCTGCCTTAGGTGTTGTTTTGGCCCCCAAAAGAAAAACACATCCATGTTTAGTAGTCTCATGGTCTTCATTTTCATTTAGCTTACAATGGAAGAACTCCATTGATGTTTTTTATGTTTGAATAATGAAACCGTAAGACTGTCAGAGAGTCAGTATCAGCATAGTGGCTCTGTGCTGTTCCTGAATTGATAGAGTACCTGAATAGTAGAAAAGTATGCATATCGGGGTGTGATTGGATGTGATCCTGAACATAAAACTGCCATATACAGTATGCTGTTTGAGGTCAGTATACCTTCTGTTTGGAACTCAAAGACTCTCACTTAGCTGTGCATTCACTTTATCCAGGCAATCTTTCATTTTGACATGTTCGAACTCTGAGGATGATCTACAGTACTCTTCTAGTCACGAGCATGGCAAAGCAGTCTAAAGAATATTTCCCCTGTGAGGCAAGTGAATGCAGGATCGGCAGTTCTCATGCTGATATCTGAGATTCATCTGTGAGAAATGTTCCTTTCGTTTGAGAATGGACTTGATGGAGTAATTCCACTCTAGATGTTTAATTTTCAAATACTAAAAAAACAGATTATGAATATATGTGCTGTGTTCGGTGCTTCTTTTTTTAAAATGTCAATCAGTGTGAAGGGCTGACATGTGTATGGTTAGTTGGGGTTTCCTCCCAGTCTTGACCTTCCAAATCCTGAACTGGTGTAGTTTGATTGGTAAAGGGAATGTTTCTGACATTTTGACACTTTGATGGCTAAAGTAAAAATACCTTACCCAGACTCTACCCCCCACACTCAAAGAAATAATTTGCTGGGTGAACGTAATAAAATTATGGAAATAATTTCCATTTAATTAAAATGCTGTCATTTAATGAGATACAATTTTGTTGAACCAACTAATTGCAAATATGTTGAGTGAACGTGTCTGTATTAAGTATTGGTGTTACCATTACAATGTTTAAATCCAAAGTGAACTTACCAATGGACAATTTTCTCCACCAGGGATGGTTTAACTTTTGATGGATGCAAGAAGATTGGCGTGAGGCAGTATAGGCTAGCGCCCCCGACTCTCTGCTATGGCGCTTCTCCACCAGAGCTACCTTAGCTGATGAATAGGGCCTGTCATGTATTACTGCAGGCGGCACGGTGGTCGAGTGGTTAGCGCGTAGACCTCACAGCTAGGAGGACCAGGGTTTGAGTCCACCCTCGGCCATCTCTGTGTGGAATTTGCATGTTCTCACCGTGCATGCGGGGTACTCCGGTTTCCTCCCACATTCCAAAAACATGCTAGGTTAATTGGCGACTCCAAATTGTCCATAGGTATGAATGTGAGTGTGAATGGTTGTTTGTCTATATGTGCCCTGTGATTGGCTGGCGACCAGTCCAGGGTGTACCCCGCCTCTCGCCCGAAGACAGCTGGGATAGGCTCCAGCACTCCCCGCGACCCTCGTGATGAAAAAGCGGTAGAAAATGAATGAATGAATGAATGAATGTATTACTGCCACCTACTGCTCTGGAGAGGTATTGCAAATGGTATTCCAATCTGAACCCATTAGGTTGTGCTGACATAAAGTGATCAAGTAGTTTTAAGGATTTTGCTTGTCATGTTAAAACTACATGATTGAAAAATGTCTAACCACTAAACACGAATAAATATAGCAGAAACTACATGTTACACTTTTGTGATAAAGCAGACACCCATGTTGATTTTTTTGAGTGCAGTGGTCCCCTAGGTAAATCGAGGTTGAGACCCCTGATGTAGAGAACAGTTTGTCTTGACCTAGAAAAACTGATCAAGCCACTTTCCTGTACACACTATTCATAGAACTGCAGCTAGTGGACACACATGCCTCCTGAAAATGAGAGGCAGTGGCCTTTCTGATTACCTCTTGTACTATAGGCAACTTGAGATGGCGGTGAATTGACGTAACCTTGGCAGAAAGAAGGAAACGTTGCTTATGTCTGACGTTGCGTGTGGCCCTGCTCACTTGAGAGAGCAGTAAACAGTCTCTATAAGGACACTACGTTGCTTCTGGTAAGCGTTGTCCCTACTGTCCATTAAAGATACATGGTCAATACACAGTTTGGTATTGTTCCTTTTTAACTTAGTTAGTGATCTTTTTAGAATGCTGCCTCATTTAAGCGTATATGATGCAGCAACAGGAACAGTGGAGGAAGGGGCTAAAGAAAGTACCAGTACAGTATATGGTCTAAGTTAGTTAGTTAGCTACTTTCTAGAAGGCTGTGTCAGAATCTGAGTCAATCTGGGAGAGAAATAGAGAACGTGGATACTTCCCTGCTAGAATTTTACTGTCACCCAAACCCTTGACAGGTGCAGAGGCTTGCAATGCATCATCCACATTAAACACATTTGTCTCTGCTGTGTTTTCATGTTGCGATTGTGCGCTTGTATATTAGACAGGTGCAAGGCGCAGTCAAGTTGTGGTCTGCTGTTGCAGCAGCCGTCTGAAATAAAAAGGTTTAACTGCTGTCCGTAGTGCCCCACTCGCTTTTGTGTCTCTGGCTGCTTGCCACCGCACACACACATTCACTTTCTTCCTCTCTGCTGCCATGGTTAAAGCTGGCACCCTCAGCTTTATGTCACCCAAGAGGCTCAGGTAGACATTGTCATCAGGCTGAGTGTTGCTAGCCTGTGTTATAATTGGATTTAGTGTTGGCACGTTCCCTTCCCTACTCTCGGCTCATATTGAAGGAGGCCTAGGAGACTGTGACCAAGTCCGTGTATTTGCGCCACACCTTCCTCCTGCTGTGCAATGTCTGTCTGAAAGCTAAATAAACCCTTCCACAATGCAACCCAACCTCTTCACAACAACAGCGCCAACAAGGACACACTTGGACACATTTCTTTGCCGCATGGCAACACCTCACCTTCCTGGCGAAAATGGAGGGGTGGCCAAAGTGTGGCCCAGGGGCCATCTGTGGAATGTGGCTCATGTGACTCACTGTGTCTCATTTCATTCTTGTGGACCCAGTCTTTGCATTGTATTGCCTCACGAGTTACACACTTATACATTGTTCTTAAAATAGTCAAGTCAAAACAAGGGGACCCCGACGCTTGTCACTATTCCAGTACCATGGAATAGTACTACATAGAGTATATGGGGTGGTGTGCTCGTCCACTTTCAGGCACCCTCGACACCGTAACTCCGTCCTTCTGCATCAGATGACCTTTTGCCCTTATGGGGAGGACCAGAAGCTGGTGTGCCCCCAGAACTCTCAAACAGTGACCTCTTAAGCAGCATTAAAGCAACATGGAATGCAAACAAATGATCCCCTTACCCTTGAACTGCCATTGACCTTCCTTTTTCTCAGCCAGAGATGTTCAGGAAGATACCCTAGTCTTCCATCTTCTACAGCACACATGGTGTGAATCTTTTCCTTGCAGTCATTGCAGTTTGTTACTTTTTACTCTTGACTGCTGACATTTACATAAACTTACATTTATTTGGAACTTGTAAAATGACCACGGTTAACATGCGTAGCCTTGTACCCAGAAGCTTTAGACATGCATAATAACTTTTAACGGAAATTGTCCAGTCATTGAGGAAAAACAGGTTGAAAGTTTCCCACTGGCAAATCAAAAGAAAAAATACTTCAAGTCTTTTTTTAAACTAATGGCCCCAGCACGACACTCACCCTTGCATGTCCAATGATGATTCCCATGGGGTGAAGAAATTAGGAATTAAAACAATGTTCAGGGGAGTGCTGACCTTGTGTACGGGATCAGGCATCTCAAGGCTTGATATCTTGCAACAAAGCCACTATTCACTGCAGCAACGCACACAACAACTAAATCATCACACACTCATGATTATACATTCTAATGTGTTTAGTTCCACCAAATACGTGCGCTACCACACATTAGGGTCCCCACCCATTTCAGTCATAAGAGTTCCAGATATTTACTGACTTTTGAATTGTTGAATAATCAGCAATTACTATAGAAACCAACATTTACTCTTCACTTTCTACATTGAATTTCTTGTTAGAGTTGGATAGAATTTGTGTTGCTATTGAGAAACAGTAGTTGAAGATATTCACTGATGTTTTCATTGCTCTGTGAGTGAGAAAGAAATTCAGGAAGGAGGGGGTGGAGCACATCAAAAGCAAAGGATGCTAAATATACTCATCCCACATTTGGCTCTGCATGTTCTCGCTGTGTGGGCTACACAAGAAACTGAATTGTAACTCATTCACTGTACTGTCATAGAGATGGCCCCTCTGTGTGATGCCTTTGTCCTAGAATTGATTCATAATTCTGGGTGAGAATAAACCCATTCATGGCATCGGTGACATGAACTCAACCAGGCCTGATTGTACTAGCCCCTGTGATTAATTTTGTTTATAATTTTCCTCCATTTATATTATAAAAGTCACATAGACTGCATTGCTGATGAAGGTTTTAACTGTCAAAGATCTACTGTTCAATGACTATAAAGGGGCACAAATTTGTTCTTTGTTTGTTTTTGTTCTGCCAGCCTCCTATCACACCTGTGGCCAACCCCTCACTGGGGAGCCCCCGCCTCCTGCCTGATTCTGCACAGGTGTTCCTTGTCTACTCTGATTACTTGCTCCCTATTTATACCTTCTTGTTCCTCCTTTTAGTTGCAAGTACCTTGTACTCCCATGTCATGTCCAAGCACTCCTTATTGCCTCGACTGGTTTTTGACCTGTTTTTTGTTTGATTTTCGACCCCTTCTTTTGCCTGCTGTGTTTGGAAATATTTGGATACCTTGTCACAACAGAACAAACTTGCCATCATGGGCCCAGCGGAGTTGGAGTCGTTCGACAGACACTCCGGAAGTGCCAGAGCCTACAAGAGGAACAGCTCACTGCTGTGGGTACGGCGCTACAACCCCTGTTGGAGCAGCAGGACACAATGGCCGGGATTTTCAGTTCCCAACTTAATTCCTTGCTATTGGCTTTTCAGCCCGCCGCTCAACTCACGGCTACGGCTATGCTCCCTCCACCAGCCCTGGCTTCCGCTTTCCTGGCCGACACATCTCCACAGTTGTTAGGCCTGCACGATATATCGAAAAAATATCATCATCGCGATATCTGCACCTGCTGTATCCATATCGAAAAGATGCGTGATTTCAATGTAATTAATGCATAAGAAACACATTTCTTCCATGCACACTTTGGCCAATCCGGTGCTACTACGGGAGTAACCTTAAGATAAGGCAAATTCTTAAACGAGCATTAATGAAAGTTTTGCTTCTGGCACTCCTTATGAGAAAACTTCAAAGCGACACAAAGCTTTAACTACAGCCATTACCCGATGTATAGCCAAATGTAAATGCTCCGTTCATGCTGTATGGAAAGAGGGCTTTTGGGAAATGGTAAAGGAATTTACCGACGATGTCGGGCACCATCTCGAACATATTTCTCCTAAGTCGCCATTGCTGAGATGTAAAACACTTGTGGCAGAACCTGGTGAAGTGGATTTTTATGCTAGCACCACCGACTTGTAGTCCAGTGCAACCAGTGAGTCCTATATGGATTTTACTGAGTAAATGTTAACTTATGTAAGGCTGTGGCAACAACAAAATTAGCTCATCAAACTTTCATTTTTTGCCAGTATAATGCTATAGCTATCGATGTAAGAATGTCATGGAAGTTGCTAGATATCACCTCTTAAATTAAACTCTTATAAGCTATTTTTATTATAATCATATGTGTCCAAAGAAATGTACCTTTGGTTGTACCAGATATTAAAATGGATCAATAAACTGAAGGAACAAGGCTGGCCAAATAATTTTTCTATGATTGTGTACAATTTGGTGAGTAAGAAGTTTAAAAATGCATGGGCAAAGCTCCTGCTTCAAAATGCTTGCCGACTGTACTTCAAGTTTAAAGATTGTATTTTTCCAGGCACAAAAACTGAATGTAGATGTTAAGGTTTTGTCAAAGCTTTTGCATCAAACTGTTTCCAGTTTGCATGAAAAATACGCATGAACATATTCATGTGTTATAATGCAAGTAAATGCAGCATTTGCTTGAGTCATTTTTAGTTTGCAAAATATTGGCAATAATAAGCAATTTTAGACAATATGTTAAAGGTCAACATAAATGTAAATATTTGTTCTTTTACATTTGAAAGTAATTGAGTTGTAAGCTTAATTGCTTGTTTTGTGTTTTTAGATAGATTTTTAAAAATATGGTTCATGCATATTATATTTTTATTGGTAAGAAAAAATATCGCAATAATGTTATCGCAAAATTAGACGCAGAGTAGGAGAGTGGGCTACCGCGGAATGGAGCCGTCAATCCGCTGCGTGCGAGTCCTATGTAGCGTTCTCCAAGGCAACAATTAGGCAAGTGTTCCAATGCCAGCCGTCCGGCAGAGAAGCAGCTTGCTCCCTTTTCCAGCTATGTCAGGGGCAGTGTCACATCACGGAAGAAAGCAGATTCCACCACACAAAGGAGTGGCTACCTGGATAACATCACCAAAGTGAAGGCAGGTGTGGTCAAGGGGGGCCTGGTTGTCAGGACACCTGTTTGGTGATCCCCAAAACTGAACAACAAGGGGATGTCGACCAAGCATCGGTTCCAGATTGTTACCACGATTTAGCAGCAGTGTTCAGTAAAGCTAAAGCCAAGTCCCTGACCGCCCCCCCATCGTGTCCACGACTTTGCTACTGACAGGAACCACACCCCCACGGGGAAGACTCTTTCCCTTATCACCTCCTGAGCGTCATACGATGGATCAGTACATTCAGGAGTTGCTCGCAGCCTTCCTTGTCTCTTGCTGGAACTGGTTTCTTTGTTGTAGATAAAAAGTACAAGTGCCTTCGGCCATGCATTGACTACAGAGGTCTTCACAACATTACCATTAAGAACCGGTATCCCCTGCCCCTCATTGCCACCGCCACCGAGCTCCTGGAAGGAGTCGAGTCATGACATCTATGGAAACAATTATCATACCAAAATAGTGTATCATCACATACAGTAACATGTAATGATTCTAATTCCCAAAAGCACGTCTGATTACTCTGTGTCCATTCTTTCATATAGTTTCATATTGCCTTCATAGCAGGGAAATCTTGTCTGCTCCTTCCTCCCTGAGAATTTAAGTCTGGATATGTCACTTGCTTTGGGGCTCTCAACCCTAGAGGGTTTGACCTTTCCAAATCACTGGGCTGGACTTGGACACAGTTGTGATCATTGTGTTGGTAGTTAATAATTCTGCCCCTTTATTTTCACCCTCAGCCTTCTTCAGTTACGCTGTCTTCTTTATAGAGTGAGGAAATTGCTGCCCCGAATGGACTTAACTTCTAGGTCAGTGGACATGGGATGAGAGGGTCACACTTGGGTTCAGAGACCAGCAAGCTGGGTAACCAGATGAGTATCAGTTTTTGATGAACCTTTGTGGGTGTATTGCCACACATAGATAAGAAAACTTTTTTTTTAAATTGATCTTTTCAGGTTTTTGCCTTTTCTACCAACCTCTCATCCTTGTGTTCTTTCTCATTTCTTTCATCACTTTCTGTCCATCTGTTTGCTTCATTGCTAAGCAACAGTGGCAGCCGTGGCAGATCTGCGCTTTGGCTCAAACGCTGCAACAACTGACTTTAGCCAACCCCCTCCTGCATAAACTGATCACAAAATGACATTTATATATGCACACACACACACACACACACACACACACACACACACACACACACACACACACATGCGATTCAACAAAGTACCCTGCTGGTTTGATGTTTTATGATACTATAGCCCCTCCCCTAAAAGAAGTGCTCCCTGGTCAGCACCCCCTCCCTGAGGTGACAAGAAGGAAGTGTCCAGCTGGATGAAGCTGTTGTGTTTCTCTCCTTTGGACTTTGAGCCTTTGCCCCTTCATCTCCCAGATCATCCCCTTTTTGACTGACCAGGAGAGGGGGTTCGATTGTTCTTTGATTTAGATGCCTGTGCTATTGGGAATGGAGACAGAAGTGAGAAAGAGATGGATGATGTGTACTTATGCGAGATCGTATGACAGCAGGGGCAAGGTGGTGCCTCCCTGCGCCCCAACAAGTCTTCGATCGGCTGTAATTTATCCCTGGCCAGCACTCACACTTGGCTTTTCTCAACTCTTACAGCCCAGCTTTTTTGTCTATAAGCCCCTGCTTGTCCTGTGGGAGTAGAGGGAGAAGGCATGAGGCACCCTCCCTCTCCTTTCCAGCAGAAGCCCCTGATCCCGGCCCCATTTTTTAAAGCTTTAAGACTGACCTGTCAGCCTCGCTCTCTTCCCTAGAGTCAATGCGGGACAGCCCCCTCAAAGACCAGTCTGCATCAGCCTTCTGTTAGAACAGGCCCCACCAAAAGCCCCCTTGTGCTGCCCTTTGTGTGCTCACACATAAGATCAGAGTTAAAGTCCCTTTGCACTTGGTTCCGTAGATGGGCCCCGTGGGCCGGGGGCCCAATGCCACTTGGCAGGCCTATTGATAATGCCGCTCCTCCCAGAACGCTGATAATCTTTGCAAACACCCCAATGCTGGGGCTTCAATATTTGGACTTTCTGCACTGAAAGGTTGGGTATTTTCATTTTGGAGTTTTTGCAAAATTTGTGTATTTCCTCTGCATTTACAAGGTCTGCAAGGATTATCTTTATATCAAAACAAAGATGAGACAAAACAATGATGGGTACTGTAGTTGTGAAAATGTGGACAATATATCTTCACTACTGGGTAAGTATAAATGAAGCCGTCCAGTGAATTTTAGCAGGGGCAATTATACATGTACCATTAAAAGGTGCAGGTTATCAACGTGCTAGCTTTGTGTTAGCTGATGCAATGTTTGTCTCATGAGTAGGGATGTCCCGATTCAATCACATAATTGAAAATCAGGCTCGATCACATGGTTACAGACTTGATGGGAATTGGATGTTATCTTCCGATCAGAACTCACATATCATATGTATGTATATTTATTGGCATGACTTTTTTTTTATCAGATCTATAGTTATGCAGTGGTACAGAGTGAGACCGCTTCATTCCATACAGCACAGAAATAGCAACGTGTACGGCATGACAACAATTTGCTGCAGTGACACCAGTGGTTGAATACTGTCAAGCGAAGTACAACACGGAAGCAGGTGGACGCGGGACAATGTCTGCGGTGTGAATAGTAGTCCATAATTCAATACAAAGGGCTGAAATGAAAAATTAACATAATAGGCCCCCATTAATAAACAGAAAACCACTTTTGAATAATTTTGAATAATTCACACTTAAGCTCAATATGCCAATGAAGATCATTACACAATTAATTAATATTTCTGTTCATTGATTCAATAGCGTTTCAACGATATTAGGTAGAATCCATTGTACATGGTCCATTTTCTACTACTTGAACCATCCCAAACTTCTTTCAGGGCTCTCTTCCAAATGCGCGAAACCTCATTGTCTAAAACCTTGGCATTGTTTCACACGAGAATACAACATTCTTACAACATTTATGGGTCAGAAAAGTTGAAAAACTATAATTGGTCCCCTTTAAAATTCAACAATGCAAATAGTAAATTCCTTAGTTTTTTCAGCACTGCATCATGTGCAATCAGGGAAAAAGGAAAAGTCAGTTAATGTCTTGTCTCTGAATTAGTCCCAAGAAACACATGAGCAAAGGTCATTGGGAAACAACATAGCCGGAATATAATGATAACTACGCAGAGTGTAAAGGTCTGCAGGGATTACAAGCAAACTGAAAGAGTGGGAAGTCCACAGAGGTGCAAACAGGTTATCAAGGCAAGACACGATAGTGCCTTGACAATGGAAAACAAAAGCTCAGGAACCTACTCCAAACCAGCTCTGAAACAGCCACGGTGGAAAAGCAGCAGAAGACAGGATTAAATGAGAAATAGTTGGTAGGAACAAACTAGATTACACAACATCACTGACAGTTTTATTAACTCTGCTTGGTTGACTTAACCCTCAGACATATTCTAAAAACTTTTGCAGGAACCCGATGGATGTGGATATTATTCAGTTCTTTGGGATTATGTATTAACATTAATTCTGGATTTTAGCTCCCAAGCTAAGACAACCCATGTCTTTATGCAGACTGTGTATTCCTTTTTACCATCCAGAGGTCAAAATGGAAAATTCAAGGCTATGAGGCAAAACTCACACAGAGCCAATCTGCTACTTATGTTCATCCACAGAGCGAGATCAATTTCCCAAGGCATAGAACTGTACGCCCTTTATCCATATCCCTCTGTTATGATGATTACAGGCGTGTCCATATGTCTGGAGCCACAGGTCCACCTGCTGTAATTCCTTCATCATCAGTGCAAGAGTGGCCTACCCTTGTCATGTAGTAAGTGGATCCAAGGACTGTCAATCTTCTGCATTATAAACTTGCAACATCACACCGAGGTTTCACCTTCAGTTGCTTTTTTACAATAGGAGCAATGATTCTCTATAAATATGTCTGCCATAAAGCAAAACGATGGAAGCCATTGTCCCATTTCAAAACAAGGTCATCTAAAGTGTCCACATAAAAACATTTCATAAAAAAATGAGTAAGATTGTGGTTTGTTGTGGCAAATTGCTATATAAAATAATAAGCAGTAGGGTAATATTTTAAGAAAACCCTGTATTATTATTATATTTATTGCAGCAGTAATTGTTTATAAGTCTATTTTTGGCATTGGCTTGCATATGTCAAGTTGGTTAGATTTATCCTTCTCTATTGAGCTCAGACAACACTTGTTTCACTCTCACAGAGTGCCTTTAAGTGCAGGATTCAGTCTATTTCTATTTGTGTGTGGGGCGAGCGCCTTTGGAAACTGCTCTTTAATGACTGTGAATAGAGTCATCTGTAACTGCTTCAGTGTTTCATGTGAGACGCCACCATTTTTCCCCTCTTGCCTCTAATCAATCACAGTGCCTCACACTGACTGCCCTAGCTGTTTTTCTTCTCTATTTTCTCTTGAATAGTAGTCTCTTCCCCCCCTCAGAGGAAGAAGGTGGCGGAGGGAAGTGAGTCAGAGAAAATGGGGTTTAAAAATCCTTAGAGAAAGTGTTCTTCCAGTGTTTTTTTTCACATGTGTAACTTCAGTATCCAACCAAGCATTGAGTGAACAGCTCATAGCTGCAAAGGATTCTGGGAAAATCAATGGAATAGATAGTGATTCATGAAACAGACCTAAAGCATCGCTCTTACCATCCATTGCTTTTAACCTGTGAAAACTATCCCAGCAACTGAGAATAATGTTTTTACAACCTTTGAATTGCATACCATTAAGGAAAATACATGGCACGTGTTGTTAACTAGCTAACGTTGGATGTGAAAGGGGCCGCACGGTAGACGAGTGGTTAGCATGTAGGCCACACAGTCAGGAGATCAAGAAGACCTTGGATTGATTCTCCGCTTAGACACCTCCGTGTGATTCGGTTTCCTTCCACATTCCAAAAACATGCATGTTAATTAATTAGCCACTCCAAATTGTCCATAAGTGTGAATGACTTATTGTTTTTTCTATATGCGCCCTGTGATTGGCTGGCCACCAGTCCAGGGTATACCTCGCCTCTTGCCCGGATACAGCTGGGTTACTGGTCGTAAGGTCTCCTACGGCAGGTCTACATGCACAAAAATGCAACAAATGTACGTAGAGCACACATGTGATGTGCTGATTTTCGAGTTGTCATGTCACAATTTACGGGAATTTAAGTTTTTTTTAGGTTGCAAGACAAACCTACACACTTTGTGTGTTGTCTGTACGGTGTGTCTTTTCATACATTTTCACACATACATTTTTTTATGTCGCACTTGCGTACTACGTGTGTAATTATCTGAACATGAGTTGGCCACAATATTTTGTACGTCCTCCATGCATGTCGAGACCTTACTCCATGATCACCACAACTATGTTCTCCATGGGAAAAAAAGCCAAAAATTGCACAGAAATTGCACAATCTAGCTATTGAGAGCTAGCAAGCTCTCAATTTTGCTACAAAGACTCAACAAGATGGTCGCCATCCCAAGGAAAGCGAACATCGTAACTGTTGTCGCTGTATCTACGCTGCTGTTGCTGACAGTACTAGCGTAGGTAGTACGTAATGATACAAAATTTGTATCATTTGTATCAAAGACGTTGCAACAAAATACAGCAAGATACTGTAAGTATTACATGTTATCATCAGTGTACGTGTTAATGCATGATCACAGCATGTACATCAAACAATTCAACGTTGTTACAGGGTTTTTTGTAGAGGTCTTTGTAGTTGAAATAGGTGTGTCTTATTGACATCCTCTGTTAGCTATCTCATGTTAACCCTTTTCTCACATTTTAATGCACAGAAATAGGAACAGAAATATGCATTGATGTATCACATAAG
Source organism: Doryrhamphus excisus (assembly GCF_030265055.1). Lineage (NCBI taxonomy): Eukaryota > Metazoa > Chordata > Actinopteri > Syngnathiformes > Syngnathidae > Doryrhamphus > Doryrhamphus excisus. Next base: position 5,297,109 of record NC_080477.1, read on the forward strand.
GCAGGTGACTCAAACACGTGGCCTGCGGGCCAAATGTGGATGCTGTATGGTATCATGTACCCAGAAAAAATTATTACGTTTGATTAATGTTCATGTTAAAGGTTAAATAACTGTTAATAGTTATCCTCCCTATCTGTGTGGAAGTGGTAAGTTTTTGGCTTTTTTAAGTTTAAAGGAAATAACTTGGAGGCTACCGTTCAGGTCGCTAGCTCTCTAGTTTGTGAGTTAGCATGTGTCTCAAGACCCTGCAGTTGCGCAATATGTTGTAAATAAAAAGAGTATAAATGTGACTATAGTCGTGTTTTGTCATGTCTACAGGGCTCTAATAATGCTTTGTTCATTTTAATCTGAAAAAAATAATTTGTCTACCCACCAACGAAATGTGGTTTCTTAAGTTTTTATTATTTGCTGTTTTATTATTATTATAATATTTATTTATTACTGATTGATTTTCTTTATTCTTGATTTGTTGATTTATTTTTCATCTTATTTTGTGCAGAAAAATAAAAATTAAGATATTTGAGAACAGTGGAATGTTTTATCAGCGCTTTTATTGTAGAAAATTGGAACCAAGCACCGAAAAAGTTTGTATATTTTTCTGTTTTTAATAAATGCGTTTTTTTTTTTTTTGGAAAACCTGATGTGGCCCAGTCTCACCCAGACCCTAGCTCCAGTGGCCCCCAAGTAAATTGAGTTTGAGACCCCTGACATAGTGAATGATGGGCAAAATTCCAAAAAAGTACAGTTCCCCTTTACGTACAATTTAACTTTGTATCAGTTGTAGTGTAGCTGTGCTACAGGTGAGTCTATCAGATAGAATAATGTTGGTTTCGCCCCAATTCACTACTGCTTGTTGATCTCCAATGAGTTTGTAACGCTTTGATAGGAGGCAAAAAAGGAGTAGGGGGTGAAGTGGGGGGATGGGTGTATGGCTAAGTGATCTATTTCTTCCTCACTCTTTGCCTATATATCTCTGTCACACTCACATGCACACACACACACACACACACACACACATACACACATTCTGTGCAGTTAGCTCAAGTTCATTGCAGCTGAGTTCCGGGAGGCGGTTTTGTTAGGAGGGTGCTGGGGAAAGAGGAGGAGCAGTAATTAAAGAGCTTTGAGAGGGGGCCCCTGCTCTCTGTTAGATGCATTTCATCCCTCCTCCTCCTCATAATCCCCACAGGAGTAAACAAATTGGGGTTTTCAGCCCTCAATCTGGACCTGGGGGCTCCTGTAACAGGATAGACGAGAGGTGTATGCGTGTGTGTCCATGGGACAAACTGTTTGCGTGTGTGCATGTGAGGTTTGGGCGTGAGAGCATGCATTTCTGGTTTGTATGTGTTTCCACATGTGCAGCAACTGGCTAATTGCTCCTAGCTTGGTGTTGAAGTATGCTGATGCACAGAGACCACAGCTTCGTGTGCTTGATTCATGGGTTTGATATCACAACTACAGTAGATTATACCTAACATGTTGAACAGAACTGTACTTCATTTTCCATGACCTTACTGCATCTATGCTATGGTAACTTAGTTGTTGTGGTTTTTCCCCTTGTGAATCTTTTGTTTTTTAATATATGGAGAATTGGGCCACATGGCTATGCGGTCCCACTTCATCTCAGATTGACTTTGTACAAGATTTTGGTTAAAAATCTGTAGGAACTTTCTCCATTCATTCCAGCAGATCTGAAGTTATTGATGTTGAAGACCAACTTACAATTGATCTCAAAAGGGGTTTGGTGGATATGGTGTGAAGGGTTTCAAGTAGGGGATGTCTCAATCCAATCTTCCGGATCGGGATTGGCTTCTGATCCACTGTATTTGAAGATCGGACAATGTCTGCTTTCACCACAAGATTGGGCTGATCCGGTTCCCGTATCATGTTTGTAACTTAGCCACACTCCAACATGCAGAGCTGGTTGCCACTCAAGAAGAAATTACAACGCTACAGTGCAGACATGTCCGAAGTTAGTTTCACTTTTGACGTTGGATATTCAGCTCTGTAGCTCCTCTGTGGAGCAAATGGGAGCTACCTGGGTGAGCTTAGTTTAGCAGTACAGCTGTTTGTGCGTGTGTGCGTGCGTGTGACTCAGCCATGGCATGTCCGTCTCAGTCATGGCATGTCCGTCTCAGTCATGGCATGCCGACTCGGCTCTGCTGGCTCAGTGACCAGTCTCCATGCAGTGTGAAAGGTAATGTAATCAAACGTCTCATAACATTACTGATGCAGAGGGACCAAATTACTCCATGTAGTCTCACTTGCTTTTTAATATTTCCTGACTTATAATGGGCTGAAGTCAACCATGAAACAGTGATCATTTATTATTTTTTGAAAAACTGCAACATAGCGAGGGAGCAATATTTGAATATTGCAATATATAATATAGCAATATAACAAGGCATGACTGTAGTGTGTATGTCTCTGACCCAATATTCACAACATCCAGGCTAAATCACCTCAGTCCTCATCCTATTAGTAAGTGTCTAAAATGTCTCTTGGGCTGCATGGCGGAGGTAGTTAGCGTGCAGGCCACACAGCTAGGAGACCCAAGTTCGATTCCACCCTCGGGCATCTCTTTCCATGTTCCACGTTCTCCCCGTGCACGCATGGGTGCCCGGGTACTCAGGCTTCCTCACACATTCCAAAAACATGCTAGGTTAATTGGTGAATCCAAATTGTCCATAGGTATGAATGTGAGTGTGAATGGTTGTTTGTCTATATGTGTCCTATGATTGCCTGGCGACCAGTCCAGGGTGTACCTGCCTGTCGCCTGAAGACAGCTGGGATAGGCTCCAGCACGTCTGTGACCCTCACGAGGATAAGCGGTAGAAAATGAATGAATGAATGAATAAAATGTCTAATTTCACTCACAGTTACACTTGGGGAAAAATGTCCTCTTATGCACTGCTACAGAAGAATACACACGCTCATTTCCCAGTCTTTTATCTGAATGAAAAGTAGTCAATGATTTACAAAAAAGTCTTTTAATCATTACAGGTTTTAATCCCACAATCTGTCTGGAGGTCAGTCATCGTTTGCTTCCCTTAACACAAAAAGAGCTCTGTTTTCCATCAGGGTGTTGACATCCTAAAGAGGAGGGTGTTGGGAAGTTCTTGCTGGTTTGATGTGGGTTTTTCAGTAAATATCTCTTGGAATCGCAGCCTTATACTGTGCTCCTCCCCATCAAACATAATGATGCAGATTTTAGTCTTGGCAAAAAGAGAGAAAAAAAAGTTAAGGCTACAATATGCGTCACGAGGAAGAAAGCATTCTTTGCTCCATTTAAAGCGACGTTATATTCCTGGAAAGAAATAATGGACAAGTTACTTCATGTCCTGCTTCCTCCCTCCCCTACTCTCTTTATTAACATCTGTCCTCATTCTCCAGCTGGGTGCCCACTGATTCTGTAACATCATTTAAATCTCATGTCCGCTCTCTTCAGTGAGTCAGAAGCATTGCTTGCTTTGGCACCTGATTTAGGCACTTTACTGTAAAACAAGACAAAAAGTAGAGACAGAGGTAGATGGGTCTCAAACCTAAAATAAGCACAAGACCAACTACCCCCATATGTATTAAAGTGGGGTGCGACTGGCTTATGTTTAATCTGAGTATGTCTCACTGCTAATATTAATGCTTTGTTGATAATTTTTGGAAAAATTTATCAGATAAGAAGCTTTCATATGAATTCAAATAACAACACTGAGATGGAGATATTTATATTATGCAGTTTGACTGCTTGCCATGTTTTATGAAGTCTTTTTGTTTTGTGGCCTCTGTATATGTAAGAGGAAAGAAAATCAATTGATGAACATCTATTATGCTACATATATTTTTCATTTAGTATTATTTGGATAAAAACAACTGGAGGATGCCCATTGGGATACAGTTTGCTGATCTGTGGCCATAAATTTGTAGTTATTCAACATCCTGCTCACTTCTTGTGTGGACGTGGAATTCTTATAAATATAAAATGAACACATTGACTTTCATCACAATTACTTTGTGACACATAACTCATCTGAGAGAAGGGCGGCCGTAGTAGCATGGTGCCATCATCCATTAATAACAGTCATCAGACACTTATTGTGAAATTAATGCGGTGGCCCATTTATATGACTGGTGGAGGTTAAAATGTTGTTTCTCTTTGTCTACGACTGTGTTTTAACAGTTGTCTACAGGCCTACAGGCATCTGAGCCAGCAGGCAAGCCTGAGCAGGCCGGATGCTTAGACGTCAGACGGCACCTCCAGTGTCTTCTCTCAGTCCAAGCCATGTCATGCAACCCCCGTGGTTTCTCTCCAGTGCCCTGGAGAGATACAGACGGATGATCTTAGCATCAGTCGTGCCAAGGGAAGACCGGTGAATTGTGTCCAGCAAGCACAGCCAACAAAGAGAGTGTAGGTGAAAAGAGGAATGGAGGGCATATGAGATGCAAGATTAGAGAGAAGAGCAGCAAGAAGCAGTTGCGGTGTGTGTTGAGGTAATAATCAACACTACCCAGTGACAACTGTATTACCTTTTTTTTGTCTCACTTTGCAAGATATACTTATATTGTTGATAATCTCATCAACAAATCAATTATTTCAGGCTCTAAGTGACACAGAAGAGCACAGACCTCCACAAAGTCTTCTGATATAGACCAATTTATATTTATACACGCCTGTATGTGTTCTTCATTGCCCCATCCCATGTCCCTCTACTGTGGTGTTGAAAACTGTAAATAGGTTTTACCCTTCGGGAAAGGACCGCTAATATTGCACTACGCCCATCTTGTATTTGCTTTCTCCATCTCTCACTTTCCTTAATAATATTGGCAGTCTTGGTGTGCAGCTATCATTTGCCTGTGTGTTGGCAGTCAATGATTTATTACTTTATATCCCGAATTGCTTTGGGGCATATTAACATTTATTGAAACCCCTCAAATATCCTTTTATTAAAACCAAATAGGTTTTTGATACAGCCTGGGACTAAAAAAAAAGTCACACACTTTGTTTAATTGGTGATTAATCTCAACCTGAAGAATTGGGTTACCTAATAGTTATTGCTGCATGTTATTAAACTTGGAATGTTATGTTTCCACTGGCATACGACTCAGTGGGACATTAACTGTTGTCACAACACTGAGGTATAAAATCTTTGGTCCAAGGGGAGCCACTTAAATATAATGATATGACTGGTGCAATGTGATGGGTAACACAGAAGGCCAAAGCAAAGTGTTTGTACAAAGCCAGTTGTTTTTACACCAGAGAGGTCTATTAGGGCAGCAGACTGTGAAGAGTATCCTATATGGTGTTCTCAATTTTCTTCTTGTGTCAATATATTGTAAGCTGCAGTTTAGAGCAACATAAAGCCAAGCTTGTGCACTGCTGATTAAAACTTTCAGTGCCCTTGCAAAATTGCAAGAATTTACATTTAGCACTGTTGGATCTCAAGGACACAGTCCAGGGTGTACGCCGCCTTTCGCCCAAAGTCAGCCGGGATAGACTCCAGCATACACCTGCGACTAATTAGATTAGGATAAGTGGTATAGAAAATTCATGGATGGATGTTGGATTGTTGCTCTTACTGGAATTTGCACACGAGCAGCAAAAATGGGACATTGAAAGGTGGAAAGTTGTATTCTCTGATGAGGCAAAATGTAACCCGTGTGACGGCCAATTTAACTGGCTTGACAAGAAGATCCCACCTGAGATCTTTTCACACGACACAGTGGAGGGACCGACCGACTTTTTCCTTCAACGAAACAAAGGAGCTTGAGATTGTGCAGGGGCGGCAGCTGGGTATGTGGCAATGTTGCTGGGGGCATCACTCATGACTGAAGATCCCTGCATGTGTGGTAATGACAGGACAACACTTCAGTTCACAATGCCTGCCTGACAAAGGACTCTTTCGGACCATCCTGCGAGTTCTTCACATCCAAATCCAATTGAGAACATTTGGGGATGGATGGCAAGAGAGGTTACAAAAATGGACATCGGTTCCAGACATGGATGGCCCCTTCGTGAAACCATCTTCATCACCTGGAGCAACATTCCCACTTGGCTCATGGAAACACTTTCAACAAGCATGCCCAAACCAATTTTTGAGGTTATTAACAAGACGAGTTCACCGGCTCATTACTGAGGTGTGTATCGCTTGTGTGGTGTTTGCAGAAACTTGTTGTAGCTCAGATGAAACGTTCACAACATCTTTTCAGCTATTTTTAAATTTTCACATATCCACTCAAGAGAATGACTGACAAATGATTATGCGCACCATGGCAACACAACTATTTGGTGGGCACTTATTATTAGGCCAAGTGAAACTGTGCCTCTCCATCCTACACACAGTAGTTCACTGTAGAAAAACGTAGTGGGAGTAACATGGCCTGTTTAAATGAAATATGATGCAACTTTTAAAAGAACGGAACGAATAACACATCAGGTGGTATTTGTTATAATATTAGCCTTGTTAAATACTTGTCAGAGAACCAAGACCAAGAGGAACTCTGAAATTTTGCATTGAACTATTTAATTTCTGGCATTATAAAAAAAATCCTGTCGCTTTTTTGAATGTTAAATTTCATAAAGTAATCTACAAAACCTATTTGGGTATTATAGGTAGTGTAAATCAAATTAAATGTGAAACCTTACATCCGCTACTAAGGTGTTTTTCTCTCATACACTGTGAAAGATATTTGACAGTATTATATCAGTACATTACTGATTTACTGATATAGAGTCAATGATTGTCCTGGGAAGTTGCTCTTTCTGTCTTGCGATTGATTTTTTTTGACAGTCTTTGTGGGACCTTGACATCTGTGGAGTTTACTCAGGTGATCAATCAGTCAGACAAGGTTCCGACTGCAGGTGTCTCCTAATTTTCTACATTAACTAATTTCCTGCTCTGCCCTTTCTTTGCTTTTTCTCTCATCTCCTTCCGCAAACAGACAATTGGTTTGTATTGATTTCCTGTGCATCGTTGTGAGATGACTCATCTCTTCGTTTTTTTGGAGACCGGTTCCAAGAGCAATAGCCGTCTTCGCTTTTCTTGCTCATTTTTAGGTGGGATTTGTTTAGGTGTAAGGTCTTTTAAGGCCCTTGCAACTCCAAACAGTTGGATAGTAGGTGGGAAAGACTTATAGTGATTTATAGTGTATTCTTTCTTCAAGAGGAATAATTTATTTAGTGGGGCTGAGGCTGGCAAGAGGTGTGCCATGGCACCCCTTAGGAGCATTTGGTACTCCCTGGGTGTTTTGTAAGCATTTGACAGGTGAAATAGTGTGGGAACTGTGGGGGGTGTTGCTTTAAAATGCTTTTTGTTGCGCTTGTCTGCGATGTGGAGGTGCCTGGTGAATGCTCAATAGCTCTGTAGGAGACGCTGGTGAATGGTCGTGTACTGTGAGCAAAAATGGCTTCCCGCAAGAGCTGTGCAGATTGTCAGAGGCTGCTGTGGAGAATTGTCTCTTATCCCCAAACCCGAGTCACCTACAGATAAGTGAAAGAATCATGTCTTTGTTTCAGATTCATCAGACTTTTGACATAATTGTCTCAGCCTGGAACAGTTGGAGGGCTGCCACATGAACTGATGAACCTCATGTTTTGCACCAACATGTTCATATGGGGAATGGAGCACGAGGACTGTTGTAATGGGACAAAGCAATCTTTCTGTCTACTTTAATATTCATTGCCATGGTTATGTTCCATGTGCTGTGGAGATCTTCCACTGGGCATGATAAATGAAGCTCAGATGTTAGTTCATCTCTGAAAAAGATGCTATTAATTGTACAAAAAGCAGCTTTGTTCACTCGTTTCTCTGAGCTGGGTCCAAACGCCTATAGGCAGTGTAGATCCAACGGGGCTTCCTGTAAGATGGAAAAAGATAGTGGTTCAGACATGCCGATTGGGAGTCAAACCCTAAGGTTTTGATGTTAAAAGGGTCAAATGGGGTTTTTCAGTTTTAGCTCCAAAGTCTAGAAAAGGAAAATAAGACTTTAGGAAGACAATGTGAAGATGACACTCAAGTCAAGAGTTTAAGCTAAAAGATGCACGGAAATCAGTTTCCGAAATGACTTCTGATGGATGATATCGAACAGATGAAGCAATGTACATTTTTCAGTAATATCTTGTGGTTGCCTTCAGTGATGGATCAAGTTAGGCCGAGAGCAAAGCAGTGAGTTGATTGTTTCGAGCCAGTGCCTGGCGAGGATCATTGTTCATCCTTCCCTTTTGAGCTGAACTAGACAGGAGAGTTTCACACGCCACTTGCAGGCATCCTGCTGGGCAGCCCCGGAAGGGGGCTATTGCAGCCGGCAAACAAGGCTTGGCCATAGGGATAAATTACTCTGAATGGAGGGGTCTGTGTTTGCCGTTTTCCCCTCTTATTCCAAAAGGAGGCAGAAAGGGAAAGAATTCAACCCTAACCACAGGTTGTCCGCTTCAATTCTGGAAAAGCTCTGCCTTCCAAGTCCCCAATTTAACATCCCTCCACCCCTGACGCCCTGCAAACTCTCCACACCCACCTCTGCTGGAATGCTCTAGAGTTTTGTTGTCCTGCCGAGACTTGGTGGTTCCATAACCTTATTATGTTTCTGCGTTGATGGACAACAAAATTAAAAAAGTACAACAAAATTTGACATATCTTTACCTATACCTATTTTCAAGATAAACTTATGTTTTCACAATGAGAGTAAATCATAAAAGTATACTATTTAAATCTTAGTGAAAGCATTGTCATCCATCAGTAGCACCCATCATGGTGCTGCAGGAATTTTGTTATGTATCGACATAATTGTCTTCCTGTTTATGAAATACGAGTGTGTGACAATGCTGCTACTAAATTTGTCAAATTCATAAAATTTTAAATATTCAAACGTTCTGCCACACAAACCTTTTGCCTTTTGGCGTCAACTCATCGTGAATGCAATGTAACCTATTCGCAAACAATGAGAACAGCACGTCACATTCTCATGAACGGGTAACTTGTCCACCACCTTTTGGAAGAAGTTGGGGAGAATTTACCTTTTCTTTCCTTTTACCAGTTAGCGTCATACCTTCTTTCTGAATTGGTGGTCTTCAGCATGTAGTAGCAGTATTGCAGCCGTGAGATAACAAGACACCTTTTCTTTTCTGCAGTGAGAACTTCTCTGAAATTGAACATCTTGGAGGTCTCTTGTGAATAGAGGAATAAATGAAGCTACACTTAATGCCTGCTATAGTGTGGCGTCAAAAAGGTACAAGCTGGACCAAATAATACCTAGAGTGCTTCACGAATGCGTGTAAGGAACTATGCATACCTGCGCGGGAAAAGTGTGCATTGCAAGTTTTATGAAGCACACTAGATGTACTTGACTTAGGTTTAAATTAGTCGTGCGGGAGCGTGGCATTTCGTGTCAATGCATGCCATTTTTGGTCATTTTTGGTAAATTATGTGTAAATTGTGTTCAAACTAGTTTTCACACTTTTCAGGTGCCATCTAAGTGACACACATTGCCACGGTGAATTGCGGACAATACAGACGCAAGATCGTGGCATAACACTTCTAGAGGGTGTCTCTAAGTCTGTTTCACTTATTCTTATTAGTTGATATTGATTAGCAAAATGCCATGTCCCTTATCCAGTCTATGGTTTTGCTTATATACACTTATATTACTTATATATATTATCACTGTTGGCTTTTTAAGGCGGACTGCACAAAACATAATCAACTGAACCACTGAACTTTGTGGTGAAATGTGGTTTGTGTAACCCATTTAGTGGCCTCTGCAGTAACAAAGTGGTGCATTTTTACAATTTGGTGCTGATCCAAATAGGCACAATAGTCTGCCTTGGTGGAAGTCTGCACCATTCTCATTTGCCTGTGCCTTGAAGCCAAAATGATTGTTGTGGCCAACTATTGGGATAATGTGGAAAACAGTGGCCTCCTTATACTGACACTGGCAGCTCTCACTCAAAATTTAATAGTTCGGTCTTTGCCCCAAAATCCACATTTTAACATCATGCAGAAACCTGTGCCAACACGGTAGAGGTTACAATCGCCGAGTGAATCCCCTCATGCTGTGTCGTTTTATAACTGAATATTGATTGCAGAGCTGGCCCTGCTCTCCTCATCCAACCAAAGCCTGTAAAGTGAGTTACAGTTTGCCCTCATGGAGTTATCTTTTCTTATTGCACTTCTACCCCATATTGGGTTCGCATTCGCAGACGTGGATCAAAAGCAGACACCAATACTTATCTGTCTTTTGCAGCTGGCCCAATGTGTTTTAAAAGAACAAAATTGCTTGCATGCTAATTTTATGGCAATGGTGATGAAATAAGGAAATAATAAAAAAATATATATTTTTAGATTTTCTAACTACGGGTCCAACTTTGGAATCTACTTTAACATAGGCCAATGCCATCATTTGTGC